>NC_089823.1:173327411-173657411 GCF_035046505.1 Tiliqua scincoides
ACTGCCAAGGACTAGCCCATATTCATTTGTGACCGGAATTCATTTTCCACTGAGGCACTTAATGCTTGCTGGTGGATCCATAAGGTTTCTAATCAATTTCATTGTGACCACATGCCCAAAAAAAAAAAAAAAAAACACCTTTCCATCTGGAAGGTTGGCTTGACAAAGCCAGCTGAGGAAAGGAACCACTAATGAGAACCAGATAGGTACATTGTGGACAGCCGCAATGATAAAATTGGCAGCTTCTTATAACAATAGTTTGTTATTTGTATCCAATTTTAGATGCATCAACTTTGTAAGGTGTGGGGTGAAACTCTGTGGGGAGATGGCAGAAACGGGGGTGGGGTTGGTGGCAGGAAGAAGTGGATCCAGTGGCAGTGGCGTGTACTGGATCATAAGAACAGCCCTACTGGATCAGGCCATGGGCCCATCTAGTCCAGTTTCCTGTATCTCACAGTGGCCCACCAATTACCCCAGGAAGCACACAAGACAACAAGAGACCTGCATCCTCTATCCTATCTCCCCCATTTGGAAGTTCCCTGCCCCTTTCTTCTTGAACTTGCACTAAAGAGCTGTTACAGTTTTGATGAGACCTGTTGATGAATGGGAGGCTTACGGATGGGCAAGGGGAAATAATTTCCTTTTCCCCTCCGAAGCCTTTCCCCCCCACTGGATACCGTCCACAGCTTTTTGGTGCGGCTGCATCAGTGGGGGGGGGGGGGGAGAATGATAGACCTGTTAATGGTATCACTACCTAGGAAAATCAGGAATATGAATATTTTTTCATTGCTTAAAATGACCAATTTTGTAGTGCCACACATTCATTCAAATTCTGGTATATATTTTTAATGTCATCTGTCCATGCATAATACACAAGTTCCTGACTACTACCAAATTAAAGTATTAGAAAATTCCAGCCTGCCCCAATAACTTTGTTTGGTTTGATTCAAAGCTTTCTAGTTGTAAATGTTAGGAAGGTTATGATTAAGCTAGAAACCTGTTCTTTTGGGCATTTTAGAATTTTTGTTCTTTTTAATGGGTTTGCATAATGCGATTAAATTGGATTTTTGTGGCAATGAAAGAACAGTTCCATCTGCGGGAGCTGCATACATTATTGAGAGCATTCCAGTGGACTTTCCATTGAATAATCTCTAATATTGCCACAGCTTCAGTCTTGACCCTCTGCTGAACAGGACCTGTCAGTCATGTGGAATTGCATTAAAGTGCGAGGTCACACGGTGATAGGGACAAATTCTTCAGGTACTTTAGGGATTAGAGCTAGTCTGACAAACTCATTTAAATTGAAGTTTTGCTGCTAGAAATGTTGCATTTAAACTATAATACTTTAAAACATAAACCAATGTTTAGAAGTTACTGAACACAGAAGTGAAGCTGGATTGTGGCCTCTCTGGGTCACTGATTTCACCCCTACACACATTTAGGAGTAGCTTATATACAAACTGTACACACATATATAGGCTCTATCTACTTGTCTGTGTGAAGAATGACATCTGGACTCTGCTATATGCTTTAATATAAGGATAAGCATCTTGTGGTGTGTTGGTCACATCTGGCCCACAAAGCAACTTCTTCATTTGGTCCTTGAAATGTTTTAAAACATTTGCTCAGAGTTTCACTAGTGGAGAAAAAAAAGGAAAGAAAAGCAATGTGTGTCATCATAAGATAGTCATGATAAAGAAGACTAGTTATAACTAATAAGCACCATTGAAATCAATAGGACAAAATAATAATGTCTAAGGTCAATTAATTTCAATGGGACGTGACCAAATGGCCCAATCCTATCTGGGCCTTGCAATGACAGAACTCAAGCTTCATCAGGGCATGGCCCAGGCTACTGATATACCAGCTGCTACAACAACATGTGGGTCAAGGCCACCAGTGCAAAGGGCTGGCAGCCCTATGTGCATGCCAACAGAATACTAAATCCCCACCACAGCAGATAGGTTGGGCAGGAGGTCTGGTCTAGAGGGTAGAGCCTCCATTTGCCTGAAGATTAACATCCACAAGGTCGCCAGTTCGAGGCCACCGGCACCGTGCGACCTTGAAGCAGCTGGCAAGCTGCAGCTGAGCTGTTCCATCTGCTCAGAGCGTGGGGAGGATGGAGGCCAGAATGTTAAACCAGATCGGAGTGTAACACCTTGAATGTGGTGGTTCTTGAAAGAGAGAACCTTCTTTCAATTTGTAAAAATCCCTGCGTGGATTTAATCAGCCTGCCTGTGTAAACCGCCTTGAATAAAGTCTTGAATAAAGACCAAGAAAGGCGGTATATAAATACTGTATATTATATTATATATTATATTATTGATGATGGCAGCATTCCAGTGGAGGATTGAAGTGGGAATCAGACCAGGCTGCAGTCATGTCAAGGGTGGGCTGGGGATGGATATTGATGGCAACAGTGGTTTTATCCATCACCTGCTTGCCTGACTGTGAGCCTTACTTAGCTACTGGCTGAACCATTAAGATGCTACAGTCATGTTCACAAATATTCTGTCAGTTCAGCACAGAATGTTGATACTGTGGTGAAAATGGAGGCTTACCAAAAAATCAGGCAGACTATAAACAGTTGAAACACAGCACAGACTGATGGATAGAAAGTTGGAAAGCTGAGTTGGCAAACAATCCAGAAGCAGAAGAGCTGAGGGAAGGGAGGCCAAGAGACAGGCTGGTTGAAGAAGAGAATCTGAGAAGGCAGTGTGCACCTGAGGAAAGGAGGAGACAGAAACCTAAGCAGCAAAGAGATGTAGAAAGTTCAGGAGTGATAAAAAAAAAGAGAACCTGTGTCAAAAAGCGAGTGAAGGCATTGCACAAGGTAGGAGGACAATGGAGGAGCTAGTGTCTTGTTGACAGAAAAGGAGTGGACTGGTAAGGAAAATTTACCAGTGTTTAGAAAGACCAGTGAAGCAAAAAAGTGGCAATTATTTGAACTGGCTTAGCAAATATTCAGTTTTACAGTCACATTTCATAATTAATTTTAATATTGTACAAGCACTGCAGGTACTTCAGACTGCAACCTGATACTCTAGTCTAGACCAGGGGTGCCCAAACCCCGGCCCAGGGGCCACTTGCGGCCCTCAAGGGCTCCTAATCTGGCCTGCGGGGAACCCCCGGTCTCCAGTGAGCCTCTGGCCCTCCAGAAACTTGCTTGAGCCCGTGCTGGCCCAACGCAACTGCTCTCAGCATGAGGGCAACTGTTCAACCTCTCATGTGAACTGTGGGATGAGGGCTTTCTCCGCTGCTTACTGTTTCATGTCTGTGATGCAGCAGCGGCAGCAAAGTGTGAGGCCTTTTATAGGCCTTGAGCTATTGCAAGACCTTCAGTCATTCATTCAAGTTCAATCTCTAACATATTCATTAATGTAAATTAATGTAAATTTATTCAAATTTGAAATATAAATTAATTATTTTTTTTCCTTGCCCCCGACACAGTGTCAGAGAGTTGAGATGGCCCTCCTGCCAAAAAGTTTGGACACTCCTGCTCTAGACCAGCAATTTTCAACCAGTGGGCTGTGGCACGAGTGGTCCTCAGGTGTGCTTTGAGAGTTTGGTGAATTTATTTCTTTTCTTTATTAAATAAATATCATTTATTAATAGGATAGTTGAGGGATGTGAATCCCCCACCAGCAGTGTGGTGTGCCTTGTCAATTGTCAAAAGACTGATGATGTATCTTTGCAATTCTAGTGCCTTGTCAGTGTACCATGAGATGAAAAAGGTTGAACATCGCTGCTCTAGACTAGTGGTGTCAAACATAAAGCCCATGGGCTGGATGCGGACCCTGGAAGTTCCTTGTCCACTGTCCCTCCCCATGATAATTGAGTTCTCCCAGTGCAACGTGTTCAGCAGCACTGCTTCTGCCGAGGTTCTGGGAAGGAGAGATGAATTGAAGGCCTCAGAAGGCAAGGAACACTACAGGAAAATGGGCAGGCTAAGAGCCCAATCCTGTGCTCGGCGGCACAGCTCCGTGCCACCGAGCACTGTCGCAAATGTGCTGTAAGGCGCATTTGCCAGCCTCACTGCCAGGCTTCCGCCAGTGCTAGCCCAGTGCCGGGCTAGCCTGGAGCGGTTGCCCAGCTTCTGCGGCTCAGCAGTCTCCCGGACTGCTGAGAAGCGGCATGGCAAGCAGGTGCGGGGAGGAGGCAACCTCACCGCCAGGCTCCCACCAGTTCTAGCCCTTCGCCAGCCTGTGCTGGGCTAGCGTGGGGCAGTCGCCCAGCTTCTGCGGCTCGGCGGTCTCCTGGATCGCTGAGCAGCGGCAGGGCAAGTGGGGGCGGGAAGGAGGTGTTCCAGGGAGGGGGGAGGCTGGTGGGGGCGGAGAGAGGGCAGGGAGGAGGCGTGATGGGGAGGTGTGACACGGGGAAGGGGCGGTCTGGAGGCATGCCTGGGGGAGGGATGGGAGGCGGGTCTGTGGAGCTCCACTCCACAGGATCCAAGGTGCTCCTGTAGGGCTCCACGCCCTACACGAGTGCCTTTACCTGTCCTTAGTGGTAAAGTGAGTAGCTGCATTGTGGGACTGCTTACCTTACTTGGGGGAAGGGGATGAAAGTCCCCTTCTCCAGAGGCACCTCCCGCAGTAGCCTGGGAGGTGCAGGATCCGGTGGCAGCCCTTCTCGGTGCTGCCGAGCCTGGGCGCCCCGGGCAGCTCAGGATTGGGCTGCCCAAGTGGTAAGAGAAGGAGAAGCTGCCAAGGTGCTCAGAGAGCCGAATTATCACACAAGCTGCTCTTTTAGCAGTGCCACTTCTGCTGAGGTGTCACTTTGCAGACAACCATTCAGGTGTTCAGCTGCTGAGTGCGGCAGAAGTGATGCTGTGGCAGAAGTGGCACAGCTGAAAGGTGGCCTGCTTGATCATTTGGACTCTCTCAACATGATACTTGGGCTCTTCTACATCTTGAAAATATGATCAAGATTTGCAAGATTTGTCTTCTGTCATTTGCTGTTAATGAAGTTCTATTTGATAGCAAGGTGCTCATTTCTGGCCATCATCTGCTTAATGACATCAATTCTGGTCCCCAGCAGCTGCCATTAAAGCTATTTGGCACACTGTGTGAAACAAGACTCTAGACCAGTGATTTTCAACCTTTTTCAGCTGATGGGACACTGACAAGGCCCTAAAATTGTCAAGGCACACCATCAGGTTTTTGACCATTGACAAGGCACACCATGCTGCCAGTGAGGGGCTCACATCCCCCATTAACCCTACTAATAAATGACCTTCCCCCAAATTTCTGTGGCGCACCTGTGAGTCACTTGCGGCACACCAGTGTGCTGTGGCACGGTGGTTGAAAATGGTTGCTCTAGACCAGGGGTCTCCAAACTTTTTAGCCAGAGGCCTGCATGAAATATCTGGCGCAGTGCTGAGGGCCGGAAAAAAATTTAAATATAAAATTTAAATAAATAAATTAGAGAAGGAACTTAGATGAATGAATAAATGAATGAGTGGGCTCATTCACTCAGTCTCTCCGGGCCTCAGAACACCCTCCAGATGCAACCAGAACACAGCTCTGGTCATGTTCAGTCGAGTGGGCCAGAGGCTTTCAGGGGACAAGAGGCTGGTCGTGGGCTGGATAGAGACTCGCTGCGGGCCGCATCTGGCCCCAGGCCGGGGTTTGGAGACCCCTACTCTAGACCCTGCTGTTGACTCTACAGTCAGATTCTCTAGACCAGTGGTTCACAAACATTTTCAACTGGCAGCTCCCTTGACATACTGGGCCATTGGTCTCAGCTCCCTATAATGGTATAATTCTAAATATTTTATAGGGCAGCAGGTTTTTTCCATGCCTCCCCTGGCTGGATTCCATGACTCCCCAGACAGCCACAGCTCACATTTTGGAAACCATTGCTCTAGAGCAGCCATTTTCAACCACTGTGCCGTGGCACACTGGTGTGCCGCAAATGGTCCCCAGGTGTGCCACGGGAGTTTGGTGGAGAGTCATTTATTAATAGAACCATTGAGAATATGAGCCCCCCACCAACAGCAAGGTGTGCCTTGTCAATTGTCCAAAAACTGATGGTGTGCCTTGACAATTTTAGTACCTTGTCAGTGTGCCATGAGATGAAAAAGGTTGAAAATCACTGCTCTAGAGACTATAACAGCATAAATGTGTTGGACATGACCAAATGAGTTTGGTTCCCTTCAGTGTCCTATGAAATCAGCTGAGGTGTTTACTTTATATTTGGGGTATCCATTAATTTCTGGAAATAATGGAACCAAGGAGGAGTCCAAACTAAATGAAGACCTTTCAGTGATTTCACTCAGTCCAAAATAAATGGGCCAGGAAAGGAATGTGAGGTCCATTTTTTTGCACCCTCCATATGTTTTCTTTCCTTCTTTTAATTTGTACCAGAAGTGTAGCTTTTGCTGCTACCTGTGGTGACAGCTAAAGGAACTTGGTTTTGCGGCCACCTCCTGGAAATGGCCATTTCTTTTACCCAATACTGCCCTGGCACACAGCATACATCGGGATTAATGTGGGTTAAAACATTGCCACCAGCAAGAAAAAAAAAATGGTGGTTGCCAGTGTTTTGGACACAGTTGCTTCAAAGCAGTGGCCGTTTTTTTTACCTGCCTTGCTGCAGAATGATGCTGTGTTCCAGGACATGGATTCTAAAATTTCCACCCCCAGAAGGCAGCTATACAGTGGGGCATCAGTGTCACCAACACAGGCAGCAATGAAAGTTTAAAGCTAGATAATTTTTAATTGAACAAATCAAAATGAATGGATAAAATGAATTGTGAGTACCTATGGGTCCTGAATGGAGAAGATCCCAAATAGCCCCAAAATGAAAGTGTAATACCAGATGACTGTGCTGATCTGGTGTGTACAACCAAGACCTTAATGAACTGGGGTGAACTGATTTGACCTGGCTGTGTTATTTACTGCTAAACTGCTGCTAAGTACTGACAGAGTCAAATAGCTTTTTAACATGGAACAGCCAAAATTGTTTTGCCCTCACTGCCTTAAAATTGAGTAATATACATTGTCTAGGACTGGTTTCTAGTTATATTGCTGCTTTTCTACTTCCTAGTTGTGTGCCATCAGATTTCAAATCCATGGCCCTGAGCCCTGATAGATAAATACAACCTCCACGGACAGAAACAGCATCTATCTGAATCCCAGATACTTGGAACAAATAGCACTGTGGCCCCTAACTTCATGCTTTGTTTGTCAGAATCACCTGATTGATTGCTGCTGGAACTAGAAATGCTAGGCTAAATGGACCTTGATCTGATCCAGCTAAAACATCCTTGTGGGATTCTCAATGTAGTTCCTTAGAATTAAGCAACGTTATGCTCAAGTAAGTGTGCTGTGCGTGAACACAAGATCGTGCTGATGTGCACAGTAACTTAAGATTAGCAAACATAAGAACATAAGAACAGCCCCACTGGATCAGGCCATAGGCCCATCTTGTCCAGCTTCCTGTATCTCACAGTGCCCCACCAAATGCCCCAGGGAGCACACTAGATAACAAGAGACCTCATCCTGGTGCCCTCCCTTGCATCTGGCATTCTGACATAGCCCATTTCTAAAATCAGGAGGTTGCACATTACATCATGGTTTGTAACCCGTAATGGATTTTTCCTCCAGAAACTTGTCCAATCCCCTTTTAAAGGCGCCCAGGCCAGATGCCATAACCACATCCTGTGGTAAGGAGTTCCACAGACCAACCACACACTGAGTAAAGAAATATTTTCTTTTGTCTGTCCTAACCCTCCTAACACTCAATTTTAGTGGATGTCCCCTGGTTCTGATGTTATGTGAGAGTGTAAAGAGCATCTCTCTATCCATTTTATCCTTCCTGTGCATAAATTTGTATATCTCAATCATGTCCGCCCTCAGGCGCCTCTTTTCTAGGCTGAAGAGGCCCAAACGCCGTAGCCTTTCCTCATAAGGAAGGTGCCCCAGCCCAGTAATCATCTTAGTCACGCTCTTTTGCACTTTTTTCATTTCCACTATGTCTTTTTTGAGATACGGCGACCAGAACTGGACGCAATACTCCAGGTGTGGCCTTACCATCGATTTGTACAACAGCATTACAACATTAGCTGTTTTGTTCTCAATACCTTTTCTAATGATCCCAAGCATAGAATTAGCCTTCTTCACTGCCGCCGCACATTCGGTCGACACGTTCATCAACCTGTCCACCACCACCCCAAGAACTCTCTCCTGATCTGTCACAGACAGCTCAGAACTCATTAGCCTATATGTGAAGTTTTGATTTTTTGCATGATATTTTGCAATGTGCATGACTTTACATTTACTTACATTGAAACGCATCTGTCATTTTGCTGCCCATTCTGCCAGTTTGGAGAGATTCTTCTGGAGCTCCTCACAATCACTTCTGGTCTTCACCACTCAGAAAAGTTTGGTATCGTCCGCAAATGTAGCTACCTCACTGCTCAACCCTGTCTCCAGGTCATTTATGAAGAGTTTGAAGAGCACTGGTCCCAGGACAGATCCTTGGGGCACACCGCTTTTCACCTCTCTCCATTGTGAAAATTACCCATTGACACCCACTCTCTGTTCCCTGGTCTTCAACCAGTTCTCAATCCACTAGAGGACCTGCTCTCTAATTCCCTGACTGTGGAATTTATTCAGTAGCCTTTGGTGAGGGACCGTGTCAAACGCCTTTTGAAAGTCCAGATATATAATGTCCATGGGTTCTTCCACATCCACATGCCTGTTGACCTTTTCAAAGAATTCTATAAGTTTTGTGAGGCAAGACTTACCCTTACAGAAGCCACGCTGATTCTCTCTCAGCAAGGCTTGTTCGTCTATGTGTTTTGAGATTCTATCTTTGATGAGGCATTCCACCATCTTACCCGGTATAGATGTTAGGCTGACTGGTCTATAGTTTCCCGGGTCCCCCCTCCTTCCCTTTTAAAAAATCAGTGTGACATTTGCTATCCTCCAATCTTCTGGCACCATGGGCTTTTTGAGGGACAAGTTGCATATTTTAGTCAAGAGATCAGCAATTTCATTCTTCAATTCCTTAATAACTCTTGGGTGGATGCCATCAGGGCCTGGTGACTTATTGATCTTTAATTTATCAATGAGGTCTGAAACATCTTCTCTTTTAACCTCTATCTGACTTAACTCCTGGGTCAGGAGGGGCCATTCGGGCAGCAGTATCTGCCCGAGGTCTTCTGCTGTGAAGACAGATGCAAAGAACTCATTTAATTTCTCTGCCATTTCTAAGTCTCCTTTTATCTCCCTTTTCCATCCCCCACCATCCAGAGGGCCAACCACTTCTCTGTCAGGTTTCCTGCTTCTAACTTATTTGAAGAAGCTTTTATTATTCCCCTTAATGTTGCTGACCATGTGTTCCTCATAGTCTCTCTTGGCCTCCAGTATCACCCGTATCACATTCAAACATGCTCCTGTTTGAAGACACCTTATATGTGCTTCCATTTGCAGACTTTTCTTTCTACAGGCTAAGTAAACAGATGCCTTTCATTGGCATCCATGGTTTATAGCTACTACGGTAAGAAAGGATGAAGGAGAGAATAATTTCTAGTAAAGGAAAACGAGCAGTGTCTTCTGGAAATTCTCCTCCTCAAGTCGATGTCAAAATGAATGTGATCTGCACAAAGCACAAAATACCCTTCCACAGCACACATTTCAGATGAATGTGACCCAAGTTGTGATTGGTTTCTGTGTACATGCTTAGCTTTTTGTACATTATCTGCTGCATCTACATTTTTATATCATTTTTCCCAGTTGGATTTTAACATCCTTTTTGGCAAATAGGATTTCTGTTATTAGTTTTTTTTTTTTTTGTGATTAATTAAATTATTAAGCATAATTTTCAAGCATATCCTTTTCTGCTTCTTTCTAGGAGTGACTGGGTAACATCTTACAAAGTAATGGTGAGCAATGACAGTCACGCATGGATCACTGTCAGAAATGGGTCTGGAGACATGGTTAGTATCATGGTTAATACTAAATTTTGTCCATCATAACCATTGTTAGAGTGCTATATTGATAAACTGTTGCTAGTTAAATTCATTACCTGAAATCAAGCAGACACTTGTCTGTCATGTGTTTATGAGCAGGGAAATTGGAGAGAGCATGAAATTAACAAAGGATATAGCAGAAAAACTCTAGAACACCAGGCTGAAGCTACACTTCCTTTTATTAACACTCATGCAAAAAATGGGAGCCAGGATGGTGTAGTAGTTTGGGAGATGGACATTGAAGATCAAGATTCAAATCCCTGCTCAGCCAGGAAGTTTCCTGGGTGACCTTGGGCCAGTCACTTATTTCCCAACCTCACCTACCTCACAGACTTGTTGTGAAGGAGGAACTCTGTACACCACCCTGAGCTCCTTGGTGAAAAGGTGGTATAAAAATGTGGGGAAAAATAAAAACAAATTCTCTCTCTCTCTCTCTCTCTCTCTCTCTCTCTCTCTCTCTCTCTCTCTCTCTCTCTCTCTCTCTCTCTATCTATCTATCTATATATATATATATAGAGAGAGAGAGAGAGAGATATCTCTATATATATCTATATAAAGAGAGATATATATCTATATAAAGATATATATATATATATATATAAAGAGAGAGAGAGAGAGAGAGAGAGAGAGAGAGAGAGAGAGAGAGAATATAATATATTATGCCATAATATATTATGCCATATAATTTATATGGCATAAATTAGTAAATATTCAGAGAAAAGACACCTGAAAAAAATCTAGGGCTGTAGTCTCCTTGATCTCCCATCAGATTGTGTTCTTGGTGATCACCTGTTAGTCAGAAATGAAAATTGTGACCTTGGAAGAATATCTAAAATATTGTCCTATATTACAACCTGCCCATGTCTTACGACACTCCTTAAACAATTCTTAAAAAACAATTCTTAAAAAGCATAGGTACAATGCAGGCTTGAGGCTCAAAGCTTTGGTACAACTAGCTTCCATTTAACCATAGTCAAAAATATATTACCTAAAAAGCGTTGAGGTTTAGGAGGGGAAGATGCTCGGCACTCCGTTCCCATTTATCAGTCATGCCTCCAAGGATTCAGTCATGCAGTTCTGCTACTTAAGAAAAAGGTCTGCTGAGCTATTATATGCTTAGAGTTTTCTCATCTTATTTGACCTGATCAGATCTCATATTTTGACTTTCCTCTTGCTTCAGGTAGTGGTACTAATGATGACCTCTTCTCTATTTTGTGTGCTGAGATAGATTTTTGAAGGCAACAGTGAAAAGGAGATCCCAGTCCTCAATGAGCTACCAGTACCCCTCATTGCCCGTTATATTCGGATAAACCCTCGAACATGGTATGAAGAAGGAAGCATATGCATGAGACTAGAAATCCTAGGCTGCCCTCTGCCAGGTAAGTGCCATTTTCGGAGCCAGGTTTGGCGTAACATGAAGCCTCCACAGGATGGATTCCTTTGATGAGTACAGACACAGTTTTGTTGGAATAAATTTCACACTTTTTCTGGTGGCCTTTTGGCACACATTCAGTGTTTCTCTTTGGATACAGGTGTTCTGCTGGAAATGCTTTATGGAACAAGTAATTATTCTCCTGTGTCAAGAGGAACTTAATAAACCAACCTTATTAAATAGCCCCAGAATAGCATGTATATGGAAATATTTTCTTTAGTTCTTCAATGAATCATTGTGCTAGCTAAACACAAGGCAATTAATCAATGAAAGCAAACCTTCAGCCAGTTCACAGAGCAGAGTAAAAGCAGAGACAGCAAAATGGTCTTCACGGAGGAAAAAAAATGTGACAGAACCCCACAGACGAGGAAGATAAAGATGGCACACGAGCTCTTTAGTTTTCTTTCTAGTTTCCACAGTATTGCTGTGCAGATGAATGCAAAATGACACATAGGGATTTGCAGTTGCCTGAAAGGGATAGATGTACTTTTTCTTTCCAGTCCTTTCACAAATTAAACAGAAAGCAGAAAATACCCAGAATTTTTTTTTAAGTACCCAGATACAGACAGAGAAGAAAATGCCTTCGAGCACTCAGTGCGTTTATTTATTTATGACTATGCCAAAGAGTTGTTGCAAGACCTAGATGGCGTTATTACTTATTTTTCATAGAGTGATAATTGATGTTTGCTTGAAGATTCTTTCATCTCCAGGAGATAGAAACTTGGGTTCAAATTCCACCCTCAGTTATGGAGTCACTGGGTATTGTTGGGTAAGTCAGGTTATCACTAAGAGCGTAGCGGCAGAGATGATCACTCTACTGAATGAGAAAACCAGAAAATTGTTAGCTTCTGTGATTGTGGCATGAATTCACCAATGCACAGTAGAATTATAAATTACTTTCTTCGCCACCCTTCCTAAAAGGGTCTCAGCATGACACACAAACGTCTCTTCCTCCCTTTTATTCTAACAATCCTATAAGATGCTTAGGCTTGGTGATAGTGACTAATCCAGGGTCACCCAGTGAGTTTCATGGCACACTGGAGATTTGAACTGATGTCCCCCCCAGTCTGAGTGAGTTATTTCACATTCTGAGCACAATACCACATTGTCTCCAAACCAGCAGTGCTTTGTGCGCACAGACTGTTTGTCAAGATTTTCATCTTTTCCTGTTTTGTACAGGTGTGTTTGCTGACATATGAATGACATGCATTCTGTTGAGAAATGCTTCCGCTGATCTTTTGGTCTCTTGGACTAATATCTGTCAGCATGGGAATTGGCATAGTCCCTGTGTGGACCTGAAGCATCAGACCCACTGGTTGAGCTGATTTGACATTCTATGGAGGAAATTATATTTTATAGAAGAAGAGAATGTTTCTCAATATTTCTGCCTCTCAAATTCTGATTTTACTTTGTCCTAGTTGTGGAATGACACTGGTTTGTTTGCTTTTCACCGTTATTTCAGATTCGCTTTCTGACGGTTGTAAACATCAACATTAATGTGCATGTTGACCCAAGACAGGACTTGGCCCCAGAGAACATGCATCTTCTGGTGTGCTTGCAGTTTAGAGCCACTGAGTAAATCAGATGCACATCCAGACATGCCTATGAGTGCAGAGATGGTCTACCCTCATTTCCTTGCTTTTAGTAAAAGATACATTTGGTACACATCCCACCAAAAGTAAGGCACTGTAGATAAACATCATGTACACTCACAGTTGCATTTGGGTGCCCATCTGATTCAGTCACTGGGTTGTAGTGGTTAGAATGCCAGGCAAGGAGTGGAAAGACCCATGCACAAATCTGCACTGAGTCATAAAGCTCACTGGGTGACCCTAGGTCTCCATATCTTTGCCAAGCCTATCTTACTGAGTTGTTGTGAGGATAAAATGTGTGTGTGTGGGGGGGGGGGGAGGAATCTGGTACACCACCTGAGGTCTTTGGAGGAGGAATAGAATAGAAATGTAACTGTGAATTTAGGCCCATTGTTGCTGATCCAGCAAGTGTCATGGGTGCCTGGTTCTGTGCATAGACCTGTCTAATTGGACTGGATGACCAAGTGTGGGTAGATAGTAAGCAGAGAACAAATGTGCTCTATATTGACATCTCCCTTTTTCCCTTTGGGGATGGTATGCAACATTATGGACCTGCTTTCATGTGAAAGGGGCAAATGCCCTGTGCATGGCCTTGCGCACCTCTAGGAATGCTTGGAAGCCTCACTAAGACTCCTGATATGGTCGGAAACCGTGCTTCTGGTTTGCCAGAAGCACAGTTTAAGACTGTGGGGAAGCCTCAGGAGGTTTCCCTGGTGCGTCCTGGAGTTGTACAAGGCTCTATTTTGCTCCAGGTGAGGGGGGGTAGATTTGCGCATGGGGTCGGCAGCATCCCACGGGAGGGCGCCATCACGGACCTTTGCCCTGGGGTGCGGGGCTGGGGAATGCAACAAAAGAAAGGTAGGATCAAAATTCACAAACCATGAAAAACTGTCATGGGTCTGTGTGTATCATTCATATTTCAAAAAGCTCTGCACTTTTGACATTTCCTTCTTTTAAAATATCTTCCTACATATGAGAGTAGCATTTAAAGGGAGCTTTCCGAATTTGTTATTTTATAGTTACATTGTTCACCCCTTGAACACACAACTATAATATTTATTCTTTTTCATCACAGACCCCAATAATTATTATCACAGAAGAAATGAGATGACGACAACCGACAACCTTGACTTCAAGCACCACAGTTACAAGGAAATGAGGCAGGTAGGGCACAAAGAATGGAGGTTTTGGTGAAGGGGTGTGCAGTGGGATCTTTATAAAAATGGATTGTTAGCACTGTAGTGACATTCTGCCATTGCCTAAATAACTTTGTGGGTGTGCTCACCTACCCCAAGTTATATGGATTTTCTTCCATTGAAATCCACTTCAGTCAATTTTGATTGAAAACTGGTATAAAGATTCATACGGCTTCCATCAGTCATTTTCATTTCATGAGTTATGGGTGGAACACAAGGACATTTTATTGCTTTAAGCAGAAAAAAAAGCTACTCTTGCCTCAAAATTTGTAGTAATAGAACTAAATCCTTCCTTTCCCTACTGCATGTTTGGCCAAATATGACCTCGGATGCTCCTGTTGTGGTGCGAACTTCAAGTGAATGCGTAAACAGCTCTGGTTTGCAGTGCCCTTCTCATGTTTGCTTTCTGCTTCTGCCATTTTATAATACTGAGCATTTGAATTAATCTGTAGTGTAGTGCGAATCAGGTTAACGTGTGATGAGGTGATGACCTTCAGGAAAGCTCCAGCCTTACTGTTCAATAGTTGTTATCAGGGGTTCCCAAAGTGTGTGCTGTGATGCCTTGGGACATTGTGGCACATTCTCAGGGGCACTGCAGGATGTCCCCGGTCAACCCTCCTACCTATTTCCCCTGAGCACAGCCATCTTGGTTCTTGCAAAACCTTGTGAGGTTTGGGTGCTACCATCTTGGATCTCATGAAATATGGTGAAATTTGGGTACCACCATCTTAAATCTCATGAGATTTTGCAAGATTCAAGATGGCAGCACTTGGTTAAGCCAGGAAAAAGGCTGTGGGGGTGTTGTGACCCAGATAACTTTGGGAACCACTAGTTTTCATGTTACACCTCTTCAGAGATTTTTGCCCAGAGTTCATGGGTAGCATAATTGGCAGTAGAAGGCTTGTGCCATACAAATGACCAAGATTCATAGGAAAATTAATAGACTACACCAGTGTTTCTCAAACTTTGAGGGAGCTTTACTCCCTTCAGTAAGTCTTTGTGGGGGAGGAGCTAGGGCAGCAATGTGAACCCCAGGATTGCATCCTTGTGGGGGGCGAGGAGTGCACTGTCCACTTTATGTAAGTGGAAAAAGAGCAAGTGGAAGTCACCCTCCCTCGCCCCCCCCATAGGGTCGCAATCCTGGAGATTGCTTCCCTGCCTCTCCCCTTATTATTATTATTATTATTATTATTATTATTATTATTATTATTATTATTATTATTATTATTGACAATATTTATATACCACTTTTCAACAAAAGTTTGCAAAGCAGTTTACAGAGAAAATCAAATTTCTAATGGCTCCCTGTCCCAAAAGGACTCCCAATCTAAAAAGATGCAAAAGAACACCAGCAGGCAGCCACTAGAAAAGACACTGCTGGAGTGAGGAGGGCCAGTTACTCTCCCCCTGCTAAATAAAAGAGGAGCACCCACTTGAAAAGTGCCTCTTACCCAGTTAGCAGGGTTAGAGGGACGGGGGAACCTTTACGTGAACTGATGGATCACAACCCACCAGTTTGAGAACCACTAGTCTACACTAGACTAACAGCTATAATTATGTTTCTTTTGCTACAAGCATACAGCAAACAAACTGAGATCTATATCACTATGGATATAGGTGTAGAATGTGCTAAAGATATTTCTTCCTGTCTTTGTCTTCAAATATATGAAGATAATATGTTTGGACTTGAAGTATGTGAATCATTTTCACTGTTCTGAATCTTCAGTGAATTTATATGGAATGAGTCATCATTCATTTTTTTATTGCGCAATTGTGTACTGAGTCACATTCTGGGCTCACAAGAGATTTCATGGCCTACATTTCCAGCAGACAGATTAGACAAGTAGAAACTCAATTGGCATAATTAGTGTCAAGATCAGTAAAGTTAAACGTGTGTTAGATCCTAATTGGGCAAAGACAGGTTGGTCAAGTATGAAATATATTTGGGGAAAACTAATAGCTTACAGCAGGAGAAATTATTTCCTCTGGTCTTGTATGAGTAGCGAGAGAAAGAGAGATGTGATTAAATTGTGGCAGTAGCTGTAACTGGTCAACAGAGAGCTACCTCCTTTATCGTGAACTCCATACTGTCTGTTTTGCTGATCACTGAGTCATCTGAGAGTACTCATGTAATTGGGCTACTACTGTAAGCAGCATTTAGCTTTTCTTTTCCGTTGTTAGTGATTCTAGATCCAAAAGCTATCTTTTCAAAAATTATGTAAACATATAGTATGAGTCAATGAGTATAAAATAGGCGTGTACTCCTGAATCAAGGGACTGCTTTTCAGATTTTCAGTCCCCAAAAGTCTATAATTGGAACAACCAACATAATTTCCACCTAAAAACTACGTAATATTCTTTCTTTTCTTTGTCATGTTTTTGTGTTATATAACTGCTCGGATTTGACTATTAAATAATACCGAGGGCAAAAGATTGCACTTCATTTCTAACTGACCCAGATTCAATAGATTTCCCTGCCCTTCCTTGCCAATTTACTTCTCAAAGCAAAACAAAATGCTTACTATTGTGTGGTGGTGGGAAGGAGCCTATTTTACTAGCAGTGCAGGTGTTTTCTGCTCCCTCCCTAGCTGTTAAAGTAAAAATGACACTTCTCAGCATGCTCTGAAACATCATTTCTGCTAGCGTCATGGAAATGTTATGTTTCTGACATTACAATTTTCATGATCTTTGCAGGAAATGATGGTTCCAGGCATGCTGAGAAGTGACATTTCTACTTCTGTAGCCAGGCAAGGAACAGAAAAGACCTGCCCAGCTAGCAAGATGGGCTCCTTCCCTGCAGAGCTGTTTTCCCCTCCCCGAACTCACAAGCAAAGGAAAGGGTTATTTTTTTTAAAAAACAACCTTAGCTTGTGGGGGAGGGGGATGATTGTGAGATTTTTGACAGCAATCCTTTTACAATTCACAAAATGCCTTGAGCTTTTGCAATTACCCAAAACAATTACTCACAAAAAACCAGGGATGAGCGAGTCCAGAGCAGCTTGACTTAGTAGAGTCATGAGTCTCCACCCCCCATGACTCAATTTGAAAACGAGACCTAAAGGGGGGGCATTCCGAGTCTCCCAGAGCATTTTCACAACTCAAAAAGACTCAAGTCACAAGTCTTTCCCTTTAAAAAGCCAGTCATGGGGGGAAAAATTGAGCTGCTGATGTGTGTGTGTGTGTGTGTGTGTGTGTGTGTGTGTGTGAGAGAGAGAGAGAGAGGAAGAGAGAGAGAGAGAGAGAGAGAGAGAGAGAGAGAGTTCTCTTTAAAATCTCCCCTGCTGTCCCATCCCATCTGTAAACAAGGTGGGAGGTGGTGAGACAAACTACATAAGAGCGGAAACAGAAGCGGCAAGAGGGAAGAGCAAGCCCTCACCAACCTTATAGAATTCTTTGAAAAGGTCAACAGGCATGTGGATGCGGGAGAACCCGTGGACATTATATATCTGGACTTTCAGAAGGCGTTTGACACGGTCCCTCACCAAAGGCTACTGAAAAAACTCCACAGTCAGGGAATTAGAGGACAGGTCCTCTCCTGGATTGAGAACTGGTTGGAGGCCAGGAAGCAGAGAGTGGGTGTCAATGGGCAATTTTCACAATGGAGAGAGGTGAAAAGCGGTGTGCCCCAAGGATCTGTCCTGGGACCGGTGCTTTTCAACCTCTTCATAAATGACCTGGAGACAGGGTTGAGCAGTGAAGTGGCTAAGTTTGCAGACGACACCAAACTTTTCCGAGTGGTAAAGACCAGAAGTGATTGTGAGGAGCTCCAGAAGGATCTCTCCAGACTGGCAGAATGGGCAGCAAAATGGCAGATGCGCTTCAATGTCAGTAAATGTAAAGTCATGCACATTGGGGCAAAAAATCAAAACTTCACATATAGGCTGATGGGTTCTGAGCTGTCTGTGACAGATCAGGAGAGAGATCTTGGGGTGGTGGTGGACAGGTCGATGAAAGTGTCGACCCAATGTGCGGCGGCAGTGAAGAAGGCCAATTCTATGCTTGGGATCATTAGGAAGGGTATTGAGAACAAAACAGCTAATATTATAATGCCGTTGTACAAATCGATGGTAAGGCCACACCTGGAGTATTCTGTCCAGTTCTGGTCGCCGCATCTCAAAAAAGACATAGTGGAAATGGAAAAGGTGCAAAAGAGAGCGACTAAGATGATTACAGGGCTGGGGCACCTTCCTTATGAGGAAAGGCTACGGCGTTTGGGCCTCTTCAGCCTAGAAAAGAGACGCTTGAGGGGGGACATGATTGAGACATACAAAATTATGCAGGGGATGGACAGAGTGGATAGGGAGATGCTCTTTACACTCTCACATAATACCAGAACCAGGGGACATCCACTAAAATTGAGTGTTGGGCGGGTTAGGACAGACAAAAGAAAATATTTCTTTACTCAGCGCGTGGTCGGTCTGTGGAACTCCTTGCCACAGGATGTGGTGCTGGCGTCTAGCCTAGACGCCTTTAAAAGGGGATTGGACGAGTTTCTGGAGGAAAAATCCATTATCGGGTACAAGCCATGATGTGTATGCGCAACCTCCTGATTTTAGGAATGGGTTAAGTCAGAATGCCAGATGTAGGGGAGAGCACCAGGATGAGGTTTCTTGTTATCTGGTGTGCTCCCTGGGGCATTTGGTGGGCCGCTGTGAGATACAGGAAGCTGGACTAGATGGGCCTATGGCCTGATCCAGTGGGGCTGTTCTTATGTTCTTATGTAAGAGGGTCATGTGCAGCAGCTGTGAGGCTTACCAGGACGACCCAATCCTTGGCAGCTCTACTCAGAACTAGTCCTATTTGCACCAGTCATTCAATGAGGTTTCCTCCTTCCAAGTAACAACAGAGCCCGCCAGTAGCGCAGCTAGAGGAGGTGCAAAGCACTAGAGGGGTGCAAACCTTGGCTTGCAAAGTACTACGTGTTGTACAGAGCATCACCTCAGGTATGCAAACGCCCCCCTCCCCTTCAGAGCAGGTACATGCAGTGTGGGGGTAGCAGGTGAGGCAGATCTTACCCCATCCTTGTCCGTGGAAAAACACTGCAGCTACCTCAGTCTTGCCTGTTCCAGCGCAAGTTAGGATTGCGCCCTTAGTTATTTAAATATTTAACAGTACAGGTTATAACAGTACAAGTCAGTACAAGCCAACAAGTCAGCAACCAACAAAAAGAAACAGTGGCGAACTTGATGGTACTCACAGAACTGAACGAGAGTTATTGTTTTGGCACTGGTACATGAAAATGAGAACTGACTCATACTAATATCTTATTAGTTCTCTACTGAGTCATTATAACTCCTCATTGGCTCTCAGAAACAAACATTCTCTTTGATCAGTTTTGAGTTAAGAAAAGTCCACTTTTTGATACTTACACTAGAGTCTTATGTTTTCCTTTTCTGGCTATGTGGCCATAACTTTTGATAGAATACAGATATGTAAACATGGGTTGTTTCATTGCATTCTGCATGAAATTCCACTTCAAATTATATATAACATGACGGTATTATTCAAATGCAAAGATTTAACAGTTTTGGCCAGTAATGGTGTCTTATTCCCCCACCTGATGATGTCACCTAGTGTGATCTGCACCCCCTGCCCCCCCAGCAAGGCCACTGAACTGAGGAGTGGCAAGTGTCCACTGGCGCCTTTCCATCTCCCAGAAAAGGAAGCTTAGGACCCAAAAGGTGGCCAAACCGGGTAGGTGGAACCAAAGGGACCAGCCAAGGCCAGGGAAATATAAGGATTGTGATAGGAATGAGAAAGGGCTGCCTGAGGGCTGGAGACTAGCTGAAAGGAAGGTTCTCGAACACTGTGAAACTAGAGAATGCCTGTCAGGTATATTATGGAAGGTGGCCCCTCCCCCCAGGGGTGGGATGCCACATCAAATCTTACCCTCCTGGGAAGGCTATGGTGGCGAGGTACAAAAGCACGAGGAGCTGAGATGGTTAACTTGCACAGCTGGTATACTTGGGTGAGATATTATACATTCATGGAGCCCTGTTGTGCCACAGGGCTCCTCTATACAGAACAATACTGCCTTCTCCCTCCGGATGGCACTGGTACCGCCTCCCACCTCACCCTGTCTGGCTTAGGGTGGCCTTGGCCTATGCAGGAGAGTGGTCCTCCTTGGGTTTTGGGGGCTTCCTGCTCCCTTGGCTGAGTCCCTTGGGTTTGGTCTGGATGACCTTAGAGAGGACCCAGGTAGGGTCCAGCCCCACTCTTCCTCCTCCCAGGGATGCTGCTGACCAGCAGGGCTGGACCTGGTGGTTGGGCATCTCCTGCCCCCTGTGGCCGGCTTGCCGCAAATAAGAGGCCCAGCGGGTCCCAATCCTGGGGGCTCCCAGGCCTGGTTCTCTCCCTCCAAAGCCAGTGTCCTGAGGGCCTCTTCCAGATCAGGGACAGACCACATAAGGATGGAGCCAGAGTTCCGCTGGGCCGCCTCCCCGATGCTGCAGCCGCCGGGAGAGATGTGACCTCTCCCTGCTGCAGCAGGTCCTCTAATGAGTCTTCTTGCCAGCTCGTGCCGCCCCTTTCGGCCTCACCACTGGCTTGAGATTTTGGCCCAGCTGGGAGGCTGAGCAGGTAGCTCGGTGAGCAGCTGCTGCCGTGTGCCGCTGCAGCCTCAAGCCCCCAGCCTGGGGCTCAGCAGGCTACCCCTGGAGCTGCAGTGGGAGAGTGGCAGGTCCCCCATTGCATCCCCTTCCAGGTCTTCCCTGGCTAGCTGTGGGGCTGCCTGGACACCCCTGAGCCTGGTGAGTCCTCCTGTGTTGGGGGGGGGAGGGGTTGCCCCATGACAATGCCCTGAGGCTGAGGAGTAGTAGGATGCTGTGAACGCTCTCCCTGAGGCCTGGGAGAGGGAGAGAGGCTTGGAAAACAAGCCAAGTGGACTTGGCCTTGGAGATCCTTCATAGACTCCTATAGGGGTTGGGACCCCAGTAATGGACAGGAGCCCAAGACCCCCTCAGTGCCCCTGAAACAGATACATAACAAACAGAGGTGAAATTATCTCCAAAATTTGTTTCAAATTTTTCAGCAACAAATAATATTGAACTTCTTGCAAGAGGCAATGAGGATTGAGAAAGTAATAGAAATCAATGGAACTGAGTCTAGGGAAAGACCCCATTCCACAGTCAAGACTGAGAGCGTATCCTAGATTGTCCCCACTCCAGTAAAATCTCCCAGAAGTTGCAACCCACTTCGATCTGCTGTCAAACTGCTTCAGCAGCCTTGGGCACTAAGTTAACCAAGGTGGAGTCTAATGGGATATTACTTTAGGGAATTTGTGCTTTTTCTCTCCAGAATGTTAATAGAATAAATAATTGCTGCTTACATCTCATAATAATTGTCTATTAGCAAATTTACTCTGGGCATGATTTATAATCCTTCTGGCTGTTAATAGCTGTGACCGCATATTATCAGAAGCCGTTCTATTTTTGCACACTCAGGCAAAAAAAAGTAACACTTTCCAGATTGCCTAATAAGCAGTTTGTGCTATACACAGCTTTTTGAAATGAAAAAACTAAATAAAAATTCCCATATCGCTTATTCTTGCAAAAAGTCCAATATATTTAACCAATGCAGATGACCAAAGAATGCTTACGTAGTGTTTATGAAGTTTTTATTTATGTATTAGTGTCTTTAAGCTGCTTCATAGCCCAACTCTTAAAACAATAAATAATGACAAGTATACAGGAAAAAAAATATTGGAACATGTCAAACACAATCCATTAAAAAAAAAATCACAAAATGAAAAATCTGAGACAAGGCATGTAAACCAATTTCAAATCAAAAGCTTCAGTGATGCATCCAATGAAATAATGATAATAGATGAATTATAATATTGTTACATATTGTATAGTTATATAGTAGAATGAACTATAATTATAATACTAACAATTATAGATGAATGAATGGGGTTGGATTTCAAGTGGACAAATGCCCTCTGGCAAAGAATATTTTTCCACCAACCTATGAACAGTAGCGGGAGAACTGGCTGAGAAAGCCTCTCTGGGTATGAAGTTTCACAGGGCCCAATCCTATCCAATTTTCCAGCACCTGTGCAACTGCAATACAGCCACAAGGTAAGGGAGCAAATGTTCCTATACCTTAAGGAGGCCTCTGTGACTGCCTCCCCACCACAGGATGCAGTGCATGCCCCATTGGCACAGCTGCACCGGCACTGGAAATTGAATAGGATTGGGCCCACAGTTGGGGTACTAACATTAAGGCTCTAGATGTTATCGTCTCTCACAGTAATTCACGTGGTTGGGACTGGGTCTCACAAAGCAAATCCTTTTCATTGCACAGGAGGGAATATATAGAAGAAAGTGTTTCATTCAAAAGTTGGAGTCCAGACCTAGCAGAGTTTAAAATTAGCACATTGGATGATGCCTAGAAACAAGTTTATCAGCACAACTCTTGAGGAGCAAGTGTAATCAATAGTAGAGCACTGTAAGTCCCACATGGCTGTGAAACTCACTGTGTACTTACTGTGTGCCCCTCCCCCTCACTCTCAGAGCCGTTCTGAGAAGCGAAAGCAACACGGAGGCATCTCCCCCATGTTGCTTTTGCCCCCCAACAGGCTCTTAGAGTGAAGGGGATGGGCAGCTTACAAGGCCAGTTTTGGAACTGTGTGGCATTTACAGCTCCACCCCTGTGGCTCTGCAACTGAATGTCGTATGGTCTTTGTGGTCAGTTCTAGTCAGTAGACTGTTTTTTAGAGCAACTGCATTAAGCACATTGCAACAGTCTAGAAGATGATGATGATTTCAACATGTACTCTTCCTTATGCTCCTTTCTTCTTGACCCAATCCTATCCTTCCCTCTCCCCCACTAATGTGACCATGCCAAAACGTTGTACTGTGTCTAGTGGGGGGGGGGGGGAGCAGAGTGGGAGTCTTTAAAAGGAAAAAGAAATCCTCTTTCCCATCTGTAAGCCTCCTGCATCGTAATGGATGTTTTTGGACCTGCACCAGCAATTTCACTGGTGCAAGTCTAAGAAGAGAAAAGGGTTGGGGAGGCTGCAGGTGAGGAGGATAGGATCTGGTTCCTGTTACCACTACTGGATGCAGTCTTCCCACAGTCTCCCTGCCCCATTCCTTTCCACCCTACTACTCCGCCCTTTTCACCCTTCCCAGTCCCAGTCCACCTTCCCCACACGCCCTCTAGTGTTGGCTTACAGCTCTGGCAAGTGGCCAGCATGGTGTTGGCATATGTGGGAAGGCTCCAACCTTCCTGCTGGCGCTCCAGCACGGCTGGTTGGATGACCTTCCTGTATGTGCAACAGCCAAATGAATATTAAAAAAATGTAAGGTGATGACCAATGAGTGAGATGCTAAGAAAGTTATTAATCTCATGTAACTTCCTGTTTTACTGAGTCTCTGCTGACCCTGAATAAATCTCTCCAGAGTGTTCTCTGAAGAATTTGGTGTGAAGCCCGTTATTGAAATATAATTCACAGATTCCACCATCTGCAGATGCTTCTCTGTACCTCAGAAGGCCTCCAGGATGTGACTGGAAACTGCTTCCAGTTTGCATCTGCAACTTCCAGTAACATTCAGGAGGTGTTCTGAGGCTCAGTAAGGTTTTTGGCCCACTCCATTGGCCTTCTCCAGCCTACGAACATCTCTCGAATGCAACTGGAAGTCATAGATGCAAACTGGAAGAGGCTTCTAGTTGCATCTGGAAGGCCTGTGGAGTGGATTGCAGACCAATGTTACCTGCAGGAGGGGGGCAGCATGACCGCAGAGTAAGTGAGTTTGGTTCTGGGACCCTGCCCCCATCCAGGACTCAAGCATTCTGTGGATTTTGGTATTCATGGGTGTGGGGGGCAGTCATAGAATGAATTATTCACGGATACCAAGGGTATACTTGACAGTAGGAATGGGGGAAATCAAGATTGAAACAACTGTGGGCCAAATTGCTAAAACACTCTTACCCTTCATCATCCCCTGCATGCTATTTTACAACGTGCATGCATCCACACACACCAGGCCATATTACATATCAATTGAAATGTTACCCTGGTCCTAAAAAGGCACAAAATAAGGCATATGCCTGTATCAATTTGCCAGACCACTGTTTTATACACGTATCATTGTTTCTTTCTGTTTCAGCTGATGAAAATTGTCAATGAGATGTGTCCAAATATCACAAGAGTCTACAATATCGGGAAAAGTCACCAAGGGCTAAAACTGTATGCTGTTGAGATCTCGGACAACCCCGGAGAACACGAAGTTGGTTAGGACTATATTCTGACTGAATCGAAAAGCACTTCAGGGCTGTTGGATGAAGTTTGTAGAATGGTTAAAATCTGAACGTTCCGCATGTCTGCAACGGTTAGCACCAAAGGCATGTGCCTATAGCAGTTGTGGTGTCAATACATGTGGGAGGAATCTTACTGCTACTTTCCTAATTAGAGAAAGAGAAGATGAACACAAATAAATAGCATCCGAAGAGTGGGATCAAATTTTCCCCTGCTCAAGTTCTGTTTTTGCAATTAAAATAAAAAGAAACAGAAATCAAGCAAGCTTTTGTGTTGAAAAATGTGCATTGACAGCTCTTGTCACTGTTGTCTATTTATCTAGAGGACAGACAGCTAGGGGTAGAAAAGATTTTTGGCTGTGTATCTGTCTATCACTATTCTTGACTGTGGATCTGAGTCTTTCCAAAATGTTCTATTTTTATGCAATAAAATACAGCCACAATTCATGGTTGTGATAAAGAGATTATGTTGGAAATGCATATATCCAGTGGCATAGCAAGCGTGGGGTGGGAGAATGGCTGCCCGGGTTGCCAGGCCAGAAGGGGTTGCCACCCAAGATGAATGCAGTGGGAGAAGCAGCAGCAGCGTGGTTGCAGGTATGCCCACTACCACCTCCTGTTTTGGCAGCTTTGTGATTTTGATGCTACCCCATTCCTTCTCCTTTGGAGGCTCGGGTGCATAAAATGAACTGTCAGTAGTACAAATTCAGACACAGGTACAGAGAAAAAAATGAAAACAATAGAATCAAATGCAGAAGGAAATGTGAAGGGCTTGGTCTTGTGACAAACTGAAAAGTGTACTAGATAAAATAAACCTGGTGATAATTCGCAATTGGTGAGAACAACCTCCTAGCAATTCTAAGGCTCAAACCCTAACCAACTTTCCAGCACTGACATAGCCGGATCAATTGGGCATTTGCTGCAGCAGTTGGATGGCAGTCCCAGAGGCCTCCTCAAGGTCAGGGAATGTTTGTTCCCTTACATCAGAGCTGCATTGCCCTTACCTCGGTGCTGGAATGTTGGTTAGGATTGTGCCCTAAGTTAATTAACTCTTCAATGTGATAAAGTTCTCTTGAGTTGGTTGAGTCTGCAGTGATGGTGTAAAATCTCATCATGTAGTCTGATTTGCCTGGCTCTTGCGCTAATCTCCCTTTGAAAATTTACTGTTGCAAAACTGTCACTTTAAGGTCAGCAGCAGAATGTCCGGGAAGAGTAAAATGTTCTCCCTCTTGTTTAGATTCTATCCGTAACCCACTAATCTGGTCACATCCTTCTTTGGTTCTAAACAGGTGAGCCGGAATTTCGCTACATGGCAGGAGCTCATGGGAATGAGGTGCTTGGACGTGAGCTACTGCTTTTGTTAATGCAGTTCATGTGCCAGGAATATCTAGCTGGGAATCCACGCATTGTGCGCCTCATTGAGGATACCAGAATTCATCTTCTTCCTTCAATCAATCCAGATGGATATGAAAAGGCCTATGAAGTTGTAAGGAAGATGGTTGCTTCACTTCATTACACCAGACAGTGATTTTATCTGGAGGAGTTCACAAAACTATGTTCATGTTATTGCAACTTTAAGTCACAGGTTTTTAAAAGATAACTCTTGAAGTTTTTGAAAGATAATACTTTTGTAGGTTCATATATATACGGATTTCTTAACTCATGGCGGGGGAGGCAAGGCTATGAGATATGGGCCTGTGCTAACCAGGCAGGGTACATTTGCACCTGGTGGCACAGGGGGTGGGAGAAGGTGGCAGGAGGGCATTCCGGGGGGGGGGGTATTGTTGGGCAGGGAAGGGCAGAACTGGAGATAGATCAGGCCTGGGCGGGGGTGGGAGATCCTAACCCCACTCCTGGGCCTTGCAGCCTCATAGGGGCAGCATGAATTTGTGCCAGCAAAATAAGAACATACATAAGAACATAAGAACAGCCCCACTGGATCAGGCCATAGGCCCATCTAGTCCAGCTTCCTGTATCTCACAGCGGCCCACCAAATGCCCCAGGGAGCACACCAGATAACAAGAGACCTCATCCTGGTGCCCTCCCTTGCATCTGGCATTCTGACATAACCCATTTCTAAAATCAGGAGGTTGCGCATACACATCATGGCTTGTACCCCATAATGGATTTTTCCTCCAGAAACTTGTCCAATCCCCTTTTAAAGGCGTCCAGGCTAGACGCCAGCACCACATCCTGTGGCAAGGAGTTCCACAGCTGGTGCAGATCTGAGTAGCCGCATAGGGGTGACTGAGGCTCAACATAGGGTAAGGGGCAAAATATCCCCTGACCCTGAGGTGACCTCCAGCCTGCACCTAACCTGCACTTTGATACAGCAAAGGCTGCTGTGGCCTGGCTGTTCCAGCACAGGTTAGGTTTGCTCCCTAATTTGATTTGTCTATCAAAGGTATACAGAGTTTGTCAATGTTTTCTTTCACTGTTCCTATTCTAAATCAGTGTACCAAATAATCTGATCATTGCTTTACAGGGTTCAGAATTAGGAGGCTGGTCTTTAGGACGGTGGACCCAAGATGGCATTGACATCAACAACAACTTCCCTGACTTAAATACACTGCTTTGGGAAGCTGAGGACAGGAAAAGGATACTACGAAAGGTCCCAAATAATCACATACCAATTCCAGAATGGTACCTGTCTGAAAATGCCACAGTAAGTATTTAACATCTCTTTCAGTGGCTTCAAAGGTAAAGCCAGAAGGAGAGAAATGGTCTCTGGTCATAAAGCCTCCCCCCCCCCCCCAAAAAAAAAATAAATAAAAAATGCCTGGAGTAGTTTAATCCTACTTCTTTTTCATCAGAAATTTAATGGAAAGCAAATGGAATGAAGATTATTGATTGAGTACTTTGCTTGTGTTATAAAGAAAATAATGGTCATACTAATAATTTACATCTCTGAGATGGGCAGCGCAATCCTAACTTGCACTGGAACAGGCAGGCCAGGAGGCTTGCGCTATATCCAGTGCAAGTTTGGGAATGGCTGGGGCTCAGCCTGAGGCAAGGGGAAATAATTCCCCTTACCCCAGGTAGAACTGAGCAGCCCCAATGAGTCTACTTGGATATGCGCCACCTAAATCTGTGACTCAGATCCAAACCAGATCCTCACCCCTTCACTGGTTGGGACGGAGGCTGGATCTTGCCTCTGCGGGCTGGCATGCGTCCCTGCACCAGCCCAGCCGACTTCAAAGGAGGTGCAAATGTGCTTGAAGGCACATTTACGACCCTTCCAGGCCAGCACAAGGCACTTGTGCCAGATGAGCACTCCTTTTGTATTGCACTCTCATTCATTTATTTTTAGAGGATGAGATGGCAGTTTCTTGTGGCTGCTTTTTCTGCAATATTTTGATCAATGAGTTGGCTCAATTAGTAGAAACATTTACCATAGATACTCACGTATAGTACGTGAAATTTTTGCCAAATAATCAAGCTCCAATTCTCACTTCGCCTGATTTCTGGGTCAATCAGAGGGCAGAGCCTTTCAATTCTGAACAGTTTCCTTTCTCTGCTGAACTCAGGCAGGCACCTCCTTTGTTTCTATAGTAACTTTGCTGGGAAATTCCAGGCAAAGTTAACCTTTTATTCTCCTTTGTTCCCTTTTGCTGCTGCAACCTGGTTCCTTTTTGCAAATGCATGCATTTGGCAGAGGTCTGTTTTTTTTCAACACCAGGATGGGATCCTTTCCATTTGAAATAAAGTCCAAGGCTACAATTCAGTGCACCATTATTTAAGAATAACTCCCATGGAAAGCAGTGGGTCTACTTCTGAGTAAAAAGGGTTGCAAATATAAGCAGTTGCCTCTCTCTGCTGTGAATTGAATTGCACACTCTCAGTTATGTGTTATGGGTTGTATGTTGTATGTAGAGCTTCTGACTTAACACACCAGACACCTTAAAAGGTGGATTTGATTCATGGTTCTCCTGCAGTGGTTCCCAACCTTTTTCACTTGCATATCCCTTGGCAGCCCATTTCTATAAATTGTACCCTTCATATTAGCAAAATGTGCAAGCCCTCATCTCTTCTCTATGAAAATCCAGACTTCATATATTCATCACATATTTTCTCTTTTCTGCTTGAAGAACAGAAGACTCTGCCTTTGCACTGTTTAGCACCAGAAGTGTGCTGAGAAATTCTGGGTGATTGATCACTTTCCATATTATGTTTCAGCTTTTTTACTGTGCTGGTTTTCAATCACTGGTTCATAGATGAATTGATGACCAAAAACTAGCCATTGGTGGGGCTTTCACATCCAACTAGCTACCTTCCTTCCTACCTGGCTGGTCCTTGCAAGGCATCCCTGCCTTGCAAGGCATTCTGGAGCATGACCTGCCTTTTAATGCTATTATTCCATTCTTTTTCAAGTACCCCTAAAGGTCCTGCTGAGTGTCCCTGAGAGTACATGAATACCAGGTTGGGAACCACTGTTTTACTGCTATGTTGTTTACAGTGCACCTACTCTGATAGTGTTTACAAAAAGGTGGTGAAGACCAGAATTTAAAAAGAATAAAAATGTATCTTATGATCTTTTACTATGTTCTTAATAAATTAGAGACTACAGTTACCGGCGCACCCCCCCCCCCCCCAAATAAATGCACCAGACTGCGGCTTGGATTTAAAACTGGGCCACTTTATTGATTGTTAAGTTACAGCAGGGTGACTGGGGTAGTTGACTAAACTCCCAATCCTAAGTCGTGCAGGGTTGTTAATAGGGGGAAACAAACCTAGCTGTCTACCTTCCCCAAGGTCAAAGGGCAAAACCGTCTGACTCGAGGCTGCCACCAGACCTGCGGCCTAGGACAACCTGTCAACGTTGCCCAAATGGTTAAAACAGCAGGACTGGTGGCCCACAGGTCAAGACTTGCCAGGCGTGCCAGTTCAGTCAAAGGGGCTTGCCAGTCAGCCTCTTCGAGCCGGGAAGGCATCATGTGAGCAGTACTGGCTCACCCCTTGACCTTGCTGTCTTAGATGGACACCGGGGTGTATCTACCTACCCTGACCCTGCACACTTCAAGACACAGGGGAGGACAGCCTACTGCTTGTCCTTCTCTTTCTCACTAAAAATAA
The DNA here is from genome assembly GCF_035046505.1 of Tiliqua scincoides. NCBI lineage: Eukaryota > Metazoa > Chordata > Lepidosauria > Squamata > Scincidae > Tiliqua > Tiliqua scincoides. The sequence goes on from NC_089823.1 coordinate 173,356,941, forward strand.
ATTGCTTCAGATCCTGCTGTAAATCAGTCAAAAAGATGAACCCCATCAGGGGATGGTAGATAATGGACCAGCCCATGGCGGCTGTGACCCTCCCATGCAGGTTTGGCGAGATCCACTGCCACTTGCACTCCAGAGGCTTCCGACGACTCCTCATCTGGTAACTTCTTAGCAGCAGGAACTTTGCCTTTTTTGGTGGAAGACAGAAACGTGTTAAGCCTGGTACCCCGGCCAGGGCAGTTAAAACTGCGTTGGGATCCACCCATCACCCTTGCCCACCCTGTGCATTGCTTTTTCTTTTTGGCGGGCTTCCAAGCATGCCACTAATGCCTTAAGCTCGCCCAGATCCCTCCCTTCATCAGAGGACGATGAAGACTCAGCTGGTTTGGGAGGTGGGCGCTTAGGTGCCTTACAGCACCTTTTTTGAGGGTGCTTGGGCATGGTGAGGTACTTACGCTCTATGCTAACTAAGTAAAGCAATTAAAGTTTTTTTAAAAAATTATTTCTTCACCCCTTTTTATTTTTATTTATTTATTTATTTATTTTAGTATGACCAGGACCTAGTGCCCCCTTTGCTAAAGCCCCCACCCTTGAAGCAAACACCCCGTTAATTCTCCCTTCTACCCTCTATTTTTCCCTTTCTTTAAAAAAAACGGGGGGCACTGGCTGGGAGCCTAAGCAGCGGGGTGCAGAATTGCCCCCCAGGCAGCGCAGTTGGGCAGGCAACAAGCCCCCACTACATGGCCAAGGCTCGTGAAGCAGCCTCAAAATGGCAGGCAGGCGGGAGAAAATGGCGTCTCTGCATTCCCCCCCCTTTCCAAGGCAGGAACGCAGCGCTTGAAGTTGCCCACCAAGCCAGCCCCATGGGGCAGGGGGAGCCAGTGAAGCCCACAGAGGCAGGTGGCTGGCTCAAAGCCCCGCGCCCAGCCCCGAGGAGCATGGATGAAAGCCCCTGAGGGGCACACGTGGCTTCCCCGTCGGACCTGGGCAACCCCCGCGGGTGGGCGTGGGTGCCGCCGCCCACACCTCCAACCGCTCGCGGCAGGAGAAGCACCGACATGCCTGCGCCTGCACGAGCGGCACCCCGCTAGTGTTTTAGGCATGGCTGGGTAGAGTGCACGCATCTCCTTCTGCTCGGCTGCTGCCTGTAAGGCGCTGGGTGCCACGGGCGAGCATTCTGGGTGCGGCTTCGCTGCGGCTGAGCCTCCTCAGCAGCAGCGGGTCCGGAGCACAGTGCTGCGTGACCTCACGTGTCACCACTTGCTCCCGGACTGCAGGCTGGGGCAGTCGCCCAACTCCAGCCTGATTGTCCCGCCCCCAGCAGCAGGCAGGCCACTGGGGGGACAAGCCTCAGCCTGTCTTCATCAGGTGGGAGCGGGGTAACAACCGTTAGAGCTGAAGGCGCTAACGGTCATTTCTTAGGTAACAATTAGTAGTAAGTTATTTTTCAGGATCTGGCCTCAGGTAAAATCAGACAAAACTATAGTCAGACACCCCCCTAAGTCTAACCCCCAACTTATCCAAGGGTCATAGAAAATTCCATGATTGTTGGCTCAAAACCTGCCCTCGACTTATCTGTGGGATCGACTTATAGGCAAGTATCTGCGGTAATTATTTGTCCCATCTACCCTCTCTTTTTATCCTCTGGATTCTGAGATGTCCAAGTAGCTTGCAAGATGCATCTGACTGAAGATTTTCTCCTCAAAGAAAAACAATCTTTTTTAAAGAATAGACTAAATGCAATACCACAGACAAAGGGGCCACAGTGGTTTGGGTAAATTGCATTATTCATTAACAATGCAACATTGTTACTTCATTTCTGCATCTCGTATGTTAATATTGGGCATTATTTCCAGTGGCTGAACATACCCAGCTTTAGGTGAAATAAGGGGAAAGCACTTAAATAAACCCTGTTTACAGAACATTTCTTCAGACAATGTTGTAGAGACATCTTGTTGTGGAGACATTAATTTCAGTGGATTCCTTTTTTCCCCCCTTCCTCTAGCCATTTACCATCCTAATTTCCTTTGCAGAAATCACACCCTGTAAAAGTATTAAAGTATTCTGGCTGCCTCTGTATTATAGACCAGAGAAGTGTAGGGAAAGCATTGCCCTGGTCTTTTCCTTTGGTTTTAAACCCAAAGTGACTGCTAAGGCAACTTCTTTGTGAAAGAGAAAGATCATCCTTTACTTCAAGAATGCATTTGCAACTCATGGTCCGTGGACAACTGGTGGGCCACAAGAGCCTGAGAAGTGGTTAATGAGGTCTTGTAATGGTAGATCAGAAGATCATCAGGTGAATGATGTGGTGTTGACAGCAATTCCATGTTTTGACAGCTGTTTGACAACTCTGGGAAGGGCAGGGCTGACTCCACAGCTGTAATCAATCAAGGCCAATGGAGACTCTGGATGGACACCTGAGCTTCATTTGACCTTGATGGAACTTTGAATGGGCTAAGGAGGCAGCTCACAGCTGAGCTGCATTTGGACTTAACAAGGGGCTGTAGGATAAAAGGCAGCTTCAGAAGGAGCAAAGCTACCAGACCAAAGGCTACCCTGACCCAGAGGAAGATGCTACCTGACCCAGAGGGAACCTGACCAAGAGGCTACCTGACCCCAGACCTACAGGACAGACACACGGGAGAAGGGGACTGCCAGGATTCTGCTGGAGGACACAGAAGAGAGGATTGCCAGGACCCTGCTGGAGGAGACACTCTGCTGGAGAGGACACACAGGAGGGACTCTGCTGCGGAAGACTGGACTGTGCTTTGGAGACTGGATTGGACTTGGACTGGAGGCTTCAGACCTTTACCCACTGAGTTAAGTGGAGTTTTGGGGAGGGAAAGCCTCTGGACCACAGGACTTGCAGGGAATAAGTGTACATGTTTGTAGCAATAAATTTGGTTAATTGCTCAACTAATAAGGAATTCTGTTCATTTCTTTGCACACCACAGCTGTTGTTCTTGGAAAAGGAGGGTGTTAATTAAGTGGGCATTAGAAGGAATATTTGGAAGGGACAGGTCTCAAAAAAAAGTTGCCTTCAATGGCTTCCACCATCTCCCAAGTGAGCACTCCCCCACAGACCACCAGAGAGCAGAGAATGAACTGGCTACAGCCAGCACTGAATTGTTGGCTGTTGCTGTGGGCAGTTCATTCTCCACTCTCTCTGGTAGTCTGTGGGGAAGTGCTCACTTGGGAGACACTTCCCCTTGGCCCACCAGAGAAGGGGAAGAATGAACTGTGTAGCCACTGCTGGCAACAAAAGCAGCACCCCACAAATCTCTATAAATAGTAAATCTAATAAATCGCTAATAAATCGTCTCTAATTATTCCAAATTTAATTGTATTTTTTGCGTGCAGGAGAGTGGGAGGGGGTTGGCATGTGGTCCACGACAATTCCAATTTTTGTTTCAGTCAGTGGGCTCCTAAAGTTTGGGGCCCACTGGTCTAAAGTCTTGGAAAGGTGGTCTTAGCATATTCAATATGAGCTAGGGGAACCAGTGGTCTACTTCATTAGAAGGCAGCTCCCCCTGTTTCTAAGATTCTTTTAATGATATACAAGAAACAAAAAATAAATATTGTGAACACTCCCCCAGAAGACTAAACAAGTGTTGGTGCACCTGTATTAAGTTGGCTAGGAAGAGACTGTAAGTAGGACCTGAGTTTGTGTGGGTTCTGCTTCTTGATATACTAGAAACTATTACAATTTTGTTTTTTAAAAAAATGTTCAGGCTTCCTCTGTTTCCAGACTTAACCATTGTTGCATGATGAAGGCCTGTAATGTCTTTTGGACTGGTTTTATTCTTATTTCTCTCCCCCCCTCCCAGGTAGCAGTTGAAACACGAGCTGTGATAGCATGGATGGAAAAAAATCCATTTGTCCTTGGGGGCAACTTACAAGGAGGAGAACTTGTTGTTGCCTACCCGTACGATATGGTCCGGTCGACTTGGAAAACCCAGGAACACACACCAACTCCAGACGATCATGTTTTTCGATGGCTAGCATATTCCTATGCCTCCACTCATCGACTGATGACAGATGCTCGGCGGAGAGTTTGCCACACAGAGGACTTCCAGAAGGAAGATGGAACTATCAATGGAGCATCATGGCATACTGTTGCAGGAAGTGAGTGTCTGTAAAAAAAATGGCTTAAAGGTCATGCTCATTATTTGTTCTACCACCTTAAGTGTAAATTGAACAGCTGCCACCCACCTAGGCATAGTGGAAGCAGTCCTATAATGAGTCTGTCCTTTTGTATTTTCCAAGGTGCCCCAGAATTGATGGCTGTCAGATTTGCCTCAGAGGTCTCTCATTCTGTGGATGTTTTTCTCAGCTGTGCATGCCACACCATATTTATTCATTGCAATGGCTTTAACAGTACCAGGCGCAGGTTAAACACAGCAGGGGCTATACAGCAACATAAACGATAGTTTGATATGAATGTAACTAACCGAAAACAAAACATTTTAAAAAGCCTCCTTTGGAATCAACAGAATTACAGCCCAATCCTAATGGGCAGCCCAATCCTGAGCTGCCCGGGGTGCCCCGCGGCACCACGAGGGCTGCCACTGAATCTAGTGCAAGTTCTGATCTTGCTTCTCATGAATGCTTGTAACCTCATCTGCTGCTGCTATCTTGCCCCTGTGATGTCGCTAGAGGGTTGTGGGCCTCACCAGGTGTAGCATACTGGGGGGGGGGTGACACCACTACTTGCCAAAAATTTTTAAATCTTGGTATTTTCAATAATACCATCATGTTATATATCAATCAATGTGTAATTTCATGCAGAATGCAATGAAACAAACCTTGTTGTAATAGCTCTATTCCAGGGGTGCCCAAAGCCCGGCCCTGGGGCCACTTGTGGCCATTGAGGACTCCCAATCTGGCCCACAGGGAGCCCCAAGATTCCAATGAGCCTCTGGCCCGCCGAAGACTTGCTGGAGTCTGCACTGGCCTGACACAACTGCTCTCAGTGTGACAGCCAATTGTTTGACCTCTCGCATGAGCTGTGGGATGAGGGCTCCCTCCACTGCTTGCTGTTTCACATCTGTAATGCAGCAGCGGCAGCAAAGAAAAGGCTGGCCTTGCTTTGTGCAAGGACTTTTATAGGCCTTGAGCTATTGCAAAACCTTCATTCATTCATTTAAATTCCATCTTTAATATATTCATTTATGTACATTCATTCAAATTTGAAATGTAAATTAAATTCTGTTTTCCCCGGCCCCCGACACAGTGTCAGAGAGATGATGTGGCCCTCCTGCCAGAACATTTGGACACCTCTGCTCTATTCTATCAAAAGTTATAGCCAAAAAAACCAGTGGGGGTGTGGTGATGGTTCATCACTACACCCACAACCATGCCCACCACCTGAGACGGTGCCCCGTCCGCTGCATGGGAGGAGGTCATCATAAGAGTGACACGCTGGCCTCCTGCACCAGGTGACATAAACCCTAGTGACATCACTGCCCTTGCCCTAAGACAGTGGTTCTCAAACATTTCCGGCTCGCACCTCCCCTGATCCTTGTGGCCATTGGCCATGGCTCCCCATTACAACACCTCACCTCAGTTACCCCCAAAATGGGGATAAAGGTGTTATAATTATACACTAGAAACCCAAAAACAGCTGCCAGCACTCTGAGGTTGCAATCCTAACCACACTTACCTGAGAGTAAGCCCCACTGAACAAAATAGGACTTACTTCTGAGTAGACCTGGTTAGGATTGTGCCCTGAATTTGTTAGCAGCACTCCTGGAGGGTTTGGAAAAGGAAGGGGGAAGTGATGAATTTGCTGGGGGAGGGGAAGACTTTGTTTTGTGTGTATCTGCTAATTGCAAACTGATGCAAACTGAGACCTAGAGACTGTTTGGCTGCAATCCTAAGCTCACTTTCCTGGGAGTAAGTCCCATTGAACACAATAGGACTTACTTCTGAGTAGACCTAACTAGGATTGTGCATTTTGTCTTACAATAGCAGCCAACAGAGTACCCCCTCCCCAAAAGGAGGCAGGAGGAAAAAGGGGAATGGCTAAAAAGGAATGGGGATTTTTATTTTTAATCAATTTTTGGAGACAAAGCCATCAAGAGTGGGTTTTATTTTCTTTTTTAAAGGGGAGGAAAAAGAGAAAGGTGAGGATCCTTGGTTAAGCTGACACAGACCCCAAACCTATGCAGTCTACTCAGAAGTAAGTCCCATTTGAGTCAATGGGGCTTACTTCCAGGAAGGTGTGGAAAGGATTGGAGCCACACAGAGCAAGATTACAACTCACCCCAAAGTAGATGGGGGCTGCTCACACACATACACCCAACATGCAGATGCCACCCCCGTTCCCCCCAGGCAAGACAGAGGAATGCAGGCTGGGGCATTTGGACACCCCCCACTAAGAGCAGGCTGGCTCCCTCCTTAGCTGAGCTTACTCTTCCATCCCAGTTTGAAGCCTGTCAGGAGAGCACCCTGTGCTGATGAGATGCAGCACCTCTGCACTCTTCTCCTCTCCTCCAGCCTTGACCAATTCGAGGATGCCCAGGGCAAGGGGCACACTGGGAAATGTAGTCCCTGGGGCGAGGTTGCACGTGGAGAGAGCTACATGATGAGATGCGGCACCTCTGTCGATACCCAGCCAGCCTTCTCTCCCACTTCCCCCCACCATGTTTCACACGCCCTCCTAGCCTCACGCTGCCCCACCCACCTCTTTCACAGCTGAAGAAAAGCAGCAAGGCAGCTGGTGCAGCTGAGCAGAGCAGAGCTCTGCAGAATCAGCTGCAGCCACCTCTCTCCCCAGATGCCTCACGACACCCCTATTGGCTAGCCACACCTCCCTAGGGAGGCAGGACACACAGATTGAATACCTCAGCCCTAAGTTAAAGGACTGGGGGCCTCAGATCAGGGGGTATGACAAGTATCTTAGAGGACTGGGGTTGCACAGTCCTGCTCTAAGCTCTGCTCACAGTCTGTTATTTTCAACTCAATCCTGCATGCACACATATGAGCAGAGGTATTCTATTCCAGGGCTCATGGCTTCAGAAAATAATAACCCTGGTTTGGTTAAGTGATCTGAATCTATTTGTTCTTCTGAGACATGTTCTTTAGGCAGATTAGTGCAGTGTACCTACTGCCTTCTTGTAGCTCAGGTTTTCATGGAATGAGCTGATGTACAGGTAATCCTGTTTTGCAATGGGGGAATTGGGTGTTTATTGGATCAAAGCATGTAATGAACAAATAAGCCTTCCCTCCCTCAAAACCTGGGAATACCAGAAGAAAATTATGTAACTGCTACCAGCATATGCAGTTTGCATAGACATATCTGTTCACTCCGTTATACAACATTGAGAAAGTAAAAATGAGTAGATATTAATCCCATTGTCATTTTGAAGGCGTTCAGATAGAATGAGCTATAGGGCAGAAGAGCAAAGCGAGATCTTTTGTTTTCTGCCCTATATTTAAAGGTCTTTCCAGCCCTCTGCTCTTTTGGAGTGTCTTTTGGGGAATTCACCAACCACAATTCATCATAGATTCAGTCATGCCCAACTCCCTTTTTCCTACCTAATAGCAAAGAGGGAAACTACATTCTGCTATGGTTTTGGCCTGCAGATCAATTGGATGCCCAATTAAGAGCACATCACAGTGCTAATTGGCCTCAGTGGATATTGGCGCATATAGACTTTAGCACTCAGAGCATACAAGCCAGCCACTGATTTCAAGTATTCTGTCTAAAATATGCTGTCACTTATCAGTAGATACAAAGCGATGCTACAGACACCTGATAACATTGTGAGGATCAAAGAGTTGCAGATGGCGCCATACAATCTCCTCTTGCACAACGTTACAGACTTTTATACATGAAGGAAGTCTGTGCAATCATTTTCTGCCCAAGGACTGATGTTCTGTTTTCTTGTTAATGTATAAGAAGCATGGTCACTGGATCAGCAATGTACACCTTGAAAGCTAGATTTATAATATTTTGCAGTAGGTCACACAAAGTTAATCTTGGCCAGGATATAATGATTCAGAAACCAGTATATAACTTTTTTTCCCCAGTTGTCAAAAACTCTTTACACTCTGGGAGTAGATAGGCTTATATGTCTGCCCCATCTGTTTGTTCAGAACAAACCTTTTGAATGAATGTACCTTGCAAGCGCCCTCCTTTTCACATGTTCTGTACATTTTAAATGCAGAGCTGACTGAAGTTATGACTTTAATTTTTTTAAGTGCTGTGCAAACTTGATTATGAATCGATCCAACAGAGCCGTGTTGCTATCAACTAACACTGAGGAATTGGCTGTCGCCACATTGCTAAGTACTATCTGATTTCATAGCAGCAATTAGTGCTCTGGATTTGGTTTGTCCAATTAGTTTTACTGCTATATGATACTCTGAATTCTTTTTTTAACAGTCTGCATCCTGATGCTGCAAAAAGTTTTGGATCATTTTGCAGCAAGTCTTCTAAAATCTTGCCTGTATTTTCACCCCTTTTTCATCTAGTTAATCCAGTGTACATCAGGAATCATCTAATGAATATATGAGGGAATTAGCTAAGAGGTGTTAATTGAATGAGAGCAGCTTTTACACAACAGGTATTCAGTAAATTTGTGAATCCATTACTTTGTGTAATTCTTGCTACGTTTAACCCATGAGCTGCATCTTCTCAGCAATAAAGTGTATTCAAAGGGCAATGAATTCTGTTGAAGTTCTACCTTGTTGTGGATGGTCTTGTTTCAGACCAATAGTTTTTGCATTGGATTGGAAAAATTAAATGCCCATGAACACGTAAGAGGAACCTTGCTGGATAAGACCAAGGGCCCATCTAGTTCAGCTCCCTGTAGCTCATGGTGGTCCACCAGATGTCTCTAAAAGAACTCAAGACAACAAGATACCTGTATCCTATTAACACATCCTTGCATCTGGTTTTACCTGTTTGCATATAGTCATTATGGCTTGTAAATTGTGATGAACTTTTCCTCCATAAACCTGTTTGATCTCCTTTTAAGGGCATCTAGGCTAGATGCCATCACAACATTTTGTGGCCAGGAGTTCCATAGATTAATTATGGACTGAGTAAAGAAATAATTCCTTTTGTTTGTTCTCTAACACTTCTGCCAGTCAATTTTAGTGGATATCTCCTGGTTCTGGTATTGTGAAAGAGGGAAAAGAATTTCTCTCGATCTACTCTATGAATCCCATGCATACTTTTCTATATCTCATGGCCCAATCCTATGGAGGACTTGAGCTGCTGGAACTAGTGTTCTGGCAGTGCAAGATCCTTTATGCCTGTTGTGAAAGGCATTGCATCATTTTGCACAACAGGGCCACACCAACAGCCTCACAATAACCCCCAACACCTGTAAGTCTGTGCAAGAGGTGAGACGGAGGGTGGGTAGGGTGGGGCAAGGAGGGGGAGGAATGGGGAGACCACCAGAAGGAGGGAGGATCAAGGCCAGGAAAGGGGTGATAACGGCGGCAATAGCGCCACCTATCTCTTTTCCTAGTCTTCCTGGATCTGCCTTCCTGAAACCACTTCTACTTGCACCAGCAAAATAGGTGCAAGTGCATTCAGGTAAAGGTGCATTCAGGGAGTGGAGGTTTAACCCCAGGCAAGGGAGCAAAGGAGTGCACAGTCCAGTGGTGTGGCAGTATCAGGGTGGTTTGATAGGATTGGGCTGTCAATAATTCCCCCCCCCCCACCCAGAGGCACTGACTTTCTAGACTGGGGATCAGGCGAAGATATTTCTGTGCAGAAGTGGGAAATGTCAAAACTAGTCCTACCAAACCTGCTGATGTTATATCTCCTGGGAAGTTCATGCAAATATTTAAAGAACATGGACAATTGTATTATTCATATGAGGAGGTTTGGCTCCTGCAGTAGATATAAGCTCATGCCAGCAATGCTGAACACAAGGGAAGTGTGGGCAAGAACAATGCCACATCCTGACTGATGCTGGTTTTCCATAACCATGAAAGCTTTTTTTTTAGAAAAGTTGGTTCAGTTGTGCAGTGGTGGGCATTTTCCTTCATTGACAAATAGAGAATCATTGTTATGCAGTAAACTTCGGAAATATTTATAGTATTTACCACCAAAATATTAGTAGCAAGTTATAAAGATTAAGCTTTATAAAGTTTTTTTTTGGGGGGGGGGAGGGGGGAAGGGTTTGTATTTTAGGGTGGATGTGAATGAGCCAGCACAATCACAACTGCTCATTGTTGTATTGGGGACATTTTTTTTGAATGCTTCCAAAATGTGTACATTACACACCTTTGGGAAAAGATTAAATCAAAAATAAGCATGTTTTTCACTTTTTCCTAGCTAGAAAGGGGAGAGACACAGTCCAATGTTCTGATATTTTACTCCCCCCATCAACAAACTTAATATCTGTGTTACATAAGCCCTCCTACACAGAATCCAGAAGGTACTTTCGGGCTCATTAAATCCTTGACTGCTGCTGAATGTAATAGGAATTTTTTTCCCATTCATTCTAACAAGTTAGGTGCAGCCATTGTCTATTTGGGATTATTATAAAATAAATTAATTATTAGACTCCATTTGTCTGTGAGCTTAAAATGTCTCTGTTAATTTGAAATAAGTTGGTTAATGAGCACAGCATTTTTATTCTCACGCAGACACTGAAATTAATTTTTCTCTCCCTTTCTCATCTTCTTATAGTTGTATTTTTGTGAAGACTAAATGAATTTCATGGGTGTAATAAAAAGGGTTCATGTGGAAACACTCATATTTTTGACAGCAGCATTTTAATGTACCAGTAATCTTAATGACCTTTTGACTATAAATTATTGGCAGTGAACCACTTTGGATAAAAAGGGAGCTATACCTAGAATTTTTCCAAGTCTCTTCAAGACTTCTCAACCTGAAGGCTGACATTTTTTGACATTGCCATCTTCAAATTCATGACTTTCGAAACAGTTTTTCAAAGTCTGTCTAGAACCTGATGGCCTAAACATATGCCTGAATATATTGTGTCAGGCTGAATTTCCAAATGTGTTTCAAAATGTTCTCTCTGGAATAAATTCAGTTCAGATATGATCCAGGCTGAGGCCTAAGTGACTTTCCATAAACCCCTATATAAACAGAGCTGCAGTACTTTTGCTGCAGAGATAGATGAACATTACTTTAGTTCTTCACTAAGTACCATTTCACAGGCTTGTATGTCGCTCATGGGTATATAGTTATACAGATGAGTACTGGTAGTTACAGCTGAAATTATATTTAAGTTTTTGATCATAGGCCTTCACGATAGGGACCTTCTGTTTTCTCATTCTATGTAAGGTCCCATTCACATAACTGTTCCTATATCAATACAGTATATTAATGTAATCATAAATCTTTGTCCAAAGGGTGCACTTATGCTTTACACATTTATTTAGAAGATTTATGCTCTGCCTTTCCATCCTTCTGAGAGCTATATGTCTACCAAAAGCTTGACAGCTAAATTTCTTAGGAAGAAAACAGTTGGGGAAGCAGATAAATTAGATGCAAGAAGGGTGGAAGTGTTGCTTAACCATTTCCCCACCTGCTCTGCTCTGCTCTGCTCCAAATATTTCCAGGCTGTTCTCCCCCTTCCTTTCCAGTTCCAAATGTGTGTGTTTCTGCCTCACTGGGGAAAACAGCTGAGAAGGGCCATTTGGAGTAGAGAAGCAGCAGTCCTAGAAAGCAGTAAGTCACCTCTATATCAGTGTCACAGCTTGGCCTTTCCTTATGAATATTTTTTTTCACTAGTAACGTAGCATCAGCATTTTGATCCTCACAATTGTGCATAATGTGTCATTAGACCCAAAACTTAAATATCTATGCAAATTTTATTTTTTCTCACGAGAAGTTCCACATGCAGTTTTGAAATCTGAAATTTTAAGGAATTGCTTCCTCCTTAAAATTTCAAATACCCTTATTGGATAAGATGCATTGTTCATACATTTCACTTGTAGATGGGCTGGTGCATTCTGAACTAGCTGTCATTTGTGACATTTTCCAGGTTAGAGAAGGAGGGTTCTTGAGCTTCTGATCAAAGAGTTTCCTAGATTGGCATCCATTGTACATTGACTTTATGCATTTTAATACTTTAATACTCATTGCAACTTAGTTCTTAACAGCTAAATGAATATAAATCTTATCTAAAAAGGAAAAAAAAGTTTGCATGAAGTATGCTAGCTATATTTTATTGCTGTAATTTAATGTTTCACTTTGGGAACCCTTAGACTGGCTCAGTGTTGTATGAGTTCATTTTAATTGAATTATTGATATCTTTATAAAAGATATGTGTTTTTCCAGAAAAGCTTTTTCATTTAATATATTCATTCATTTTTTCATTTGATGGAACTATCAGAAGAATTTGATTATTGCAAACGATCACATCTAGTCCCCAGATTAAATAAAAGTAGTATTCTATTGCATTTTTAAATGTATTATTTTTATTGGATTGGCAGGTATAAATGACTTCAGCTACTTACATACAAATTGTTTTGAACTATCCATCTATGTTGGCTGTGATAAATACCCTCATGAAAGTGAATTACCCGAGGAGTGGGAAAACAACCGGGAGTCCCTTATTGTTTTCATGGAGCAGGTATGAAACAGTAGAGCCTGAATAATCCAAATTTTCTTGGAATCAGTGGCATCACTAAGGGGGTGCAGGGGGTGTGAGCCACACCAGATAATGTGCACAGGGGAGGGGATGACACCACTATTAGCCAAGATTTTTAAAATCTTGGTATTTCCAAATAATACCATTGTATTATATATTTTTCAATGTGTAATTTCATGTGGAACTCAATAAATAAACCCCATTGAAATATCTCTATTCTATCAAAAGTTATAGCCAAAAAACCAGTAGGAGCAGGGCAATCCCCCATGTTGGCAACCTTCAGTCTCGAAAGACTATGGTATCGCGCTCTGAAAGGTGGTTCTGGAACAGCGTCTAGTGTGGCTGAAAAGGCCAATTCGGGAGTGACAGTCCCTTCCACACTGGGAGCAAGTGCAGTCTGTCCCTGGTCTGTCTCCCTGGCTATGGGCCTTCCTTCTTTGCCTCTTTGCCTCAGACTGTTAGCCAAGTGTCTCTTCAAACTGGGAAAGGCCATGCTGCACAGCCTGCCTCCAAGCGGGCCCCTCAGAGGCCAGGGTTTCCCACTTGATGAGGTCCACTCCTAAGGCCTTCAGATCCCTCTTGCAAATGTCCTTGTAGTGCAGCTGTGGTCTACCTGTAGGGCACTTTCCTTGCACGAGTTCTCCATAGAGGAGATCCTTTGGGATCCAGCCATCATCCATTCTCACGACATGACCGAGCCAACGCAGGCATCTCTGTTTCAGCAGTGCATACATGCTAAGGATTCCAGCACGTTCCAGGACAGGGCAATGGTGCATCGCTGTACCCATCATCAGGGCATTGCCCTGCCTGCTGCATGGGAGGAGGTCCATCATGGGGATGTCGCGCTGGCCTCCTGCACTGGGCGGTGCAAACCCTAGTGACGCCACTGCTTAGAATGAATTTTTTCTCTTTAATTGAATTATGGTAGACATGGTTTACAGAGAGATAGGTTCTGCTGCTGATCTGCTGATGAAGACCTTGCTTTAGGCTGCTTGAGATAATCTTCTTGAAGCTATCAGCTGAGGTCGCAGTCCTATGCACACTTTTCTGAGAGTAAGCCCCACTGAAGGGAGCTGCAGGGGAAAAGCGGAATTCCAAAAACAGAGGACAGTTGTGTAAAGGAGAGTGCAGGAACGTTTGTTTGCTTGAACTTCCAATTGCTGCAGTGCTCTGATTTATTGCCTATTATGAGTTAGGAATAAGGATGCTGAGCCAAGAGAAGTGCCTGTCAATTTAGTCACAAACCCAGAGTGCATAGAACAGTCCAACTTGGGTCATTCCTGTCTTCAGAAAATGCTGCTTTCTGCGCAGGCTGAGTTCTCTGACATCGAACTGTGTACAATATTGGCCAAGTATGCGATCAGTACACATTCACTGCATGAATTTTTTTTATGACCTGCTTGCTTAGGAATTATAAATAATAACACGTCTGAATGACATGCTGAACCATTTGACATGAACTAGCTTTCACAGTGATTGATCATATAAGAATAATAATAATAATAATACAGGCATTTATATACCGCCTTTCTTGGTCCTCAGATTTCTCCTCAGACATTATTCAAGGCGGTTTACATAGGCAGGCTAATTTAAATCCCCGTAGGGATTTTTACAATTGAAAGAAGGCTCTATCTTTCAAGAGCTACAACAACTCAGATGTTTCGTTCTGATCTGGTTTCACATTCTGGCCTCCATCCTCCCACGCTCAGAGCAGATGGAATAACTCGGCTCAGCTTGTCAGCTGCTTCAAGGTCGCACAGTGGCCTCGAACTGGCGACCTTCGGATGTTATCTTCAGGCAAAGGGAGGCTCAACCCTCTAGACCAGACCTCCTGCCCTCTCTCCTGATCTGTCACAGACAGCTCAGAACCCATCAGCCTATATGTGAAGTTTTGATTTTTTGCCCCAATGTGCATGACTTTACACTTACTGACATTGAAACGCATCTGCCATTTTGCTGCCCATTCTGCCAGTTTGGAGAGATCTTTCTGGAGCTCCAACTCAAATTTCCAGCACTGATGCTGCCTCAGTGCAGCCCCAGGCTAAGGGAGCAAACATTCCCTTACCTTGAGGGGACTGTGTGACTCCCCCTCCCACCCCCCACAGGATGCAGCACACACCCTGTTGGCCCGGCTGCATCAGTGCTGGAAAGTTGAATAGGAGTGGGCCCTTAGTACATTTATTATATTTTCTTCAGTCAAAAAAGCTAGGAATTTTGTTTTATTGTATTTTTGCACTTTAAAAAAAATTAACTTCTGTTGCTACCTGCCTTCAGTGTCCCGTACACTTGGTTTGTTTGTTTAGATTATTTATGATTTTATTTTTATTTAATCAATTTTTATCCCGCCTTTCTCCCTGAAGGGCACCCAAGGTAGCTCACAATCAATTAAATACACAAGCACTAAAAGAAGCTGATTGTGTTGAGTCAGGATTGTGTCTGAAAAAACTAATTCTATTCTTTATCTAGGGATGCATACTACCAATGCCTGAGGCCTTTCTCAGGCATTAGTTTTTTCTCTATAGAGTTTATCTTTCCTCCTTACCATCCTTGAGATCTCAGAGAGCTGTGTTTCTGTTTGGTGAGTTTAAGTCCTGTATGGTTCCTTCCCAGAAAGGTTTCAAAGTGTGATCTGGATTACACATCTAGTTCTTTTGGCATGTGGAAGAGAAATCTTATCCTTCCAAAATACTGGATGACAATTTTTAAATTGGGCTCCTTCATTTCAACCATGAAAAGCGGATGTTAACATCTCCAAAGGCATCGCAAGTGATAAAATATATGAACTTCAAAATAAAATGAAGTTGTTATTTAAATTTAGCTTTGTCTGGATTCCACAAATCTATGTCACAAGACGAGCACTAAAAACATACAAGTACACCTAATACTTCTTCTTCTGCCTCTGAGGATGGCATTATGTTAACAGTGATATTTCAAAGCTTATGTTATTCATAAAGAATATTAAGATAGTTACTGATTTAAGGTATGTTAAGGTATGGAGGTACCATACCTTAAAATGGAGGGAAATGCAACATGAGAATGGTAACACATGCCTGAGAGGGCTATTAAATGTGGGGCTGGAGGAAATTTTTAAGCACGTTTGCATACGTAAGGGATGTTGACAAGCCTATGAATTTAACTTCAAGCACCACTGCTCACCTGTTCATATGTCCTCAGTAGCAAGTTCCTTTCTTTTAAATGTTAGTGACCTTTCCCCCACTTGACATTTGTGGTCTTAATCTTCGCTGATCACCTGTACATCTTTGCCATTGCCTCTCCCATCAAATCCCCATCATTGCTCTGTTGTACGAATGTTCAGTGGGTGGAATACAGGCAGAGTCAGGCCTGACTTCTTTTGAAGGGAATATGGCTCCTTGAACCTTCTGCTCAAAAGTGAATTACACTCCTTGAACCTTCCACAAAAGTGAATGTGGACTGGCATCCCTGTTGTCAAGCAGGGCTTGACGCTGTGCGAAACCTCCGAAGGCAAGGAGAAGCGCACTCCCCTCACCTCCAGAGGCTTTTTTGAACCTCTCAGAGGCAGTGTGCGTTCACACACTGCTTCTGCAAGGCTCAGGATGCTGGAATTGCATAAGAGACATGAGTTCCAGTTTCCTCTGGGAAACTGAAAATCGTTTCTCTCATGTGACTGGGGCATTCTGAGCCTCTGGGAGGCTCAGATAAACCTCCGGAGTTGAGGGGGGCGGACCAGTAGCAGCCATCGCATATGCGACCTGTTGCTGGCCAGAAGGTCATTAAGGGGTGCACACCTGTATACTGTTTGGAGAAAGTATAAACTTCATCAACACATCAATTTTTGTTTATAAATAACAGTGTGTCCTCCACACCTGTGTTTGGTTCTGGTTCCCATGCGTATGCCAAAATCTGTGGATGCTCCAGTCCACAGTTGTAATGCTGAGAAAAAGGCAAAAATGTGTGCAAATTGCTTTAACTGCCTAAATGTATGTAAATTGCCTGAATATGCATGAATGAGGCAAGTGTCGCAGCCCGAGAGAGCTTGAAAAGGTGGGGGGTTATAGCAGGGTAGATGAAATTTTTTTTTGATAGTTTTTCAATCCATGGACTGTTAAATCCATGGATGTGGAGCCTGTGGATACAGCAGGCCAACTGTATATGACACATTTTGTTTTCTCATAATGGCAAATTGCATGCATTCTCTTTTCTCTCATTGTTTAATTTATGTATCTGTGTATTTAATTTTACCAACAGGTACACAGGGGGATTAAAGGCATGGTGAGTGATCAACATGGAAAAGGAATTCCAAATGCCTTCATTTCTGTAGAAGGTGTTAACCATGACATCCGAACAGGTAACTGCACCTCTTTATTTCCAGGAAAGGAAGCCCCAAACAGGGTCAAGGAAGTGTGAATAAGAACAACTTTATGTAGTTGTAAAATTACAAATTTGTAATTTTACTTGGTCAGTGGGGTTTCACTACAGCAAAGAGCAGCATATATTTGAACATTATATTTCACACCTTTTGTTAGCATTACCAACTCAGGGCCCAATCCTATCCAAATTTTCCTTCACCGGGGCAGCCACAATGCAGCCCCGATGTAAGGGAACAAATGTTCCCATACCCTGAGGAGGTCTTAAGACTGCCTCCCCAACACAGGAAGTACTGTATACACCAGGGGTGCCCAAACCCCAGCCCTGGGGCCACTTGTGGCCCCCGAGACCTCTCAATGCAGCCCTCAGGGAGTCCCCAGTCTCCAATGATTCTCTGGCCCTCCGGAGATTTGTTGGAGCCCGCACTGGCCCAACGCAACTGCTCTCAGAGTGAGGGCAACTGTTTGACCTCTTGCGTGAGCTGTGGGATGAGGGCTCTGTCCATTGCTTGTTGTTTCACATTTGTGATGCAGAGCGGTAGCAAAGGAAAGGCCAGCCTTGCTTTATGCAAGGCCTTTTATAGGGCTTAAGCTATTGCAAGACCTTCATTCATTCATATAAGTTCATCTTTAATATATTCATTTATGCAAACGTATGTAAACTTATTCAAATTTTAAATGTAAATTTCTTTTTTTCCCCGGCCCCTGACACAGTGTCAGAGAGATGATGTGGCCCTCCTGCTAAAAACTTTGGACACCCCTGGTATACACTATAGACACAGCAGCACCGACACTGGAAAATTGGATAGGATTGGGCCGTCAGGCACAAGGGCCAGGAGGCTAAGCATGACAAACTAGTAGGCTTCACCCTCCAGTCTAGAGGATGCAGTGTGTTTGGCCAATCTGTAATTGAACTGACCTGAGATCTAATTAGTAATGTTATACTTTACAAAGATGCAGTCCTAGAATGTCAGTCTTCTTTCAAGTCATTTTAAGGGCCTATTCATCATAATAAGCTCCTTTTTTTAGCCTTGCAGGCTTGTGTTCCTCCTCTCCCTGCACTAATAGCTGTCACAAAAGAGCATGATCTATTTTAGGACTTCAGCTTGGCAGAGGGGACTTCATTCATTCATTCATTTACCTGTTTTCTTTTTCAAAAATTGTATTGCTTTTTCTGACTCTAGTAGGAACATTCAAGGTAGCTTACAATGTACTTGAGATTTTGCCTCCATCATGGCCCAAATCCTAATCATGGATTATTTTCAGATTGTTGACCTGGGTTGACTGTGCGACTCAATGGTATATCGTCACACCCGTCACCTGGGGCATGTCCCCAGCCATTGCATGAGAGGAGGTCCATCATGGGAGTCACATGTTGGCCTCCTGCACCGGGTGCCACAAACCCTAGAGTCACTACTGGTGCAATTGATACCAAGTGGAAAAGTTATTATTAAATCTAATCTTTATGATATGTAAAGAAAAGTTGAAATTTTTAAAAGATGGTTGATCATGAAGGAGGGTTGTATCACTCAGCAGATGCATTGCCAGAAGCACCATCTGATCATAATGGAAGTTTATGGAGGGAGGATGCATAGTCTCATGGGGAAAAAATGTTCTGGATTTAATTTTGTAAAAACTGATTTCTCCATAACAGAAGTATGACATCTCAGAAATACATTTGGACCACTTTTTTCCCCCTTGCAACAAATGAAAAATACTATGCATTAATTTCTATGGAGAGAGGAACATTACAAAGTAATGAGGAATTTATAGAAAGGGAAGTGATAGATAAAGCATTTTCCTCCATTTCCAGAGTGCATGCTGGAACACAGCAGTGTGCCATAAGAGAAGCTGATTATGCCATAAAAATCACATGGTCATGCTCAGTGTATCTGCCACTCTATACCTCTCAGACCAGAGGCTGTCCATTTCATCCAGTTCCCTTCCCCCATTTGCCAATACACTGGCAATGGTGGTAAGGAGCACTGCAGCTGACACATATGAGGGACCCCAGTGGCATCACTACTGATCAAAAAGCAGAGCAGAAGACTGACTAGAGAAAAGACTGACCAGACAGACTAACAAAGCTGCCCTGCAGATGCAAGGAGGAACAGTGGTGTCACTGGGGTTTGTTTCACCTGATGCGAGAGGCCAGCATGTCACCCCCATGACGGACCTCCTCCCATGCAGTGGGCGGAGCAATGCACTGGGTGGTGATATACTGTTGTCTCACCCCTACTGGGTTTTTGTCTATAACTGTTGATAGAATATAGATATTTCAGTGTGGTTTGTTTCAATGAATTCTGCATGAAATTACACATTGAGGTGTGGGGTGCTGCAGGGTTCTATACTGTCCCATGTTATTTAAATATCTACACAAAACCACTGGGAGAGGTCATCTGGGGATTTGGAATTGGGTGCCATCAGTATGTAGATGACACTCAGCTCTCTCTCTCTCTCTTTCCACTGGATACCAGGGTGGCTTTCTCTGTCCTGGAGCTCTGCCTGGAGGCAGTTGGTATCTGGATGAGCTGAAATTAAATCCAGACATGACAGAGGTCATCTTGATTCAGAAATCCACAATGCAGGTGCTGGACTATCACCCTGCTCTAAATGGAATTGCACTCCCCCTGAAATAGCAGGCTCACAGCTTGGGGATTATCCTGAACTCACAGCTGCTCCTGGATCCCCAGGAGTTGGCTGTGACCAAGAACACCTTTGCCCAGCTTCAGCTGTGCCAGCTGTGGCCATACCTGCCTCAGTCAGATCTAGCCTCAGTGCTCCATACCATGGTGACATCAAGATTAGATTATTGTAATACGCTCTACGTGGGGCTACCCTTGAAGACAGTACAGAAGTTGCAGTTAGAACAGAATGCTGCAGCTTGTGTGGTTGCTGGAGATTGGCAGTATGACTCTGTCACGCTGCTGCTCTGATGGCTGCACTGGCTGCAGGCTCGTTTTCAGGCCTAATTAAAGGTGCTGGTTTTGACCTTAAAGCCCTAAATAGTTTGGGAGTAGCATATTTTAGACTGCCTTCTTCCTTATAATCTGGTCCATTCTCTGAGGTCTTCAGAGGAGGCCCTATTGGTTGTGTCACCATTGGGAGAACTTAGGGGGATGGAGGTCAGAAACAGGACCTTCTCAGTGGTGCACCTGTTGTTATGAAATTCCCTCCCCTGAGTTGAGGACATCTTCCTCTTTATTAATCTTCTGGTGAGGCCTGAAAACATTACTTAGGAAAAACTTTGAGGCCCTATAATGGCTACTTTTATGAATTTATTTAATGGTTTTACTGATGCATTTTATTGCTGGCTGCTTTGTATTTTATATTTTCTGTTTTTATTGTTTCAATGTTTTTATCTGTATTTTATTATTTTTGTATTTTATTTTCTATTGATTGTTAGCTGCCTTGGGTGCTGTTTGGGAAGAAAGGTGGTTATCAAATCTAATCAATCAATCAATCAATAACGTGATGGTATTACTCAAAAATACCAAGATTTTAAAATTTTGGCCAGTAATGGTGTCACCCCCATTGTGCACGTCACCCAGTGCGGCCTGTACCCCCTAGCGACGCCACTGAGGAGGAGACCAGTTGCTGATCAATAAAATTTGTAGGATTATTTTGAGACCTGTGTATTTGTTTGAAAACAAATGGGAATGAAAATGATTGAGCCATATATAAATTAAAATCCACCTCCCCCCAAAAAACCACAGGATTCAGTTAATAACAAATGAGGGGCATTGGAGTGAATGGAAAATGAAACAAATGAAAACAAATCAATATTTTAAACACAAAAACAAACCTGAATAATAGTAAAAAGGGGAAAAAACCCTTGCACCTGCTTAATTCTTTTTGCGTAGAAGACTGAGCATTGACTCATTAATGGCATTCACTGATTGCTAGTTAGGGCCAGTCTGTTTTTCTTATTGGGACTCATAACTGTGAAGTATCACCTGGTTGTCTTTTGAGCCACAATTCCACTGTTCCCCTATGTGAGTCAATTTTAGCACATTTCTCCCAGCTCTTCTCAGATTGCAGCCTTTTCATCCAACTTGCCTTTTATTGCTGTAACACATGGCATGGTTACCCCTGGGCAGGACAAATAATAGTAACAGTGTCATTTTGCATTCGTGTGAAAATGACTCTTCCTGTGGGAGATATTGCATTTATGTTTTTATATAGTGTTACTTCCTAGGAACCTTTAAAAAGGGCTCTCAGTAAACTCTCCCAGGTTAATAGTGGAGCAAATCATAGGTTTTGCCGGCAAAAGCTTAGATTTTACATGTAGACAATAAATCAATACAATTATGTTTGGAAATGTTCTAAATACTATGAGACCTGCTGGGTATAAAAGACTTCCAGTGGTCTTTACTGAAATGATGTTGAAGAAAACTTACCAAAACAAAATGTCCCTTGCCTACACTTTTTCTCGGTTGGTTAATATCTCGATGAGAAGACCTCCTATGGAATCTAGCATGAGTCAAAAACTATGCAATCGGAAAAATTGATATGGTTTCAAGGAGACTGATGCATGCATGTCTAATGGCCTAATCCTATTGGGCTGCTGAGTCACTGGAATATGTGTTCTGGCAACTCACTGTTCTTTATAGCTGTTGCAAATGATGATACATCGTAGAATGCATCCTGGCCGCCACTGCAGGAGACGAGTACCTGAGCCCACAAGATGGTGGCCACTGCAGAAGCCCTTGCACCAGTCGATGCAGGGAATGGAGGGGGAGGAATGGGGTGGAGACCAGGGCAGGGAGGAGAGTGTTTTGATTCTTGGAAGGGGGCAGTATTGGTGGTGGTGGTGATGCTGCCAATATCCTATCCCCCTTCCCTGCCCTGACCCACCAGTTGGAAAGAGCTGTTCCTGACATATGCAGTAGTTTCTAGTGCTGACTAGGTGATGCTAGAAATCTCAAAACACTGCTCAGTTCTTAATTTTTCATAGTCAAACTTAGTTTATTCCAATGAGCAAGGTATTTTCTAGTTCTTCCTAAGCATTGTTACAAACCTCCAATGCCACTGGGAATTTCTGGTTTTCTAGTTCATGTTTTTACTGTAACATATACAACATACAGCCCAATTCTAACAAAGCTCCCATGTGGCAATGCAGCACCTCCGATGCAGCTGCGCTGCATTCTGTGGGGCAGATTTGGCTGATAGATGTCTCCTTCAGGTAAGAGGACATTTGTCCTCTTGCCCCAGGGTTAACCCTAGCAGCTGCAACAGGTCAACGTGGGCCTGCGCCAGCTCCGTAGCTGGTGCCAGTCCACCTTGATCTGAATGTAGTTTATACTTGCCATTGTATCTAGAAAATAATTGTTCTCTTGCTCCCTGTTCTCAGCCTGTATTTGTGTGTGTCATTGTGACCCACATGAAACTGGTCTCAGTAGGTTTAAGCTAATTTGCAACCTGATCCATGGTTAGATTACAATTGTTAGGTTGCAGCCAGTTGAATCTAGTTGAAATCAAAGGGCTTGAAACTAAGCACTCCATTTTAATGGACTTGTGTAGCTCTAGCTGACACTTCTGATTCTGTGGGAGAAAAAGAATTATTGTGAGTGATTTGTAGGACATAAACACAGTAATGGCATCACGTTATGGCACTTTACAATTTGTGCCAATTCTATGAATCCTACTTCTGTATTTCCATAGTGAAAGACTTGACTATTTTGATGATACCGATCCCACTAGGTATCAATTATACTGTGATGCTTTCACTTTAATATTTTTGATAATAATCTGTGCTAAAAGCAAATTCTATCCATATCTTGGAGCTCTTTCTTTGTATTATTCAAATTGTTCAAACACAGCCAGATACCTCATTCCTTACTTGATGTACGGAATCCCTGGTAGCACTGATCAAAGGATAGGCAACTGTACAAAACTATACCTTAGTTAATCAACTAGGGTTGAAAAGGTTTCACTGTCTATTCCATATCATGCTAAACTCTAAATTTGGTGGGAGTAGATCTGGAGGCAAAATGAGACCACCCACAGGGTGGTATCTGGTTGTAAATAATTCCTTAGAGGTATGCAGTGTTTTAAAAAACAGATGTCCAAGGGGGAGGAGGAGCCAACAGTGGACAAACAGACATGTCTTCAGGAGCTCCTGTGAGATAGTTTGTTTTCCCCCAATACCGCAGGTCTGAAGAGGACCTGAAGATCTTCGTCAGGAGAGACAAGATTTTCTTTGGTGCAAGGTATCTGGCTAGATTGAAAGCCCGACCCCGGGGGGGGGGGGCTTTCTTCTCAGAGAAACCTAACCATTTGAAACAGTAATGGGGGAGGTGTAGTGATCTGCAATTAAGCTGCTGACTCTGTGCTAAGATATCATATGAAGGAAAAAAGCATGAAGTGTAAAGTTTAAGTTGAAATTCAAGATCAGTACGTGTCAATGTTGTCCCCAGTTCTGATTGACTGATTTGGCTAAAAGCCCTAGGTACGTGGGAGGCGTTGATGAGAACTTTTTAAGGATGTTGGAAGTGCTTTTTATTTTGTAATGGAATAAATTGGTGGTGGACTATAATTATAATTACAACTTGGTGTGTGGACTAAAATCCAAAATTATTTTTGGACATAACTCTCATTAAACTTGAAAGAGTTTTGCTTTTTTTTGAGACAGTTTTTTTTTTTTTTACTTGTCCCTCTCTCCATTAACCACATTGAACTGTTATCTGCAAGAGGTATGTAAGGTATGCAAGGAATTTCTGGCTGATAGAGCAGTGCCATGGTGCAAGCAAAGAGAATAATATGCGGTGGACATCTTGTGGATTAGAGAGAAATTGCAAAATGGATCCTGTTACAGATTTTTGGATTCAAATGATGTTTACAAATATGGAAAGATTGCTCGAGATGGAATGACAGAAGCTGAGTCAGTCCTTGCAGATTCAAGCCAGTTTAAAGACTCTCTCTCAACAGATAGATGTGTACAAGGAGCAATTGGAAGACGTGAAGAAACAAGTACAACAAAGGAATGAGAAAGTGGAAAAGATGATAGTGAGGGATGAAATCACCATCAGAAGAGTGGATACAGAAATTAGAAGAGTGGAAAATCAACAGGATCTAGAGGGGACATTGATGGAGATCAAGATAGAGAAGATGGGCAGAGCAATATGGGTGCACAAAATACAAAATTTGTTGGAACAACAAGAAGAAAACATATCCCAGTTAATTGGAAGAATGAACATACCTTATACAAGAAAGTGTGAACCTATTGGATTCTGTTATAGAGATAAATTATTAAAGATATTACAGGAGAAAAAATAGAAAGAAAAAAAGAAAGAGAAAGAAAGAAAGAAAGAAAGAAAGAAAGAAAGAAAGAAAGAAAGAAAGAAAGAAAGAAAGAAACTTGCGAGTAAACCTGAGGGTTAAAGAAAATTGGAGGATTTTATTTAGTTAATAACTGGTTTAAATCTACTTAAAAAACAAATATATACAAAATTGATACATATGAATTAGAAAAAAATAATGGAAATGTTAGCGTGTGGATCAAATGTTTTATAGCTTGTCATTATGTTAAAGAAAAAAATGTAATCAGATTGGAGAATTAGACTGGAGAATGGTAAAGAACATATTATAAGAGATTGTTGGTTTTATTAAAGTTTGGAAATTAGATTATTATTATTTGATATTAATGAGTAATTGAATTAGTTGAGATGCTAGAAAGTGAATGTTTAGAAAATATGTTATAGGGAATTAGAAATTTATTATATTTGATATAAGAAATATATAAATGAGTAGAAGAGTTAGAAGTAGATGGAAGAATTGTTTTATATGTTGTCATATTTTGGTAATTAGATTATTTTGTTTTAATATTAATGAGTAATTAAAGTAAGTCTATGTCAGAAAGTGAAAATTTAGAAAATATAGTATAGGGCATTAGGGTAATTTAGTACATATATAAATAAATGGATAAATTAATAAGAGGTAGAAGTAGATGAGTAGTAGATTAGGAGATATAGTATGATTAATGAGTAATGGTATATGGTATTTAGCACTCCTAAATGTATGTTATGTGTTTGTATGTCTGTGTTTGTCAATTAAAAATAAATTTAAAAAAAAACAACAGATGTCCATGGGAAAAGCTAGCCTCCCCAATACCCATTCTGCCTGGAGAATGTTGAGATTAATGAAATAGGAAGAAGTTTCTGAGAGAGACTTATCATGGAAGCCAGGCACAAAAATAGGATACAAAGGAGAAAGTTGGACATAAGAAACGTAAGAACAGCGCCACTGGATCAGGCCATAGGCCCATCTAGTCCAGGTTCCGGTATTTCACAGCGGCCCACCAAATGCCCCAGGGAGCACACCAGATAACAAGAGACGTGCATCCTGGTGCCCTCCCTTGCATCTGGGATTCTGACATAGCCCATTTCTAAAATCAGGAGGTTGCACAACATGGCTTGTAACCCATAATGGATTTTTCCTCCAGAAACTTGTCCAATCCCCTTTTAAAGGCATCCAGGCCAGATGCCGTCACCACATCCTGTGGCAAGGAGTTCCACAGACCAACCACACGCTGAGTAAAGAAATATTTTCTTTTGTCTGTCCTAACCCTCCCAACACTCAATTTTAGTGAATGTCCCCTGGTTCTGGTGTTATGTGAGAGTGTAAAGAGCATCTCTCTATCCGCTTTATCCTTCCCACGCATAATTTTGTATGTCTCAATCATGTTCCCACTCAGGCGTCTCTTTTCTAGGCTGAAGAGGCCCAAACACCATAGCCTTTCCTCATAAGGAAGGAAGGTGTCCCAGCCCAGTAATCATCTTAGTTGCTCTCTTTTGCACCTTTTCCATTTCCACTATGTCCTTTTTGAGATGTGGCGACTAGAAAGAAGTGAGAGAGAAAAAGTGGAGTAATAGAAAAGAGAGAGAACAGCAGGGGATTGATTGAAGAGAGAAAAAATTGGAAGACAAAATGAACTGAAAACCATAAAATAGGCAGGGCACATATGCTCCAACATATAGATATGTTCATATAATAAACAAATCACTCATCTGAGGTCTGATTCTGAGGTCTCATCTGAGGTCTGACATCTGCAAGAGGGATCTGAAGGCCTTAGGGATGGACCTCAACAAGTGGGAAACCCTGGCCTCTGAGCGGCCTCTGAGCGGCCCGCTTGGAGGCAGGCTGTGCAGCATGGCCTTTCCCAGTTTGAAGAGACACTTTGCCAACAGTCTGAGGCTAAGAGGCAAAGAAGGAAGGCCCATAGCCAGGGAGACAGACCAGGGACAGACTGCACTTGCTCCCGGTGTGGAAGGGATTGTCACTCCTGGATTGGCCTTTTCAGCCACACTAGACGCTGTGCCAGAACCACCTTTCAGAGCGCGATACCATAGTCTTTCGAGACTGAAGGTTGCCAATACATCTGAGGTCTGATTAGATACACCAGCATTTTGTTGTGAGCCCCTCCTTGTTAATGATCTGCTTCATTTGTAATAAAAATTGATCAACAGGTGCAACATTTGGTTTACATTCAATATGGGAAGCATCGTACAGACAAATGCATAATTGCATGGCACAAGCCACCACACAGATAGATGTGAGGGTAAGACTTCAGTGGGTGCTCAAATGGCGTGCAAACTGGCAGTGATGGACAGGTGCCTGTCCTGCAGTTTCAGTCACATCCTACTGCCCAGGGTATAGTTCAAAGCACTTTGTAGTTAATAAGTATGTTCTTTTTTTTTTTTTGCAACTAGGAGACTGATGTTGTGGAAGTGATGCAGCTATAAGTACACTACTGCCTGCATGTCAGTATCTCCACTTCTGAAACACTTGCTTAGGGCCCAATCCTAAAGAATGTGTGCTGGCTTACAACCGGCATGCACTGTTGCAAACATGCCGTAAGGCATGTTTGCAGGCCTTAGTGCCGGTGGAGCACCAGAGCCCTGCCACTCAGCGGTCGCACAGACCGCCGGGCAGCAGAGAGATAGGTGGGGGAGGCAGGAAGAGGTGTTCCAGGGTGGGGGTAGGTGGAGAGAGGGCGGAGGAGGCGTGCCTGGGGGGAAGGACCAGGGCTGGAGGGTGGTGGGAGCGGGTCCATCCGCCCAACACCAAGGCTCTGAATTCTACGCCAACCCTTGGGTTGTTGTAGAATTGAGTAGGGGAAGGGGACAAAATTCCCCTTCTCCCAAGGAGGTGGTGGCAGCTGTCTGGGGCACACTGGATGCAGTGGCATCCATTTTCGGTGCTGCTGCAGCCCTGTGCACCGGACAGCTCAAGATTGAGCTATCTGTAAATTTGCAGAGATTATTATTACATCATAAATGTTCAGTGTTCTTGAAAAGGATGGTTGGAATTTTCCATCACTTGATGAAGAGAGACTGTGAATCACTATGTTTAATAACATGAGCCTGCATAAGCAGAATGATGTACATTATGGTGTACATTACATCATGATATCCATTAAAGTTTAGGTGAAAAATCTCCAGGGTTAAAGTAATCTAGCCTGACAAGGGATTCCTAATCCCTATCTCTGTCCCAAAGAGCCAGAACAGTACCCAGAATAATCATCTATCATGCAAAGAAAGATAATCTCTTAGTTATTGCAAAGATGGAATGTATGGCAAATCAATAATGTGCTAAAATATTTATTTTCCTTTGATTCTTCAATAGCAAGTGATGGCGATTATTGGCGCCTACTAAATCCAGGAGAATATGTGGTCACCGCAAAAGCAGAAGGCTACACTGTCTCCACCAAAACCTGTGCTGTAGGCTATGACATGGGAGCAACCAGGTGCGATTTCACAATCAGCAAAACCAACTTGGCTCGAATCAAAGAGATCATGGAGAAATTTGGAAAGCAGCCCATCAGTCTATCACTTCGACGGCTCAGACAGCGGGCTAGGCAGAGGCGTCAGCAGCAGAGACTATTTTCCACGGTGTAACAATCATGTGCTTGTGCTTGGCACCTAAACAGAAATCTACTCTAGTAGTAGAAATTTTTAGCTAAATGATACTTTATTAACTCCCCTCGCACTTAAAAACAAAATCTAACTAAGTAGCAATTGCATGAGGCAGTTATAATCTCTTGTCCAAAGGTGCTCAGAAGGAATGTTATGTAGATATAATATCAGTTAATCCGCTGTGTTTGAAACCATTGAATTAAAAATGTTTTGAACACTGGAGTTGGGGGATGGAAATTTGATTTCAGGATTCAGCACTAAGTATCTGGATGCAAACTTTGGTTTAGAAGACAGAATTCAAATCTGCCCAAAACACCATCTCTCTGCTCCTTTGCCACCCAATGTGCTGCAATCACCACATCAGGAAGTGTGAGAGAGGACAAAGAGATATGTGGAAGTAAGACCAAAGAAAGGTGCATTGTTTTGTCATCAGAACATGAAGCACCGAATAGTACCTGTACTTATACCTGGAATGTGATAAGAGACCACTGGGAATGGATAGTGCTAAGAATGCAACCGTTTGGTGGCCAAGTAGCTCTGCAAATGCCAACAGTGAATTTCACACCTTGCCCATGATTAATCATCACCTTGTTGGCTGCTTAATGAATGCATCTCTGACACAGTTATGTTTGTGTTGAGAGCACATCATCATTAGCAAGGATTAGAGCAATCTTTTTACAAAGTTAACATCAACTTTAATTGGATGTACAATATGCTTGATATAACCAAATTAGCAGCCCAATTCTACTTAACTCATGACACAATGATGGAGCTGTACCAATGTGGTGCCTGCTGAATCCTGTGGGGAGGGTGTTTCAGCTTCTGGAGGCCTCCAAAGGATATGCCCATGCTGGGCCACTGGGTCTACTCAGACCTGTGCCAGCTGTATCACTGACGCAATGGACCCAGGTCAGGGAATCGAGTCTAGGCAGAGGATTAGGAAATCAGCATGCATAATTTCCAGCCCTGATCCATCCTCCTCCATGTCTCATTCCCCTCCCCATTCTTCCCCCTTCCTGTTTCTCCCCCTCCAAGGCCCTGCGCCAACTCACCAGTGCTGGTGGGCATCCCTTATCTGCGGGCAGCTAGGCAACACCAAATGGCTTGTCGCCTTTTGCGACAGTCATGAAGGGCTTTACTCCACCAGAAAAAAAGCATTCTGGTGGCACAAGGCCTGTTTAGAATTGG
The DNA here is from genome assembly GCF_035046505.1 of Tiliqua scincoides. NCBI lineage: Eukaryota > Metazoa > Chordata > Lepidosauria > Squamata > Scincidae > Tiliqua > Tiliqua scincoides. The sequence continues at coordinate 173,385,975 of NC_089823.1, forward strand.
GCCATAGTTGGATTAGAGCTGACAAGAAATTTTAAGCAGGTAGTGTATCAGATAATTTGCTGCTCTGCTCTACTTTTCAAGGCTTAGGATTGTTTGATTATCCTCCTAGTAACTGGTCCTCCTAATGTAATTGGTCTAGTTAAATTATTGAAGGGTAGGATCAGTGGAAGTCAAGAGAGATGGTTAAGCACAACGATGAGACTGAATTTTGAATCAGGAAGTTACTGGTTCAGATCACTAGATTGCCTTACAGTGCAATCCTATGCACACTTATCTGGGAGTAAGCTCCGCTGAACACAGTGGGGCTTATCTCTGAGTAAACCTGCATAGAATGGCACTGTAAGACAAGCTATTCAGCCTACTCCTCCTGTTTGCAAAATAGGAATAATGATGCCTACCTTACAGGGTTGTTGTAAGGAGTACCGTAATATACAGTGTGTGAAACACCATGAACACTGTAAAAGTACTATGTACACTGCTAAATATTATTGTTGGGAAAGAATGAGTCATCTTGTGAGAAGTTAAAACCAGTCAGCATTGGATATCTCTTCCATTTAATTGACTTGATGAGGCTCAGATTGTTTTCATAGGGTTTCAACTCCCTATGACATTTGATGCAGGACCTTGATTTTTCTCCTTTGTCTAAAAATAAGCCGGTTATCTCATGTGTGTGTGTATATATATATATATATATGCATATATGCCTGATAGCAAGACTTACATGGATTCTGTCAAGTACACTTTTGTTAAACCCATTATGATTGCTCGTTACAGTGATTGTCTGGCTTGATATGTTCTTCTGAGGCCTGGGAAAAAATTACCAAAACAATAATGATCAAAAGTAATGAAAATAAAACTGCTACAAACAGGATGTTGAGGTGAACCCACAAGATGCTTTCTATATATAATTTATTAGCACTGATCAGTGAAGACACATCCGTGACGAACAGAAGCTACAAACTGTACCAAATGACGAATGCAGATTAAAAACAAGAGGTGAATGCACAGCAACCTTTTCTCATGAGATGGTTTGTATTCTCTTACAGATACCCAAGTTAAAGATGGTGTCAGTTATGTAGGACATACACATGTTTCAATTATGGCTTTTCCCTTTAGAATTTACAACAGGAACATCAGAAGGACTGGGATCACACTTCTATATATTGTAAAAGCTCATCTTTGAAGCATATGTGCTTTCATATTTCATATCCATCCATCCACTCATACCCCCCCCCACAAAAAAATTTCTTTCCCATAGTTCCCAGCATGCCTGGATGCATTGCACACATATGGCAAGACTTCTAGCTCTGCTACAGCTGTTTTTGCAAGGATGAAATGGAACCCTCCCTGCTGTTCTGCCAACTTTCCAGTAAGTAATGCAAAGTGGAGAAGAAATGGGAATCTCCTTATATGTGGTGTGAATGTGGCAGGGCTCTGATGTGCAGCAATATCATGGCAATGCAAAGTCTAGAAGCATCCAATGCTGTGATCCAAATGCATTACAGAGCAAACTTGGACCTTGGACAGTCTCAGATCAAGAACTGGTTTGGATGGATTTAAACTAGGTCATTTTATGCCTGCAGGCCTTGCTGTCTGTTAGCGACATTCAGGACAGTCTACGGTCCAATTAAGAAATAGATGCACACATTGATTGGCTCCAAAATTAGGGCTGAAAATGTGGCATTCTTTTTCAGAGATTATTGTCCCAAATCCAGACAGTTCCTGCTTGCTTCTAACAGTACTGTAACAGTACATATCTATTATGTGAAGGTAAACAAACAGGTTGGGCTCACTGTCAAACAAAACCAGCAGCCAGCCCAGATTTCAAGTAGGCCTGTAAAACAAAAACTGGACAGCTGGCAAACCTAGTTTCACACCCCACAGGGGAGAGAGCACTTAAAAATGCAGTTGTAAAAACAAAACTACTACTACTACTACTACTACTAGTAGTAGTAGTAGTAGTAGTAGTAGTAGTAGTAGTAGTAGTAGTAGTAACTTTATTGTCATTGTGCTACAGCACAATGAAATTTATGTACCTTTGAGATACAAGCATAAATATGTACTACAGTTCCAACAATCACACTCTACACACTCACCCACACATTCTATGCAACATGCATCATAATATAAAAACAGTATAACAGACCATAATACCCAGGAGCATGGTAACAACTATATCGCCTTATTCAACGTAATTATGGCTGTGGGAGAAAAACTGTTCGGGAGTCGTGTGGTTCGTGCTCTAATAGTTCTGTATCGTCTACCCGAAGGCAACAGTTCAAAGAATTTATGAGCCGGATGGAAGGGGTCTCTCAGAATACTATGTGACTTCTGCAGACAGCGAGATGTATAGATGTCCTCCAAAGCTGGTAGATGAAGATTGATGATGTGCTGCGCAATCTTAATAATTCTCTGCAGAGCTTTTTTGTCCCCTGCAGAGCAATTTCCGTACCACACCAAGATATCATAGGTTAGGACACTCTCAATGGTGCAACGATAGTAAGACACAAGCAGCTGCTGTGACAAATTTAACCTCCCAAGCTTCCTCAGAAAATATAACCGCTTTTGTGCCTTTTTTATCAACATGCTGGTGTTAATAGTCCATGAGAGGTCCTCTGTGATGTAAATACCTAGGAACTTGAAACTAGCAACCCTCTTCACCTCGTCACCATTTATGTATAATGGTGTGTGTACATCCCTCTTCAAGTCAATTGTAAGATCTTTAATTTTTTTTGTTAAGTGAGAGATTATTTTCCTTGCACCACAATAACAACTCCTGTACCTCCTTTCTATAAGCAGACTCATCATTCCCGCTAACAAGCCCCACCACCAAGTAAAGAGGGTTGTTTAAGGATATGTAAGATGATGGGTTACAGCTGAAGTAAATGAGTATTGCTCAGAAAAGTAAACATGAAGCATATTTTCAATCTAAATATCAATCAATCAATGTTCTTATCCTCCCTAGTCTGATGGTTACCAATCTTGGTTTTATGTACAGGTCTCTTCAAGCTCACCCCCAAATCAGTCCAGCTTTTAAGCATACCTGTCAAATCTCAAGTGTGTGTGTGTGTGGGGGGGGGGGGGTGTTTAGTAGGAACACTCAAAAAGCCCAACTGATTGAACTGATTGCTTCTCCTTCCATTTCCTGGATTGAAAAGAAAGAGGGGAACAGAGATGAAGAAGAGTGGAGGGGAGATGCGTGCTGTACTAGAACACTGGAGAATGGAAGGAGCAGAGGCCAGCATATCATTGAGTAAGAATCTGACATGGCGCCTTAGTCATCAGGAGGTACCTAGCCCTGGTCCCAAGCATGCTCTCTACATGTCTCATTACCAGCCAAGAAGTTTTGCAGGTTCTCTCCTGTGTAGAAGGGAGTCTTCCATTACCTGCCATTGCTTACCTTTTCCAAGGACCCATGCCAGCTATTTTGCTAGAGTACGTCCAAGGAGAGGAAGGGGGCAGGTTCAGGCCAGGAAAGGGGGATGGGATCTGGTGTGTGCAACTGCTGCTGCAATCCTCCCCATCCTGTCCTTGAATGGACTCCCAATTTGGCCAGCATCCATCCCCCATCCATTTATTCATCAGCTAAGAGAAAATAAGGCAGTATCATTGTTATGTATGCAAGTTATGCAGGATCGAAATCCTGCATAACTGATTGGCCCAGATTGGCCAATTGGGTGATGGATCAAAATCCTACCACCCAATTGGCCCTCTTGTGAATGTTTCAACTGCACCAATCATGGGAAGTATGGGCAGAGCTAAAAGCTATAAAAAACCAGGGGTGTTTGCCTTGTTGCCATTGCAACAACCATTGCCAGGTTCTGTTCTCAAGATGGAATAATAATAATAATAATAAAACTTTATTTTTATCCCGCCCTTCTCCCTAATGGGACCCAGGGCTCAATAAACATATTGAGCTGTTATCTCTATGCCTTCCTTTATTCGTATGGACCTACTATATAACAATCATAATTCCACATTCAGGCTCCTTGTGCTTACCAAATATAGTATTGATAATCCTTGTATATATTAAAAAAGAAGATCTCGTGTTTTTTGACATAACATCAAAGGACGGATTCAGGTGGGAAGAGAGCCTATACAAACCACTAACTAGTGGTGTTGCTATGGTTTGTGTCACCCAGTGCAGGAGGCCAACATGTCACCCCCAAGATGGACCTGCTCCCATGCAGGGGGCAGAGCAATGCCCCTGCTAGGCTATGACTTTTGATAGAATAGAGATATTTCAATGCAGTTTGTTTCATTGAGATACAAGATACTTTATTTACGGTCATCCGACCAGCTGATCACAAACAACAAACAAAATACACAGAATTAAAACCAACACCCCATTACACATATGTAAAATCATAAAATCAGAGATTTACACTCTCAATTTTCTTCCTTACCAACTGTGCAGCATAACAGAAGCGGGCAACCCTGAGTGATATATCTGAGTATACATCAGAAAGCAGAAAAGCAAGCTTTTCCTCCACCTGCATCCCCGTTTCAATACTGAAGATCGGGGAGATATATTTAGATCTCAATTCATCATAGTATGAACACTGCAAAACAATGTGGGCAGTTGTCTCCACCACATTTTGAGGGCAGGGGCACAGTCTCTCTGAATAGGGATGCCTTGCATAACGCCCCAAAAGAACTGCAGATAAAAGTGCATTACACCTAGCTTTAGTAAAAGCAATCCTAAATTTAGGAATAACAATATTATAAAAATATCTGGCAGGAGAAAACGCAAAAGCTTGATCCCCAAGAAAAACATTCACAGAAAGTCTGGCTCTCGCAGATCTCAATTCAAGGTCTACCAACCTCTGACGCAAAATTTCTTTTGCATCTCCCAGACTGATCATCATTAAATACTCTGGGGAGAAATCGCAGAGTTTGAAATGATCCAAGCACCTTTTTTCCCAGGTGCCTACAAAAGGATCCGAAAAGATCAAATAAGTAAAGTTATCCTGTCGCGAGAGAATCTTCAAAAAATAATGTAAGGCATTTAGCCACATTGACATCTCTGTACTTGGGGTACCGGATTCCAACCTGACCACAGTGTTCGACACACATCGGGGAACATACATCAATTGGCGCAAAAATTTGGTCTGGATCACCTCCAAAGACCTGGTATTTAAATATGGGGCGATCTCAGAGCCATAGAGCAATTGAACCCTAGTTTTTGCAGTATGCAGCCTTAAAGCCGCAGGGAGAAACTTGGCGCCTTTAGAAGAATAAAAACGATAGATGGCACCAGATGTTTTCTCTGCTGATTGACCGACATAGTTTTTGTGGGCCAAACGGCCTCCTTGATAATGAAAGATCACCCCCAGGTATTTTATTATTTTAACCTGCTCAATGGGTTTCCCATTTAGAAGCCATCGAAAGGCCTTATAATGTCTAGAAAAAACCAGCGCCTTTGTTTTATTAGAATTTATAATTAATTCCTCCTGTGAACTGACCAGGGCTAGATGACGAAGAGCCCTCCTCATGCCGACCTGTGTTCTTGATAATATAAGCACATCGTCAGCATATGCCAGAACAGGAACATGACGATCAGCAAGCTTTGGAGGATGTAAGGCCAGATCATCAAAAGAAGTGATCAATGAATTTATATAAAAGTTAAATAAGAGGGGGGCAAGAACACAACCCTGTCTAACCCCTTTATTAACCAAAATTGGATTCATTAGATGACCATTAGATGAACACCTAATCCTTATGCCAGAATTGCTGTACAAGCTAACCATAAGCAGCAATAGTCGACGGTCAATGGACGAAGCTGCAAACTTATCCCATAGCCTTGATCTAGGGATTAGGTCAAAAGCAGCCTTGAAATCAACAAAGGCTGCAAAAAGTCTAGAACCCCTAGTGGCCAGATGTTTTTCGACAAGAAATTGCAGCACTAAAGTCTGATCAAGGTGTGATCTTCCAGGGCAAAAGCCTGCCTGAATATCGGCTATAATGTCTTGAGATTCCATCCAGGCCAATAGCTTCTCTCTCAGATGCAAGGCATAAAGTTTACTGATGACATTGAGCAAGCTAATAGGCCTGTAATTTGAGGGAATTTCATGACCTCCTTTTTTATAAATGGGAACTATAATCACCCAACCCCAATTAGAAGGCATATTAGCTGTTTCATCAATATACGAAAATAGGGCAGCCAAAGTTGGGGCCCACCATTCCTGATGTTCTTTAAGCAAATCACTTCTAATAAAATCTTCCCCTGGAGCTTTTCCACTTTTAACTCTCCTAATAAGAGAGACAACCTCCTCACTGGTTACAGGTTCCCAAGATGGGAGATCTTCAGCTAATAATTTAGATCTTAAATCTGGACAAGGGGGTTCCTCCGATGCATAAATCCCCTGAAAATGTTCCACCCATTCTGATGCTGTAATATAATTTGAAGCTCCCGAGGGAAACACCTTCAGTAATGGATTAATTATGTGCCAGAAGAGAGATGTATTTTTCTGATTAGCTGCACTAATTAAATCTTCCCAATTTTTCTTTATAAAGATTTCCTTCTTAAATTTAATAGTTTCCTTAAATTGTTTTTTTAAATTTTTTAAATGCACATAATGAACCTCCAATTGAGATTCTCTCGCCATAATCAAAGCAGCAGTAACCTGCTTCTTCAGGATCCTACATTCAGAATCATACCAGTCATAAGGTCTACTTCTCAGACTAATATTGTTGCGCGTATAACTACTTAAAAAAGGTTTTAAGGCAGCAACAACATTATTATAATGTGACAAAGGATCACCTTCCTTAGCTATAATTGCATCCCTAAAGCCCATTACCCCTCACAACTCAAAAGCCCTTGAATTTTAGCACTAACTTGACTGGTCCATTTCACACAACTTGTCACAGGACCTAAATGGTCAGTAGGGTGATGGATCTCTCTTGACTTAAACTGCTCAACTGTTGAAAATTTGAGCGATAAAGGGAGATGGTCACTCTCTGATCTACTGAGTACCCTAAAATCCAACAAATCCGGTAGCAACGACCTAGAAATAGCCACATAATCTAGAAGTAAGGGTTTAGTCCCCTTCCAAAAGGAACACACTGCCAGGTGATCCTCCGGCCATGAGCCGTTAAGGATTATTAGATCTTGCTTTATGCAGCATTGGGCCAAAAATAAGCCCTGACGATTACACCTACAGTAGTTAGAAACCCGTTTGCGCAATGGAGGAGGGTCAGAAAAAGACGGGGGGAAAGCTCCAAATTTTGTAAAAAGTTCCAAATCATTTCTGCCCATTTTTGCATTAAAATCCCCCAAGATGACCACCTGAGCAGAAGGATATGCCTCTTGGATCTCCCCGAGATGCTTCTCAAAATTGATCCATATTTGCCTTAAGGTGGTTAAACCCACAAGTGGCGGGAAGTACACATTTACCAAAATTAAGGGAATTGGCTGTAAATTAAGTTTTACCACCAAAGTATAACGGTCAAAAGTGGGCAAGGATTCCACTACAATAGACAAATTCGTAGAAACCAACGAAAGTAATCCCCCCTTAAATCTGCCCCTTTCCAAACCAGGGACCGCCGGGGTTAAGAAAGCTCTAAAGCCATCTACTTGGGGGGGGGGGGGGAGAGGAGAGCCAGACTTCCTGAAAACATAGAACATCCCATTTCTTGACAAAATCAAAAAAATCAGACTGCCCAAATTTCCCAGCCACATTCCATGAAACAAGATGAAGTACATTAGCTGCACTCAGGTCAAATACCCACTGAAGGAGCCTGACTGTTTGCAACAGAGGAGATGGTAAAACTAATATCGGCTGCCACACAGGGATTCCATACCGGGGTCACAGCCCCCACATTTCTACAGGGAACCCCATTGGAAACTCTTTGAATCCCAACTGGGCTTAAGCCCAACTCCACAACAGGATACAAGTTTGCAGTTTTTGGAGAACACTGAGTACCCTGAGCTGGACAATCCAAAATTGTCTGATCATTGCCAGATGAAGGTTCAACAGCCTCCAACACAGTCAAATTACTAGATAGATGACTTTGCTGTGAAACATCAGTTTCTATTAATCTAGGGGTTTGACATCCACTTTGTGTAGATAGGAGCACTGAGCCATGGGCAACAGACGCAGACTTTACTCCATCCAGGGTATTCTCTCCAACCTGAGAAGGAAGCAACAGAGAAGTTGAAGAAAGAGAAGATATCATGGACTGTTCTTTAAAGTCCATTAGACACTGTAGGTCTGGATGAAAAGTCCTAGGAGCAGGTATCCGCTTCGCAGCTACCTCCATATCCATCGAATCTTCTGGAGAAACATCCTGTTTCTGGAAAGGAGTAGAAGCTGATGTGTCTTGTATGTTTTCAAAGTCTTGCACCAGATCTTTCAAGGCAGAAATCAAACGCTCCTGTTCTAGCAGAGCTAGCTCATTTTCAAGAGTCAAAGAGTCATTTTCAAACTGAAGTTCAAAAGTGGGGTCCAAGAGTTGTGAATCCAGATGCTCAAAAGTTCTAGGCCTAATAGGAGAAACCTCTGCCCTAACTGTATCGGGATGTCTAACTCCCTGAGACTGAGTAAAAGCAATATTGGGAGGTTCATAATAGACTTTCTTAGGTCGTATTCCAAAATGATGTAAAAGAGAAGATGACTTAAGAAGCATTTGAGGTATAACATCCTGTCGAAAAGACAACAGGATATTTTGCCAATTCGGAGAAGAACTTAATTTGGTCACATTCTGCAAGTCCACTTCATGCAGATCACAGTGTAAAAGACTGCTCAGAGAAGATTTTGCTCTGAATTTTGTGTGCCATCTGCCATAGTTTAGCTGGCTTTGAAAAATAGAGAGGGAGATCTTGCAAGGTTGCAATCTTCTTCCTGTCCTCACTTCCGACTTTGAGGAAACAACAGGAATGTCACCCACACAGGGAGGCCTGTCCTTCACTGTGAGTGTTTTCAACTGACGACACAAAGCCTCTAACTTACAGGCCATAGCCTGCTGGCCTCTGAAGATAGTAAGCAGAGTTTGTGAGATAAGAGCACATTGTTTGCCAGACAGGGCTTTCAGTTCCTTGAGACCTATCCATTCCAAATTATCTGTGCTGGTAGCTGCATTACACACAGAGCTGGATTTCACCACCCCCTTGAAAGCACCGGAGGATAATGACGTCTCACTCCTCTCTCCAGGATGACTTAATGTTTGACTCCCTTCTTCTACCACCTCGGCACCCTCTGAGATTAATTCCACAGTCTTACTCACTTTTCCATAATTAAGTGGACATTCCAATAACAGCAGCTGTTTAGAGACCTTGACGCTGCGTTTCTTCTTCAGGGCGGTTTCCCCGGAGGCAGCTGGGCTGGTTCTCTGTCGTTTACTTCGTTTCTTCATACTTACAGATAAAAGCTGATTTCTTATCCCCAATAGGGACATTTGCAAACCAAAACACTTGGCTTGCAAAACTGCATTCAGAGGTGCCGCAGAAAAGAAAATACTGTAATAAGGCACACATAAACAGGAAAAAAGGAAGTTTTTTAAACGGAGCTCAAGTAAACGTGTGCAGCCCCGGAGGCAGCCTCCTCTTGTTTCATTGCATTCCGCATGAAATTACACATTGAATGATATATAACATGATGGTAATAGTTGAATATACTAAGATATTAAAAAAATTTAAAATAATTTTAAAATATATTATTAAGATATTAAATTATTAAAAATTTTGGCCAGTGGTGTCAGTCCCCCTGTGCGCATCAACCAGTGCAAACTGAACCCTTGTGCGCATCATCCTGTCTACCCCCGTTAGTGATGCCACAGCCATTCATTGGTGTAAGCACTCCAAGTGGCCATGTTTAGAAGGCTCTTTCCTCCATATGTTGGCCCATATCATGCATTATCTGTTAGTGATAATAGGCTAAACAAAGAGATAGCAGAAGCACAAACCTGCAGTTGTGGCATGTAGTGCTCAAAGCACAGGGGAGAACACCAAAAAAAGGAGGCAAGACCCAGGGAAGTCCCAGCACCAGAGTCTATTTAAAGTCAGTATTTACAAGTAGAAGGCAGTTCCAAAAATCGGCAATCAGAGGCAGTCTAGCAAACAGTCCAATTAGTCAGCAAATCAGGTGTCCATCCAGCAGAGATTTGTACAGCAACTCACTCCTACAACCCACACAGTGGCGTGTGCTGATTGGACATTTATACTGTTAGCCAATGGGGGGTGCCTTGACCTCATCACTGAGGAATGACATTGCGTCACCCTGGGCAGGGATTGCATCAGCTTTCCCCATCTCTCCTTGTTCTGTGCAATGACTCAGCACTTTGCCCTGATTGGCCCTTGCCCCATTGTCTGACAGGTATGCTTACTTTTAGCACACACAACAGCAGTCTGGTAGGCCTGGCTTATCCAGCCACCAAATTGCCTTACGGTATGGGGCACAGACTGTAACAGTGTCTGCATGCCAGTGCAGCTTATTCCAGTGCCACAGGTAACTGAGGCGGAAGCAGTGTCACCAGATGGACCACTGCCTGCGTAAAAGCCTTTTCAACATCACAGAAAACTCATGATGTGCCTGCACAGTAGATGCTTATCATGTAAGCCATCATCACATTTAAATTATCCCAAAGCCTGTTGTCAAATAGATCTCATTTCTGAGCAGTTGAGGCTAGAAGCACAGTCCTGTTCCTTGTGCACTTATAATGTAATTTCTTGGATTTAAATTTCATTTGAAAAGACAATATGTTGGAATCTGATTGTTTTCTTTTGCTTTGATAACAGCAAGGTGGTGTCTGATCAATAAAACTGTGCCCAGAGGCAGCAAATCTATCGCATTTAGTACAATCTTGTGGCAGTGCAGCAATGAACCAAGATTCCAAACCTACACATGTTTACTCTAGAGTAAGTTCCACTGTGCTTTATTCAAGTGTGCCTTAGCATTTTTGTTCTCATTCAGCCCTGCTACATTGCGTGAACAGACTGGCATTTTTCAGGCTGCATTAATAGTGGATATCACTTCTAGGTCTGGAGTTAAATATTTTTTAAATAGAATACAGTGTGAATTCATGTTTCTCTCTAGGCTCCTTAATCAACATCTACTGTGGCTATAACGTCTACATCTTCTTCACCTGTCAAGTCCATTTATTTACTGAGCTAATATCCGCTCAACTGTGCGGTTGGCTACCACTCTTGTAGAATGGAAGTTATGTCTGCATTCTGTAAATCTAATACTATTTTCACATTTATCTCAGACTGCGCTAGGTGCACTTAACACAATCTAGAACAGGGGTATCCAAACTTTTCGGCTAGAGGGCTGTATCAAATATCTGGCACGGTGTCGAGGGCCAGAAAAAAATAAATTTTAAATATGAAATTTAAATGTATGAATGAATGGGCTCAAATTTCCAAGATTTCTCCAAGCACCAACACATACCACAAAAATAAAGCACACACATGAATGGACGCCCATTCCCCCACCTCCCAAGCAACTTACTCAGATATGCAGGAGTAAATACCTCCGAACCAGCACATCACAGGAAACACCCAGATCATATTCTGAGGGCTGGGGAGGTCTCCCTAACCCTCAGAAAGCCTTCCAAGGCTTTCAGGGGGCACAAAAAGTTACCTCTGGGGTTTTTTTAGGGGGGGGGGAACCAGGAAGTGATTTTCAGGCCATTAGAAAGTGCTCTGAGGGCTGGGAGGCTTTGCATACTCTCTGGATCCGACTAGAGCATAACTCCGGTTGTGTTCAGTTGAGTAGGCCAGAGGTTTTCAGGGGACCAAAGGTTGCCATGGGCTGGATAAAGGTTTGCTGTGGGTTGCATCTGGCCCTTGGGCCAAGGTTTGGAGACCCCCTGCTCTAGAAGATGACACCCCACTTACCTGAATGGGTAATTTTCTAATAATCATTGTTGAAATTGATTCTCATTCAGTCTGTTCTATGAGCCAAACACCCAAGGCATCAGGGCCCACCTTAGGAGCTGCAGGGCCCAATGAGAAATATTTTTTGCACAGTCCTAGGTTTGCAGCCAAGGTCTGTAGAATCTTAGAGAAAGAAATAAAATTTATTATAGAATTTATATCTCTACTGACATTTTAAAAATTCAGAAAATTACTGCTAATCCTCTATAAAACCTGCAATGTGGTGTCAGGTGCCTGTTGCGATGTGTTGTTGGGTGCATTTGACAAGACTAGAGCAGGTTACCCTAGCACAGGGGGCTCTTAGGTGTGGGGTCCAATTGGGAGGAAGTGGTCTAATTGGCTTCAAGCTGGCCCTGGGCGAGACACCCAATATACTATTCCAGCTAGATTCAGGTGCCACAATCCAGCAGTAATGTTCCACTCACTGCACTGTCCTTGTAATGCTTCAGCATGGAAGATTCCATGCTGGATCATGAGCTGCAGAGCCAGTGCTCTGCATGAGCTGCTCATCACCCCAGTGTGGGGCCCCTCCAGGTGCTGGTCCCAATTTGGCCCAATTGGTCAAATTGCCCTAAGGCCAGCCCTGCTTTCCGTATTCCTCACTTCACTCTGATGGATTTCTGCCTTTTTCTCACACCTATATCCAAGATGCGCCTAGCTTTTTCCTTTCTCTGCCCACTGTTAGATTTGTTCAGCACTTGAAAAATTCTTGTTCTCGTTTTCCAGCAGAAATTCTGGCATGAGGAACAAAGTACTGATTTTCTGTGGTGACCCAAGCCACAGAACTTGCATAATCACCTAGTTTGGAAGGATCATTCTGTACTTCTTGGCAATCTGCTTCAGTTTTCTGGAGCAGAATCAAAATGTCTGCCGCCAACTTTTACCACCCCATTCTCGGCATGCAAAAATTTGAGGGCCTGTTTGGGAAATGCTCAGGAGCACAAAAGGAGGTAAAGCTGACAACAAGCTTAAGGTTAGTGTGCCAGTGTTCCTCAGTCTCTCAGTGGTTGTCATCCCCCCCCCCCCAAATTCCCCATACAGTGCCAGAAAGAAGCATTTCCCTCATTACCTGAGGGGGGCAAAATGCTATGTTTTGCTGACTCCTGAACACCTGTGTAAAGCAACCCCTCCCTCTCACCTTCAGAGCCAGTCACGGCTGCAGAAGCGAGGGGGGGGGACGGACTTCTTTACACCTTTTTCAGGACCCTGCAAAATTTAGTGGTTTGCCCCCCTCCTTCAGGCACACCAGCGCCTCACTTTGATTGGCTTCAAAACTATACTCTGTCAGCAATATTCCAAAATATGCTTTGGATCTTCCATATTAGACCAGACACAACACAACACCCCCCCCCCCCAAATGGGAAGAATTAAGATTGTGTCAATCAATATGAGGCTCAGCAACTGTCTTCCCCCTTCTCTGCAAGTTATCCCTGCCAGCCTCACCCAATTCCCTTTACTTATCCCCCTCTCATTGCCCTGGTGTGTGGCACACCAGAGTAAAGCCTACAGTGTATACAAGGATCCCCCCTTATCTCTGCTGCACTTACAGGGAAGGATAGCCACCTTTGCAAAAACTACAAATGCCATGAGCCCCATGCCTTTTTTTCCTGGTTAGCACAACTATGGAGGGAGCAGCAGCTGGTACTTTGGTAAGGCAATAGCATAGGAATGCTCAGCATGATTGATAGACAGCTCTGAGAAGTTTATCCAGCCTTAAAAATACTGACCACTTGGGGTAAGTTGAGCTTTTGCTTGTCATGCATAAAATTCTTAAGAGAAGATCCAGACATAGATTAAAAGCCTAAGCCCCTTATACTTAATTTTCACTAGAATACACCAGTGTATTCTTAAACAGGCCAGTGTCATTTTTCTGTGGATGAGTTGCCTATGTTTTATTTATGCACTCTGGCTGAAAGCACCAACCCGCTCTTTGTACGTATCTGAAGCTAGTGAAGGAAAAGACTTGAGAATCAGTTAAGACTCTAACAGTCAGGAGTAAAGACCACAGGGATGTGACCACTGTTACATATGCTGCTCTGCTTCTGTTGTTTTGCTTCATTAAATCCATCAGTATCCTTGTAACCAGTAGGCTTTGAATGAGTCACAACAAGCCTAAGGTATTATATAATTGGAATATGCTGTGTTCTTAGTTGGAATTGTTGCTGACAATAAACAATATTTGTTCCTCTAATACAGTTCAGGGAAGACTAAGAGCCAACTAGACTTTGATCGTGTAATTGGCACTGGCATGCTTTTTCTTTTCTATAAATAGCGCAAGTGGAGGAAGTGATTTGTGTCAGGAACCCCGCAGGGGTAGGGGACTTGAACCCTTCCCCCCTTCACTACTGTAGTATTAATATGAATTTCAGATGTTCATGTAAGTTTATATATATATATATATATATATATATATATATATATATATATATATATATATAAAGTCATGGGGTTGCCAATCTGAACAGGACTGTGATGTGAGAGTACAGAGTTTTAGTTTGAACCCTTTCCCTTTTAACCCTTTCCCCCTGCTGTGATCCTATATTCAGATTATCTTTCCATAACTCAGATTATGCTAGCAAAACATGTACTCTAGCAATAAAAAATAACACACACACACACACACACACACACACACAAAAAACAAAACACCTGACAGGGAGCCAAATGATGTCATATTTAGTTTGGCCCAAAGGAATTAGGAGACAAGACTTGTGCTTCTGCAGACATACCTTGTGCTTTGAGTTAAAACTTCTTTTTTCCTTCCCATAAGGGTGGATAGTTAATCTGCTATGCTATGGCAAAATCACCACTTGTGGAACTATAAAACTTTTGCAGATCACTCCATCTGATGAGCTGAACTCTGGTCCACAAAAGCATGTTTCACTATACAGGTCCATCCTAGTTTATACACAGATTTTTTATACACGGATTTGACTCAACACAAATGGCCACTGCAAATGAGAAGGAATGTGCTGATCCCTGGAGAAGAGGAAAAATGCATCCTTTAAAATCACAGTTTAAAAAACTGCTTTTCTTACATGATAGTCATGCAAGTCATGCAAGCAATTATAGGTATAACCTAATTATCTGTGGATTTTTCACCCATCTCAACGTGATGAGAAGGGCCCTTTTTCTATCTCAACATGATGAGAAGGGCCCTTTAAATTAAAGGAAAACAGTTGTTTAATAATAGCCTCGTAATGTGAGAGAGGGCAGCTGGCTGACAATCCATCAATCATTCTCTCTCCAGGCACTTAGAACCACTTGGAGGCAAGCGAGCCCCCCCTTCCCCCTGAGCATGTGAAAAAAAAAAAAGATAATCACTTTGCTCTGGGTGAAGGGAGGGGTTGCTGCCTTGGAGTGGTTCTAAGTGCCTGTAGAGAGAATGAGTGATGAATTTTCTTCTTAATGACTCTATCTCTTACATCACAAAGGTCAGCAAGGCTGTTTTTATATCACCTAGCAAAGGGACATTGTTTTTCAAATGGATTTGCTTTAATGTGATTTTTGCCATCCAAGTGAGTTCTGGGAACAGAACACTGGCAAATAATGAGACTCAACCTGTACATAGTTTTAGCTGCTATATCTTTGTTAGGCACATCATTGGTTAAGAGTCTGGAAGGTCAAGTGGTGTCTGTATAAGGGAGCGAACTGTTAGGGACAGATAACTCTCTTGAGTTTTGAGTGGCATAACCATCAGGGCTTGAGGAAGGTGACACACGAAGATAAAGGGAGAGTAGAGGGGGGTGCTGTGAGTATAGAATTTGTAGCATTGTGGCTCTGAGTTGGCTGAAGGCACCACAGGGACTCCATCGGGGAACCTGCTGTCAGCAGAGGTAGCTCCAGTCAGTGTTTATAAGTCCCTGGACACAAACAATGCCCCCACATGCCCTGATCTAACACCACACTTTCCCCTCTTGAGTAGAGATGACTCAAGTGTACATCTCTACACTGGAAAAAGCTTCACTTGCTGAATTTCTGCATCTCATTGCAATTGTAAAATGCACATACCTGGAACCAGAGTGGCAGTCCTACACAACTATTGAAAGTGAAGGTCTTTTCAGACAACTCCTAAGTGCTACTTAAACAATGCTCCAGAGCAAAAGTGCCCTCTTGCCCTCCCCTGGGAGCTCTCTCTCTCCTTGCTCACTTTCCCACCCATAAAGTGATCCTGATCATCAGCACCACTAGTGTCCAGGAGAAAGTTTTGCATCCTGATGAAGTATGGCCAGGAGAAAAAGAGACTTGAGGGGGGAGTAATCTATCCCCAAATAGCCTTCCCTGACTTCTCACAGTCATGTGATTCAGAGCCTGGTTTTTCAGCAGTCTGCCCCTTTTAAAAGAAGGAAAAGGCTGTGTCACCTGGGCCCAGCCCAGGTGGCCAGGAGTTCCCTGGGAACAGGGGTCTCCTCTGGAGGCGAGGTCTACTCGGGAGTAAGCCCCAAGTGTCAGCAGGACTGGGGGTGGTGCAGAACACCTACCTGGGAGTAGGGACAGGGAACAGCTGGGAGCAGGTAGACAGGTAGTCAGGAAGGGTGGGGCTAGGCCAACCGGAGGTAAGCCTCATAAGGGAGCTGGAGAGGGAGGAGAGAGGTCACTCCTCTCTGGAGGGGTGGAAGGCCAGTGGAAAGCCAGAGGGGAAAAGTCTCCCTGGCCAAAGGGAAAGGAGAGAGGCCTCCATAGGGAGGGGGCTGCGGTCTGCTCTAGAGAGAGGAGGCTGGGGCAGGGACCTCCCTGACCCGGGGCCTGCTGAGACCCAGAGGGCATACCCTGGAGAGATGTGTTTCTTGATATGGGCGTGTGCCGCCAACTGCAACCCCTGGGGGCTAACTGACAAGGGAGTCAGCACCGAGGTACTGTGGGTCCTCCCAAGGCCAGCCAGCCTGACCCCGGCCAGCTGGGTCAGGGCCCTCCAGAGCCTGGGTGCAGGGCGGAAAGGCTCGGGCTGAGAGGCCTGGACTACAATCGCCAAGGAGCCAGAAGGGCCGGGTCTGGAGCCGCTCAGATGACGACGACACAAGTCAGCCTAGACTGTGGAGGGCTGTGAAGTAACAAGCCACATGAATGTAAAAAGGTTGACTCAATTAAACCGGCTGTGTAAAGCTACCATACCTGCTTCCCGCCTATTAATTCACCGCCGACCACTACTCCTTGACCGGGTAAGTCCCTTGCGCTCAGTATCGACCCCAGGGAAGAGGCCTCCTCCTGCCATGGACATTACAGGCTGGCAAATAAGCTAGCCAAAGACTTATATTGTCTGTTGGGGCATGTCCTAACTATACCAATAGTGTGGGATGCGCATACCCTGGTGCCACTACCATTATTTTGTCTCCTTTCTTCTCTGGATTGGTTTGTGCTTGCTTCCTTTTAGGTCTTCCCTTCCCTCTGCTACCTGAGGCTTACTGGACTTTACTTGCATCTCTCCTTGCAACCTGAACAGTAGCTGCAGCGCATGCCTGCCAGCCAGTGCTCTTGCCACCACCTCATGCTATGAAATGGTTGTGTTGAACCTCAGTGACATATGTCAGCTGGAGCTACTTGGAGTAGGTTTGAGGGCTCCAAAGAGACCCAGGGCCCACAGCACATACCAGAAAGCAGATCGGTAGCCTTGTCAGAGCACCTGTTATAATTTTCTTCCACTTATGTTCTGCTTGTATATTTGTAAATTAAATAAATAGGACAAAGTCTTCAGTGCTGTCTTGTCTAAAGAAAGTCAAAGTCAGGTGATGGTGTCCCTGAATGGTGAGTCTGCAACACTATTTGGAAGTCTTTTAGATGCTCCAAAAAAGATGGTCCCTGGAGTGGAGGAAAAGATGCTGGCCAACTGTGCTACCTTGTTTTGTCGTTGTCATCCACCCACAGCAGTCCTCCATCTCTTCTAATCTTTGTCATTGTGCCTGTCTCTATGTTTAGAACATCTAGGTCAGCATAATGGCAGGATGGAAATGTCTTATACTTCTGCAGTTCCAGTTCAAAGCACCCCATACTATCATTGTATAGGAGACCCCTGTCCAAGCTGCAGATGTCTTAGAAGGAGTTTGGACTGCACTTCAGGGAATTCAGGGTTTCATTTGTTCCAGGGCTCACTCGCTGGCATCTGAGCTTCCAGCCTGCAGAATGGTATTCTCATACTGGTGTATTGAACAGAGTTTGAATGTTTAATTACAGAGAAATGCCAAACAAGTGACAATTTTTTCATTATTCTCCACTGGCGCCCATTTCTTTAACATGCTTCCTTTGTACCATCAGCCTGAGATTTAACCACAACTTGGAAATAAATTAGAATATTTTTAATATTGCTAAATGTGGTTAAATGCCAATCTGAACACAGTGGGGGCTCGCGCGGGAGATTGTCAGGGAAAATATATCCTGTTTCACAGTGAAGTTGAAGCTGTTGGTAAAGGTAGCTCTGTCCCTAATAAGACATTCTGAGGGAGAAAAGTGAAAGGACTCATTCCAAAGCAGCAGAGTGTGTGCAATATGGGCAAAGCTCAGGGGCCCAATAAATCACCACAAGCAGATTCAATTTAGGAACAAATAGTAACTGTGCGTCAACGAATGCAACGAGCATGGTGTTTCTATTAGGTCCAAATAAGTCACCCTGTATTTGTCATATTCACTGACAGAGAAGATATTTGATATGTGAGAACAACAGCACACCCCAGATTCCTTCCAATAACACCACAATTTATTGCTTGCGACTTACTGGAAAGAAAGGCTTAGATAGGTTGTACTTGTCATTTTGCAAAACTGAGAACTGTCTCTGGTTATGCGTCCATCTGGGCCTAGAAGTTTCAGCCCCTGAGGAGATCATAGGCTCATGCACCTTACGAGACCAGGATGACAGAACTTTCCTACAAAAGGAAAACTATTTCTCCAGTTATCTTACAGGGACTATCTCACTCTGAGACCTTAAGAACATAAGAACAGCCCCACTGGATCAGGCCATAGGCCCATCTAGTCCAGCTTCCTGTATCTCACAGCGGCCCACCAAATGCCCCAGGGAGCACACCAGATAACAAGAGACGTGCATCCTGGTGCCCTACCTTGCATCTGGCATTCTGACATAGCCCATTTCTAAAATCAAGAGGTTGCACATACACATCATGGCTTGTAACCCATAATGGATTTTTCCTCCACAAAATGGTCCAATCCTCTTTTAAAGGCATCCAGGCCAGATGCCATCACCACATCCTGTGGCAAGGAGTTCCACAGACTGACTACACACTGAGTAAAGAAATATTTTCTTTTGTCTGTCCTAACCCTCCCAACACTCAA
The DNA here is from genome assembly GCF_035046505.1 of Tiliqua scincoides. NCBI lineage: Eukaryota > Metazoa > Chordata > Lepidosauria > Squamata > Scincidae > Tiliqua > Tiliqua scincoides. Next base: position 173,405,128 of record NC_089823.1, read on the forward strand.
TTTTGGTGGATGTCCCCTGGTTCTGATGTTATGTGAGAGTGTAAAGAGCATCTCTCTATCCGCTTTATCCTTCCCATGCATAATTTTGTATGTCTCCATCATGTCCCCCCTCAAGCATCTCTTTTCTATGCTGAAGAGGCCCAAACGCCATAGCCTTTCCTCATAAGGAAGGTGCCCCAACCCAGTAATCATCTTATTCGCTCTCTTTTGCAACTTTTCCATTTCCACTATATCCTTTTTGAGATGTGGTGACCAGAACTGGACACAATACTCCAGGTGTGGCTTTACCATCGATTTGTACAACAGCATTATAATATTAGCTGTTTTGTTCTCAGTACCTTTTCTAATGATCCCAAGCATAGAATTGGCCTTCTTTACTGCCACCGCACATTGGGTCGACACTTTCATCGACCTGTCCACCACCACCCCAAGATCTCTCTCCTGCTTTGTCACAGACAGCTCAGCACCCATCAGCCTATATGTGAAGTTTTGATTTTTTGCCCCAATGTGCATGACCTTACACTTACTTACATTGAAACGCATCTGTCATTTTGCTGCCCATTCTGCCAGTTTGGAGAGATCCTTCTGGAGCTCTTCACAATCACTTCTGGTCTTCACCACTCGGAAAAGTTTGGTGTCGTCTGCAAACTTAGCCACCTCACTGCTCAACCCTGTCTCCAGGTCATTTATGAAGAGGTTGAAAAGCACCGGTCCCAGGACAGATCCTTGGGGCACACCGCTTTTCACCTCTCTCCACTGTGAAAATTGCCCTTTGACACCCACTCTCTGTTTCCTGGTCTTCAACCAGGAACTTTCTGGGCTTACATCTGAAAGAGGGAGTACATGACACAAGACAAGGGGATTTTGTAATAGGATGATTAAGTCTTTGGTTTTCCCATGTCACTGATGACAGTGAGGAGAGGACAAGTTACCAGTACTTGTTCTGAATTGTTTCTTATTTTAAAACTCTCTCTCTCTCTGACTATCCAGAAAACCTTTCCTAAAAATTAGTTTGCCACTTTGCTTGTAATCACTTGGTAACCAGTTGTCTATAGCGCCATACAACTGTTCGTTTAGCAAGTATGATCCTGCTCCCTTTGCACTTACATGTTCAGTACAAGAGGGGTACACACCCCAGCATCTGTGTGTACATTGCACATGTGGGACTCCACACACATTAAACTGTACACACACAGGACTTTTCCACATTATTGTGAGCACTGGGCAATTGCAGTTTGCAATCCCTACAGCATATAGCTGTACATATGTAAGGGCCCCTTACACAGAGAGAGAGAGAGAGAGCACAGACAATGGTCATGTCTTCAGTGTTGACATCATATTGGTGGACATGGAGTTTTCCATGATGCTCCAACCCACGATCCAATAATATTCACAACCTAAGTGGGTGCAAATGCTGGGTACTACTAAGGCTTCAGGAGTCTGGTTTTTTTGGGGGGGAGGGGGGAATCTGATGAGTGAGTTCTTGGCCAGTGCCCAACTTGGCCAAACCTTGCTGACACCCCTTTGCATCATCCTGTCAATGATAAAGACAGGATGTGAAGAAAAACGGGCACCTAGTTATGAAAATACAATTTCAAGGTGTTTCAGCCACGATTCTTTGCTAATTGTTTGTGCACGCCCCAATGAACACTCGAGACAACTTGAGCTGGGAGAAAGGGCCATCAAGTAATATATTATAGGAGAGGCAGAGAGAGACCTGCAGGGGCAGCAAAACACCTGTGGTGCGGAGGCCGGACCCTCGGAAGGCACCAGAATTGTATCTGTCCCCCAGGTTGGGCATGCACCCGACTCCAAACCAGGCCCCATTACAGGCGGCGCAGCTTATCCAGGTCTTAACCCTGTGAAGGGGTGAGGCAGCCAGACTTCAGGCAATGCCACCTCGAGCCGCTGAGCCTCTGAGGTGGCCCTGCAGTCCCGGTCAGGGCCCCGTCCCAGCCCTCGTGCCGCTGGACTTTGCGCTTGGCCCCACCACTCCCAAACAGGGGAAGAAGCACCTGAAGGCCACCCTGCAGGTCTCTCAAGAAGATATCTGCGCCCTCTTCAGACAAGTGCACCCCATCCCCCCTGTAGAGGAATGGCAGAGAAAACACAATCACAGGATGCAGTATAACCCGGCCACCCGCCCGTGAGATGAACAAGCCAATCTCTCTGGTGACCTTTCTCCACCTCCTCTCAATCTTGGGGCAGCTGTAAGCTCCACGCCACACCTGGCGCTGCAGGAAATCCGACCATACCAAAATGGTGCCAGGCAGCCAACCCTGAAGGGTGGCAAGATCTTCACACGCTTGGAGCTTAAGCGACAGACCAGACATCCTGCACAGATCGTTCTCGCCAAGATGGATCCCAACCACCTCTGGCGGAGCATTGACCGTTAGAAACTCTGCCATCGCAGGCTATAGCTGGTCCCAGCGCAAACTAGCTGACTTGCATGTTGGGCCCCAGCCGCGATCCGAAACAGCCTGCCGCCGCCCTCTTGTGTGCCTGAAAGACTATGGAGTGGCCACAGACCAAAACTCGGATCGGGTTAACACCACCTCCTGTGGGGTATAAAGAGGAAAGATTATTGCAAACCAGCTGCCATGGGGTGGTCCTCGATTGGACTCAAACCTGGGAAAAGCAACACCCTGTAGGATATAAATAGGAGAGATTGCACCTTGTATGGCTTGCCCCAGCCACACTTCCATAGTGACACCACTGTGCACAGCAGCATTAACCTCTTCTGCAGTCTGAGACCTTGACAAGGTAGGAAATTTAAGACACACTTGCTACTCTTGCCTGTCGCTTCTTATCTTCAATGTGCAGTCACAAGTGTATGTCTAAGCCCAGTCACAGAAACTTACAGAACTTGCATTGAGAAGTATTTCTTCCTCTCCCTTGATGAAAATGTTTGATACTCTGGACTATTCAGTCAGGAGGTGAGGTGAATGCCTTACTCACCCAGAAAAAAATGTGACTTAGGTGCAATTTGAAAAGAACAGAAAAAGATAGTGAGAGTCAGGAAGATTTATGCAGTCTCATTTTGATGAACATCACTAGGTGCCAGACGTGATCACAGCATTTCCCAAGAGCTTCTAAGAAGAAGAAAACTTAACAGCAGCTGTACACAGCTGAAAGCCTGGTGAAACACCTAAATTCGTCTCCAGTTTGTTAAATATAAAAGAAATACTGTGTGTTCTCTTCTGTATCTCCTCTTTGCCTTACAAGGGGTTGTGTGCTCTCATTAGCACAGTGTTCTGGAGGATTTGTGTCATTCTGGTTGGTCATAATAGAAGTATTGCATCAGAATGTGACTTCAGGAATTTTAGCAAACTAACGGCACAATCCTAACCAACTTTCCAGCACTGACATAGCTGTGGCAGTGGGGGACACTGCAGTTGGGGGGCAGTCATGGAGGCCTCCTCAAGATAAGGCAATGTTTGTTCCCTTACCCAGGAACTGCATTGCCCTTATGTCAGTGCTGGAAAATTGGGTTAGGATTGTGGCCTAAGGGTGCAATCCGAATCCCTTATGTCAGTGCTTTCCAGCACTGGCATAGTGGTGCCAATGGGACATGTGCTGCATCCTGCAGTTGGGTGTCACTCACGGAGGCCTCCTCAAAGTCAGGGAATCTTTGTTCCCTTATCTCAGAGCTGCATTGCCCTTATGTCAGTGCTGGAAAGCACTGACATAAGGGGTTAGGATTGCGCCCTAAATGTTTGCTAAACAAAAAAACCCTACACAGTGAAATGAGCAGGTGATGGAGAAAGGTTAGGTCAAAACTCTCTTCTCTGACATTTACAGTACAATCCTAGGAGTTTCTACACAGAAGTAAGTCCCATTTTGTTCAATAGAGCTTACTCCTAGGAAAATGTGTATTGCAGCATTAGGGCCTGATCCTATCCGGCCTACCACTGGTAGGTGATGGGTGTTGTAAAAGTGCCATAAGGCATTTTATAGCTGGCGAGAGACAAGCAATGCTGGCAGAGAGGCCAGTGGCAGTTGGAGCTGGGTCTTGGTGTGCTGGAAGGATGTGTCCAAGGAGCACCAGGTGGTGAGTATCCCCACAAGGTGATGGGGAGGCTTTTCAGGCCGGGGGGTGATGGAAGGTGGGGGGGGTAGAACTGGGTGAGGGAGGGTGTGTCGGCAGGCAGATTGGGCCCAGGAGGAGTATGAGAATGGCAACAGAGGCTGCCAAAGAATCCAATGCTGCCTTCTGAGCTGTACCATCTGACAAAGGTCTCTTTGGTTCTGCACCCGGTAGATAGCAGGTGCAGCTCGGAAAAGACCCGTTGGCACCAGAAGAGTTCTACCTGGTGCCCATGTTCCCTTACCCCGGGGAGACTCCAGTGGCTGTTCTGGCCCTGCAGAATACAGCGGCAGCCATTTCAGTGCCGCTGTACTTCACAGCAGCAAAGGATTATGCAACCTGTCTATGTCATTTTTGATTTAAACAGGAGAACATTCACTACCCAATCTCAAGTGTCCTAAATCTAGAAATAATTTTGTCTTATTATTCACTGTTTGTGTAGACCTGATCTCAGGCTGAAGTGGAATTCAAAGAACAGGCAATTTTAACCTGCTAGATCGATAAGAGAGAATAAAAGGACTTTTATAGATGATTCTGTCCCTCACTCACATAACTTCCTTCCTATAAACCTGCAGAAATTTCTTTTGAGTCAGTGTAGATTTCCCCTATCCATTCTCTACCGAACTTCCCCAGCAATGCCTGTCAAGGTGAAGAGTGAGTATATATAACCAATTCCCACCAGTCCATGTCCTTTGCAGTCCTCCAGCAATTGATTTGCTCGAAGAACATTCTCATCATTTCCTTTTTGCAGCTATTGTCTACCTTAGTCCACGTTATATTTTCTTTTCATTTTCAACACCAGCTGCTGTTCTGTTTCCTTTGCCTGCCTTTGAAGGCTTCCAATTTCCTACTCCCACTCTTTCCCCCCCCCCCCTGTTCCTTTTCACGGCATGCTTAATTTTTGTGAAAGTTGATGTCTCCAGCTTGCTTAAAACCTGCAATTATTAGAAGACACCTAATGAGATCAGCAGCGCTATTTCATGCTGGGGTGAGAGAGTTTTTTTAATGAAATAAACAAGGGCAGATGACGGCAAAAGCACTGAAAGCAAATCTTCCCATCAGACAACTGGAAGGAAAGGTCAATCTTCTAAAAATGAACATGCAATCAATTATTATGCGGTAGCCTCCTTTCAAGGGATTTAAACAGGCTATTTTTATTTGTGCCTTTCCGAACCTAATTATAAGATCCTGCATAGATCTAAGCAGTAATTACAGGTGTTTTCAGTGTTGCTTTTTTGATTCTCTGCCCTACATTCAAAGCAGACTTGCAACACACTATGAGGTACCAAACGCTGTCATGTTTGCTGGCTTCTTATATTAAACATACTGCTCTATTTTTAGAAAGACACAAGGGGCGACTCACTGTCCATTTCAAGGATGCAAAAATTGTGCGGTGATATCCCATGATTTTTCTGGTGTCTCTAAAACGGTATAATGCAGTGATATGGAAATCCTGGAATAATTATTTTTGGTTTTGGTTTTGTTTTGTTTTACTGGGAACCCCCTTTGGGTTTGATCCCTGAGAACATGAAAGTGGCAAGCTACATATCTTCTGCAATTAAGGTCACCAGTGCCACACTTCATAAGGACAGTGGCTCTGTATTTTTGATGCCTGCTTCTCAGGTAAAAATCAACACTAGCAATAATCATACCAATACGTATTTTCCATTGTGGGTGGAGTTAGAATTTCATAAAATAACACAGTGACAGCCCAAATCTATCCTACACCATTGGCAGTGGGGTGTGCGCTGCATTCAATAGTGGGAGGGTGATTAGAAGGCCTGGGAGAGATAAGGAAAAATATGTTCCCCTTATCTCTGCCTAGGTCTATGGGAATATGCAGCATTTGGTACTTCTTTCTGATGGCCTGTGGGTCTCCTCAAACCTTCACCAGCTATATGGCTGATGCAAATCTGAGGAGAGAAAAGGGGCGAGGCAGTTGCGGACCTACCATAAAGACCCATGGGGCAAAAGCCCCAGACGCAAGGTGCTAGGGCCCCACGGAAGCCTCTCTGAGGCTCCTGATGGGGGCGGAAACTGTGCTTCCAGTTTCCCGGAATTACAGTTTATAGCATTGGGGAACCTCAGATTGGTTTCCCCGTTGTGTTCCTGGGTTGGGTGAGGCTTCATGAACCTCAGGTGAGTGGGGGAGGGGCAGATTTTTGCATGGGGGGCATAACCCATGGGGGGCGCCATCGTGGACCTTTGCCCTGGGCACAGGGCTGGGGAGGTCCGCTGCTGCGGCGAGTTTGAAAAGACAACATAGGATCCTGGTGCATGCTGGAGCTGCCAGAATACACTTCCCTCCCTCTCCATCCTTACCCCAAACCCCCTTGCCCACCACCTCCCTGTCCACAGCACACTTCTACCACCAATGTACCACAAGTGGCAGAACCTTCAGGAGTTGCTGCGACATGCACTGGGCCTCTTGCTATTTATGGCACAGCTTTCACCGAGCCATAAAGGGCCTTGTGCTGTCAGAATGCCAGTTCCTGCAGCGCAAGGCCCAGATAGGATTGAGCCCTCAATGACCCGGGTTCGTGCCATTCAATTCCATTGTGAGCCAATATCAGAACCCAGTGTAATATCAGTGTTCATTCTGTATTCCCTCAATATATTTATTTGCATGATATTTTGTTAACTATTTCACAAAAAATGTCACCACCTGCAAGGATGCATACATGATAAGTTTTAACAAGATATACAGCCCTAAGACTATAGGCATTGCAACTGCATGACATTAGAATTGTACAGGTGGGACCTTGGTATCCACTAATTTGACTCACCACTGATACCGAGGTCCACCTTTAAATGCCTTGTAACAAGGAAAAAAAGCACCAAAATTCAATTTCCTACCGTCTCGCTGTTAAATAATTATAATTTCATTCCATTAGATTCCATTATTCATCTAGTGGCTGAATGTGGTATAGCATCTAAACCAATGCATCCTGGAGCAGCATTGGAGGAGCAAGAAACCTGGAAGTGGGTCTTCAAAGCTATTTTTCCACTGATTTGGTATCCACTGATTTTTTTTAATCCACTGGGAGTTCCAGAACAGAATCCCAGTGGATAACAAGGCACAACCTGTATTTAAAAAAAAAAATAAATCATTGTAATTAAAGTGATTGCCATTAAAGATTATAATTAAAGAGAGTACATTACAACATAGGAAGCATGGCAGGGAGAACTGATCAGTCAAATTTCAAAAAAAGCCAGCAGCTCTAGAGTAGCTACGTGCACAAATTAAGAGGAGTGAGGAAGAAACAAGGCTGTGAATCCTAAGTGCAACCCTCCAGGCATAGGCACAGTATAGTAGGAAAGGTCATTCCTGTGGTTTTAAATGGAACAATACAAATAAGAAATCAAAATAAATCCGCTAAGGTCAATGGGAGTACATATTCTGGATTGTGGTTAGCACTGTAATACATTTACCGCTGTAGAGAAACATTAAGAGCTGCATTCATGCAATGTGGGACAAAGCTAGACTAACTGTAGTTTGATTGAATAGGACCAAACAAAGCAATAATGCAAAACAAGGTTTGAAGCATTGTGTTGGTTGTACTTGTGCTCCTATAAGGCAGTTGTCTAAAGGGCAAGTGAAATGACTCATTGGCTGCTATAACAAAATTATAATTGGTGTCCTAAGGAGCATAATTGCACCCCCATTTTAAAAAAATAAACCAAAGCAATATAATGTTTCAAAAACACACTCATGGGGGAAAAATTATTAAAATGGTTGGTGAATATAGTAGATGGAGTGTGAGACCACTTTTCTAGGCTAGGCATGGAAGAAGGTCTTTAGCAAACAGTTTGTACATCCACAACAGTTCAGACGAAATTCTGCTGATAGCTTGGCTAAATTCATTTTTCTGCTCTGATATCATAGGAAATCTTATTTCTCAGAAGTTCTCATTCATATGTGTCTGCTTCCCTTTTAAACGAGACCTGGGGGTGGTGGCTGGGTGTCATTGTGCGCTAGTCTGAAGGCAAGTGACTTGGCCAGGGCCATCTGGTGGCTTTCATAGCAAAGCAGGATTCCCAGGCTAATGCAGCACCTGCAGGCGCAGAGATGTAGGGGCTCATCAGATTGGCAACATGGAAGAACATTTTCCCTTCATGGTTGCTGATAGACAGAACTGTAACTAAACTTATTTCACATCAGCCTTATTTCATTGCAAGTTCACTCTGTCTTTTTTGTTTAAATCTTCTATAGACATGTGTATGTACACCTACCTGTAAGGATTTCAGTTTATGCATTTGACGAATTGGGTTATATTCCATGAAAGGTTATGCTGAAAGAAATTTGGGAAGCCCAATCCTGCCGAACTTCCCCTGCCCCGATGCAGTCATGCCAACAGGGTACGCACTGCATCCTATAGGGGAGTTTCAGGTCCCAGAGGTCTCCTCTGGTTAAGGGAACATTTGCTCCTTTGCCCAGGGTAGGTGTCACTGCCCCTCTGAGTCTGCTTGGATGTGTGTTAGCTACTTTGCTGTTGCATTCTGAGTGGACCTGGAAGACGGACTGAGTCTGGGAAGTGGAAGGCAGAACTGCTATTGCCAATACCTCCCTGCCTTGATCTGTGCCCTGTCCCACCCTGTCTCCTTCCTGTTCCTCCCCTCTCCATCCCTCCCACTATCTAACTTACCCTGCTAGATCTGGCAGCAGGCCTCCAGTAGTACTACCATTTGCAGCAGTGGTCCTAAAATGGCAGCTGGGGGCACACTACACATGCTGCCAGAACTCATTTTACACCTGTGGAACTGTGTTCTGCTGCCTTAAATGCCACTACCTGCTGGCCCAGTCCTGGATAAATTTGAACTGCTAGTCTGTCAGGAGTCACAGAAATCTTTGCAGCTTTTGCTATTATAGACTAACATGGTGACCCATCTGGAACTTGTCGCCATAACCTCCAGTGATCTCTCCCCTAAAGAAAGCCAGTATCACAATGCAGGGAAGTGGGAGAGTAACACTACATTTGAGACCAGTCTTATTCAAAACCATGGACATGGTGATGAGCATCCTCAAGAACTGCAATAAAAAGTTGGTGCTGTTTATGAGCACAGATGTTCTTGCATCTCTTCTTTAGCTGGCCTGATTGGATGCATCCTATTTGGGGGGGAAAGGGGCATAGTGTAAAAGATTTAGAGCTCAAAGACAGAGGCACATTTTTTTTTTTTAAGGAGGCTTATTAAACATGACTTTCAGAAGAGTAAAATCAAGATTTAGCTAAAGTCCCTGAAGATTTGCCATTGCTTTCATTAGAGGTTGAATTTCATCCAGAGAAGAGTGTGATCTGCTATGAAAGCCAGGAGATGTAATCTTTAACACTGAATAGAAATGAAATATAATAAGGAAAATATCACCCATAAGGCAGAAACTGTTCCATAGCAGCCTTAATTAGGAAGGAATGAGATCCATCATAACTAAATACGTTACATGCAAAAAGAAAAAAAAAAACCTGTGCGGAATTAATTAGCAAAAGCTTAAGTGGGGTTTAATTGTGCCCTCTGTATGAATATTCACCAGGAAAATCCTTTTCAGTGCTCAGATTTACATAAATTATGGCAGGTTCAATGACAGTAATGTATTTTTTTTTTTCCAAGAAAGATACAAAAGGCAAACTGGCATGAAAAGGAGTCATGCAGTTTCCATATACTGACAAAGTCTACTCAGAGCATTAAAGAGGCAATGAGATAAAATATAGTCTGGCTTCACTCAAAAGGGTTTGAAATTAAATTTTTTAAAATTGATCAAATTTAACTCCAGACTTCATAACCAACTTGACATTTGGACCTGTGCTCCCTACATCCAGAACCAATGTCTTGACTTACAGCCCAATCCTATGGGCTGAGGTGCCACATGGTACAGCAGTGCTGAACTGGCAGCCAGTATATCCTGCAGGGTCATGGTTGGTTGGCAACCTTTCAGTCTTGAAAGACTATGGTATAAGCCTACAGCACCCAGTATTCCCAGGCGGTCTCCCATCCAAGTACTAACCAGGCCGGACCCTGCTTAGCTTCCAAGATCAGACAAGATTAGGCATGTGCAGGGTAACAGTTGCTGTCACCCCTGCAGGGTCAGATCAGTCAGAATCTCCTCAGGGTAAGGGAAAATTGGTTTCCTTACTCCACTGATCCCGATGGGTCTCCTCAGACCTGCACCGGCTCCTGAATTCCATCCTTGAAGGGGAGCCCTCCACAGGAGAAAGAACAGGAGGTGTGAAGCCACCAGTGCCTCTTCTGTAACTAGGGAGGAGCCTGAGGGGCAGTCGTGCACCCCCTTGGCATAACATCCAGGGTGGTTACCCCTCAAATCCTGCCCTAGGAATGCCTTTGAAAGCAGCATTAGATGAGTGAGTGGCAGTGGTGGGTGAGTGCCTCCCTGCTAGTGGAATGAGAGGAACTGTGGTTGGAAAAGGATTTTTTTTTTCTTCTACTCCAAGGTCCTCTCCACCTCCGTGTTGTCACTATCATTCGTTTATCAAATTTAGTTAGGAACCACCTTCCAAGCCTGTCATTTGTCAAAGGCACTTATTTTGTGATGAACAAAATATCTTTTAGCCCTCTTTTCCTCTGAAGCATCATTTCTGTCTGCTGACAAGGCACTAAACACGAATCAGCATTTGTTTACTGCCAGATAATTAATTTTGATTTCCTTTCTCTAATGCTACCTGACATTAAGCCTGGCTGCCAAAAGAATATGAATAAATAAAGAGAGACACAGGCAGCTATGAAATGGGCAAATGAAGAGTAGTCTGTGAGGAGCAGTGGGGGATCACCAATGCCTTCTCCGAGTTCAAATTCCGCACAAGGGATTTGCATGTTGCTGTTTCACACAGTTCAGTTTTTAAAAAACTTACTGCAATAATTGGATATTCAAATAATTGGGAGAGAGACAGAGACAGAGAGAGAGGCTGGGCTGGGATTTGAAGCCAGAGTCCCGTAAGGGAAGACAAATATATAAACCACTGCATTGAGAGGTGTGCAGAAAGTTCAGGACTTCCAGCACCACTGGGAGCTCGAGTGAACTTTCGCCTACTCCTGATGTAGACATGCTACTGGAATGCTACTGAAAATTATTGGAAGAGGGACTCAGAGCCAATCTGGATGTTACTTTCATCACTGGGGATTGGCATCAGTGGTGTCACTAGGGGGTTGCAGGACACACCGGGTGATGCACACAGGGGGTGTGTGACCCCAATAGTGGCCAAAATTTTTAAATCTTTGTATTTTGAATAATACCATTATAATATATATCACTTGGATGTGAATTTCACGCAGAATGAAATGAAACAAACCCCGGTGAAATAACTCCATTCTATCAAAAGTTATAGCCAAAAAACCAGCAGGGGTGGGGCAATGGTGCATCACCACCCCCACCGTCTAAGACATTGCCCCACCCACTGCATAGGAGGAGGTCCATCGTGGGGGTGATGCACTGGCCTCCTGTACTGGGTGACACAAACCCTGGTGACAACACTGATTGGTATAACCAAGTTGCCCAACATACTCACTTACAATTTAGAACGCCTTTTATGCAAGTTGTGTGGATCATGTCATGAGTTTTTCCACTGATCCCTACAGCAAATGGAGCTCACCAGGCAGGGGAAGCACAAGCTGTAATGACAAATTTTCACATACTGATTTTTTTCCTGAATAATATAGTGGGGTAGAAGATGCCAGTGGCCAAGCTAATGATCATGTAGCCTGGTGCCAAGCTCAGAATGCTGATGTCACAAAAGTGACGTCATGACCGGGCTTTTAAAAAAGTGAAAATGGGGGGAAATTTGCCTTCCTCCCCCAAGCAGCTTGCTGCCCACTTGCTCTGCTGCCTCCCCCCAGGCTTTCCCATGTTAACACCTTATTGGTTCCCTGCTATATTTTAGGAACACCCAATTGGCTTTCAGAAAAATCAGTCTCATTGGTCGGTTTTGGGTTCAGAAAATCAATTTTTCTGTTACATAATGCAGTTTTGTTTTTATTTTATGGTGATTTGTCTATAACGTTTGATAGAATAGAGATATTTTGACACAGTTTATTTCATTTAATTCTACAATAAATTCTGTATCAAATGGTATATAACATGACGGTATTATTCAAAAATACCAAGGTTTTCACAGTTTTGGCTGCCAGTGTCAAGCTCAGATTGTTGCCCCTCCTAAAGCTTGTTGCCTGGTACAATTGCTACCCCCTGCACCCCCTTAGCTACGCCACTGGAAGACTCCAATCTTCATAGCAATGTCTAGACTAGTTCTCAGATGCAAGTATAATTTTTCACCAGTCAGTGTTCAGTTGGTAACTAACTCCGTGAATAAAAGCCTTTTCCATCTACATCAGAAAGCTTCATATGTCACTTGCTTCTAATATTCTAACGTTGTTGACTATCTGGTACAAGCCTGCTGTTTCCTGTTCTGCCCACAGTAATTGGAACCTTCCGAAAGTTGCTATTCTGTTTGTTTATCACAGTGAAATAAAAAAAACCCACAAACAATATAAAGAGATTCTTGTAACTATCTTTTGCAGCTGCCAAAGGAGCAGTTTCTGAGGTGCCAGCTACTAATTAGCCATTTGCTAGTTAGCTTATTTACCTCAAACAGATGGCTGGAAGGAGCGCAGGGAAGAAAGAGGTCAAGATCGAAGGCAGAAGCAATGGGCAAAGAGGCAAGAATCAAGCTGGTACTGTGCAGAAAGGTTTATCCATACAAATGAGGATATTGCAAAGCCAACTGTGTGTTTTATTAAGAATGTTTGTCTGGAGTAGTGATGACATATCCGCTGTCTCAGAGTGACCTCTTTAGTAGTCTCTGGAAGAAGCTCTCTGAATTCATACTTACCTGACAAGGACCACTTAGATAATGGATTGTGGAACCCTGCCATAAACTGTTGCTTCTCCAGAACTCCAATGTCCACTTTCAGGATGTAGAATAAACCAGTGGTTCTCACACATTTAGCAACGGGACCCACTTTTTAGAATGAGAATCAGCCAGGAGCCACCAGAAGTGATGTCATGACTGGAAGTGACATCATCAAGCAGGAAAATTTTTAACAATTCTAGGCTGCAATCCTACCCTCACTTACCCAGGAGTAAGTCCCATTTACTATCATTGTTAAAAGCATACACATAGTAGCCTGTTAAAAGTACAAATCTGTAACATTTCCCCAAATGCAGTCACATATCAGGGTAGCATCAAGTCTGATATATTAAGAAGAGTGGCATCACTAGGATCTGCATCACCTGGTGTGGAAGGCCTGCGTGTCACTCCATGCAGTGGCCCCTTAAAGGGGCCACTGCTGACACCACATCTACTTCCTTGCCAGATCTTCTGCAATTCCAATACAATAACATGATGGTATTATTTCTCCAAACTCTGATTTTAGTGATTTTGAAAACTTGTACAGTCACACCCCCCACCCCCCACTGTCAACTTACTAACACCTTATTGCAGCAATTCTCAAACTTTTAGCACTGGGACCTACTTTTTAGAATGACAATCTGTCCAGGACCCATTGGAAGTGATGTCATGACCAGAAGTTGACATCATCAAGCAAATTAAAATAAATAATTATAAATAATTAAATTAAAATAAAAGAAATAAATAAGGGGGAGCCAGTCCTGTTCCACCAAGTGAATCTACTCTGAAGTAAGTCCTATTGTGGTCAATAGGGCTTACTCTCAGGAAAGTGTGTGTAGGTTTGCAGCCTGTAAGCCTAATCCTATGCATGTCTACTCAGAAGTAAGTCCCATAGTGGTCAATGGGCCTTACTCTCAGGAAAGAGTGGGTAGGATTGCAGCCTCTGAACCCAAACCTATGCATGTCTACTCAGAAGTAAGTCCCATAGTGGTCAATGGGGCTTACTCTCAGGAAAGTGTGGGTAGAATTGCAGCCTGTGAGCCCAATCCTATGCATGTTTACACTGAAGTAAGTCCCATAGTGGTCAATGGGGCTTACTCTGTAGCCTGCCTGCAATAACAATCCCCAAAAAGAATCAATGAGATTTCCAGCCCTCCCAGTGCCCAGTTTAAAGTTCTTCTATTTCAAGCATATCAAGATAAAGACCCACCTGGCTTTACAAGTGCAAAATAGAAAACATGCCCCTTACCAGTTGAAGCCTCTTTTTTTGTCCTTTTTAGTGGGGGGGGGGGGAGAGGCTGCCTTCTGGAGCATTTGTTGCACTCCAGCTCCATTGAATTGGGACCATTCTGGTGTCCTCACATTCCCCTTTGCCTGGCCTGACCACCAGCCAAGGCACATCTGCCTACTCGCGAGTAAATGCAACCATGAGGCTGCTTTGCTTTCCATAGGGCTCAACAGACTCGCAGCTGGAAGGGAGGGACCTCCTTCTTGGGTGTTTTTGGGGGCTGCATTCATTGGATCAGGACCATTCTGACCTTGTTGGAGTCCTCTCTGCCTGTCCTTTCTGATGGACTAAGGCAATTTTGCCTACTCGCGAGTAAACATGGCCACGTGGCTTTGTTTCAGGATCAATAGACTTGCAGCTGGGAGGGAGAGACCTCCTTCTTGGGTGTTTTTGGGGGGTTGCATTCATTGGCTTGGGACCATTCTGGTGTCTTTGGATTCCTCTCAGCCTGCTCTTTCCAATGGACTATTGCAAGTATGCCTACTCATGAGTAAACACATGATATGGCTCACTTTCACTTTCTATAGGGCTCCATGCATTTTTCCTTTCCGGTGTTTTGGCCATAACTTTTGAAGTAAAGGAGCGATTTCAATTTTGTTTTTTGCCTTGCATTCCGCTGGGAATTCTGCATACAGTGGTGTATAGCATGATGGTGTAGCTCCTAATGCCGCAATTTTAGCATGTCATCCCCACCTTGGCGCGTCACCTGCTGCGACCCGCACCCACCTAATGACGCCACTGATTAAGAATAAAATATTGAAATGAATGGGGACCCACCTGAAATTGGCTCACCACTAACCTAGTGGGTCCTGACCCACAGTTTGAAAAACACTGGAATAAACTGTTAAAGGCTGTCAAGAAGGCAGACTGAATCTCTGCAGGCCTAAGGGCCCAAAGAGCGCCAGATCAATTTCCTATTACTTGTCCTCCGCACCCTGTGTTCTGCTGCTGGTTTTTTCCCCAACTGCCTTTTCAAAATTCCATGAATCCTGGGGGATCTATAGAGAATGTTCAGGCTTCTTTTTATTTTGTTTTCACTATAACCTGTCATAATTTACAACCTTATCTACTTCTGCATATCCTGAATATGCTGAAACTGCTGTTTTGTCTGTGAATTGCCTCATTTTGCATACAAACCTCAACCATATGAGTTCAGTGTTAGTATATTAGACAGACGGATAAGCGGGCAGGTGGATGGTCTTTTCAGCCCTTCTGAACATCAAGGAATATAAAATCCTATAAGTGCTTGTGATGGATTAGTGTCTTGTTTTTGTGACACTTATTTCATGTGAAATATAGTTATATGAATCAAACACATGAATCTTAGGGCCAGATCCTATTGACACTAATCCATCACAAGCCCTTACAGGATTTTATGTACCATGTGGCACCAAGGCAGCATAGAATTGGGCTGCCCACGTCACAGCTACATGAGCAAATACTTTCAGATTTGAATAAATATGTTCAAATCTTGATGTAAAGAGCTAAGCTGCTTCTTCAGGGCACTGGGAAGACATAATATTCTTGGCATCTAGCCTTTATTGTTCTTTGCCAATTTGATTCTTGCCTTTACAATCTTGGATTGTAAAAGGTGGAAAGGGATGCATCTCTGCAAGGGAAATAATTATGAATTATGCTTCCACTTTTTCATATTTAACACCAGCACTTGTTTACTGAGTCATGTTTCTATCTTTTTCAATATTTGGTCATCTCATTCCTGCCCTAATTTGGAACATGAAGTCCTGTGTGATTTGTGTGTGTGCATTTGTTTAACAAAATCTCACTCTCCTCTTTCTACTGTGTGATTCAGCTCATCTCTTTGTTTCTTAGCTGCATGTTCCAGTCCAAACGCTGATATTCAGTCCAAACACATTAGGTCAATTTGACCTTGCCCTCAAACCAGTGACTCAGTTTTTCTCTAAAACCTGTTTAAAAAAAAAAAAAATCACACTAATGGTGGCTATCAATCCCCATCTGAGTTTGATTCTGGTAATCTCCCCATGTTTTCAATGAATTTCTTGCAAATAATAACACAAAAGGAACAAGCATGTCTTTTTTTTTTTTAAATTAAAATTTTTATGTTAAAAATTGCTCACACAAGTTCATTTTATTACAGCCATATTTTATACCAGCAAAGTTTAACAAAATCACAATATACATAACATACACGTATATATTTTTATATGCTCTATTCTGTATTGATCATTAATTTTATATAATAAAAATATAGTACAACATTTGATATATCTTCACACAACACAAGCTATTGTAAACAAAACAGGCCATACAGCCCTCTTTGAACAAATGCAGTTAGGGCTGCAATCCTGTGCATGCTTTCCTGGAAGTAAGCCCTACTGAGCAAAATGGGACTTACTTCTCAGTAGTCTTGCAGAGGATTGAGCTGTAGGTAAATGAAGAAGTTTATGATTTCTTAGCTTTGTTAATTCTTTTACAATGATTGGAAAATGGAATAATAGTGAAAATGTCTTCATGTAAAGCTTTCTGAATATATGAAATACAGAAGAATGAGATAAATAATATAGGCTAAGGTGTTGACTTATGTCTGATATTAGTAAGTATTTTTACTTGCGCAACCAGAATTTTCTTTCCATGTGAGGTAGACTCCATGAATACTCAAAACAATATTAAATCTATATGATTTCTGATCTTTTACAGGGCTTTTTGCTATCCCATTCTAAAGCTTTGTAAACATAACAATGCAATGTAGAAATGTCATTGTCTATGAGATTTTCAAGATGCTGATATATTCTAGTGAAGAAGTGGCTGCCCTTCTGCTACCATTTTTATGCCTCTTAGAACAGGGGTGTCAAACATAAGGCCCGGGGGCCGGATCTGGCCCTCAGGCTCTCAGCTGCTGAGCAGTGTTGAGGTGTTATCACTGAAACAGTGGCCCACATGAAAATTGGGCTTTCCCATATCTTGAAATATGATCAAGATTTGTGTATTTTCTCTTCTGTCATTTGCAGTTAATGAACTTCTATATGAGAGCAAGGTGCTGATTTCTGGCCATCAGCTACTTAATGATGTCACTTTCTGCTTAATGACATCACTTACGTCCCTCAGCAGGAGCCCTGAATGCTAACTTGGGCCCTTTGTATGAAACGAGTTTGACATGCCTGTTTTAGAACATGCTTTGTCAGGATCTGCAATTATCAATTACAAAACAGACCCCAGTTCTATTCTCCCCCCCACTCCACCAGTGCGGCTGAACCTAAAAGGCTACCACTGCAGCCTACGGGGAGGGGGAGGGAGATTGAAAAGCATGGTAGAGGTAAAATATTTTCATTTCTATGATGTATCCTATATCTAGATTTCCTTTCAAACATCTCTAGTGAATATAACTGGATATGTTACATTCCTTTGAAAATTCTGATAAGTAACTCAAAAGGGAATAGATATTTCACCCTAAAATTGTCTTTAAAAAGAAAAAAAAAGGCACAACGTCATGCAATATTTTAATATTTAGGGCAAAAAAAAAGACGTATGTATAAATACATTTTGCAAATCAAGGCACCTGTTCATTTTTCTTTCCTCCAAGGCAATTTGTGATCATGTTTTTTTTTCCCCAGTGGGGAAGCCCTCTTTGAACTGGTATAGTAGCTCAGCTTAACTATGTCTTTCTTGCTGCAAGCAGCAACTTCAGAAAATTGCAGTGAGCTTAGGGTCTGATTGCTGGGCTGCTCTTAATATCTGTCACTGATATGCTATAAAACTGAAAAGAAAAAAAATGTTTCATACTGAAACCAGGTCATTGCCCCTGCACAACATCATCATTTAACTTCCATCCATGGATGTAAGCAGCCAGGGAGTTAGGCCACTTCTCTATACTTTCTGAGCTCTTGCCACTTATAAGCACAGCTGACCCATCCATGATGTGAACTGTGACATTCACGTTAGGTGGCAGATTGTGGGAGACAGGGAAGAAATGCCCCTTGTGCCACTTAGGGTGCAATCCTAACTTGTGCTGGAAGCAGGAAGGACAGTGGGCCAGCGCTGTATCCAGCGCAAGTTTGGGGCCAAAAGCAGTGCAGCCAGAGGCAAAGGAAAATGTTTCCCCTTACCCCATGTCGTGCTGCACTACTCAGATCTGCGCCACCTGAGGAGTTGGTACAGATCTGAGCAGCCAGGAGGCACACCGTGCTGCCCAGGAACGGGGTCAGGATCAGGCATAACTGCCATATCCTGGCTCCACCTCCTGCTCCCCACCCACCTGACCTGGGAACACCTGCCCCCTGCCCTCCTCCACCCCAATTTGCCTCCCTCCCACCTCCTCCCTGCCCTCCCCACGCTCTCCCACACCCCAAGCTTTGCTGACGCAACTCACCTTCTCCTTGGAGCCTGCTGTGGCACGGGGAGGCCAGTGCACGTCAGCTTCACAGCACTTTTGTGACACTCCTGGGCCGGCACAAGGAACTTGCATCGGCCCAAGAGCCTTCTAGGATTGCACCCTTAGTCTACTTCTTCCACCAAGCGGGCACATTAAACAACACACATTAAACAACCTTGCAAATGTAGAGCATTTGCAACCTTGCAAGTGGGAGCACTACCTTGTGTTTCATTTAAATCTAGTTTGTTTAAATCATCTGCATAAAGGAAGAAACAAATGAGAGGACAGGGAGCCAGATTCCCATGCTCCAAGGATCAGGATTCAGTGAGCCTATCCTTGCACATTACTCCTTCCTCCGCGTGGGCCCTTTAAACAAAGCAGGAAGTGCAGAAAAGCATTGGAAGCACTGCCAGCACAGGCAGAATTTCCTGTTATGTTTAAAGAGACTGCGTGGAAAAAGGAGCAATGTGAGGAAAGTGGTGTCTCCTGAGTGCTCCCCCCCAGGTTGGTTCAGGTTGCAGCCCTGTCAGAGGTAATTTCTGCATGATGTGGTGTTTTGATAAACTGCAGCATTTGCACAGCCAAGGCACCCTCATTTTTTATATACCAGGTTTTTTTTTTTTTTTCCAAACAGTATGCTGGGGCAATTGTGACTGGAGAGATCCACTAGTGCTCCATGATATAAATCAGTTAAAGTCTCCTGTGACACTCTGGACATGGCTGTTTCCAATTTGCCCCCCATGAAAGCAATGTCATTCTACAGTTTTGTTCTGTTTTTCTCCATGAAGAATGCATCATTCACACTGGATGCAAAGATGCACCAGAATTATTTGTCTTCAGATTTCTATGCAAGGCCCTGCTCTGGGCATACCTTCTTCAATATTTGCACGTCAGAGTGTGCCTCCAATTTCTATTCAATAGTGTGCCTTAACTTGCAGATATTTGGGGAAGACTAGCATAAAAGTACCAAAGTGATGCATGTGACAATCTTCCAATATGATTGAGGTTCAGATAAACTGCAGGAAGGATATAGGAAGGATAGCATAGGCAATCATATTGTCTTGAAATGACCAGCCAGTGCGCACTAGGACTTTTGACTTTTTCCCATGCCTTTCCTGAAACATGCAAAAGATTCAAAAATATATTGTGACATTGCTTGGGGGCAAGAAAAAAGTCAAAAGCCCCATAAGATGAACACAAGTCTTTGGGCATGATCAACAGTCTGAATTGTGGCCTGTCACATGAACAGTACGACAATGGATGATATTTCTGTGCTTTCACTTTGGGTTATGTTTTTAAGGGGAACCTGAATCTCTGACTTTGAAATCCTATGCATACTTACCTGGGAGTAAACCCCATTGAACAATGGGTATTACTTCCATGTAGATATGTGCATGCGTTTCAGAGACAGGATGAGTGAGCGCAGACAATTCCGAACAGCACTGAGGTTAGGATAAATACTGGAAGATTGCCTTCAGCATATCTATCACTTGCAGTGGTGTCACTAGGATTTGTGTCACCTGGTGCGGGAGGCCTGCGCGTCACCCCATGCAGTGGGCGGGGCAACATTCCAGGTGGTGGGCGTGGTGATGTACCATCACCACGCCCCCACTGGTTTTTTGGCTGTACCTTTTGATACAACACAGATCTTTCAATGTGGTTTGTTTCATTGCATTCTGCATGTAATTACGCATTGATCGATATATAACATGATGGTATTATTCCTCCAGACTCTGATTTTAGTGATTTTGAAAACTTGTAGGGTCACCCCCCCCCCCCCGTGTCAACTTACTAACACCTTATTGCAGCAGTTCTCATACTTTTAGCACTGGGACCCACTTTTTAGAATGACAATCTGTCCAGAACCCATTGGAAGTGATGCCATGGCCAGAAGTGACATAATCAAGCAAATTAAAATAAATAATTATAAATAATTAAATTAAAATAAAAGAAATAATTAAATAAGGGGTAGCCAGTCCTGTTCCACCAAGTGAATCTACTCTGAAGTAAGTCCTATTGTGGTCAATGGAGTTTATGCTCAGGAAAGTGTGGGTAGAATTGCAGCCTGTGAGACCAATCCTATGCATGTCTACTCTGAGGTAAGTCCCATAGTGGTCAATGGAGTTTACTTTGTAGCCTGGCTGCAATCATCCCCCCCCCCCAAAAAAAAAAAAAAAAATCAGTGAAATTTCCAGCGCTCCCCAGTGCCCAGTTTAAAGTTCTTCTATTTCAGGCATATCAAGATAAAGACCCACCTGGCTTTGCAAGTGCAAAATAGAAAACTTTCCCCTTACCAGCTGAAGCCTCTTTTCTTTCTCCTTCTTAGGGGGGAGGGGGCTGCCTCTGGAGCATTTGTTGCACTCCAGCTCCATTGAACTGAGACCATTCTGGTGTCCTCACATTCCCCTTTGCCTGGCCTGACCAAAAGGCAAGGCACGTCTGCCTACTTGGGAGTAAACGCGACCATGTGGCTGAGTTTGCTTTCCAAAGGGCTCAATAGACTGCAAGAGGGAGGGAGGGACCTCCTTCTCAGGTGTTTTGGGGGCTGCATTCATTAGATCAGGACCATTCTGGTGTCATTGGATTCCTCTCAGCCTGCCCTTTCTGACAGACTATGGCAAGTCCGCCTACTCGCGAGTAAATGCGTGATATGGCTCACTTTCACTTTCCATAGGGCTCCATGCATTTTTTTCCTTCTGGTTTTTTGGCCATAATTTTGATGGAAAGGAGCTATCTCAACAGGGTTTTCTGCATTGTGTTCCACTGGCCATTCCACATCCAATGGTGTATGGTATGACGCAGTAGCTTCTAACGGCGCAATTTTAGCGCGTCACCCCCAGGGCGCGTCACCTCCCTGGCGTGTCACCTGGTGCGGCCCGCACCCCGCGCACCCCTCTAGCGACACCACTGATCACTTGTTCCAAATGAGTGACCAACTATGAGTGCAATCCTAACCCCTTATGTCAGTGCTTTCCAGCTTTCCAGCACTAACATAAGGGCAATGCAGCTCTGAGATAAGGGAACAAACATTCCCTGACTTTGAGGAGGACTCCATGAGTGACAGCCAACTGCAGGATGCAGCACATGTCCCATTGGTACCGCTATGCCAGTGCTGGAAAGCATTGACATAAGCGGTTAGGATTGTGCCCTATATAACTTATTTATTCATAGATTTATTTCCTGACCTTTTGAGACATTTATTGCCAGGCAGGCTGGTTTCCAAAGAATGACCATAAAAGCAACAATCTTAAAATAACAAATACTTCTAGCCATCATGATAAAATGCTGATATTTTTGAAAGTAGACACTCTAAGTGGACCTGATCAAAGAGCATATTAACAGGAGACATCCAACTGTTTTCAAAGGGTTGTGGATCAGAAGCACCAAGTATCTGAACTCAGTAGGATGATTAATGACAGAGAACATATCATTGCAGTAAGCTTAGCAAAGTGAGTTCTGTTTTCTTGGTCAGACTTTTTTTTTTTTTAATTTCTTGAAAAAGTAGGAAGGACATTTAATATCCACATCTTTGGGGACAGAAAAACTCCCATAAAGAGATAGTTTTAAAATGCAGATGATTTTTTTTTTTCCTATAGCACTCCCAGTGAAACACTGACGAAATAATCCTTTTTCAAATTTTTTTTGTTAGCAGACTAGTCATCAACTTTGGCTTTTGGGTATATTAAAGCTATGTGCAATTTCTGGGGGGAGGGGTCAGTTTCACTACACAGAGTTACTGCACTGGTATGTGAAGCATTATACTCAGGTTAAAATATCCACTGCATATGTGCTTCTCAATAAAGTGCATTTGCAGCCTATCAGGATGATAACCCTGCATGATAAATATAAATATATCCATGAAAAACTGTTGCAACCACTGGATCATGATTATATCTTTTTTTAATTTCTTTTTAAAAAAATCCAAAATCCCTAAGTCATTATTATAGGCAAGTGCATAAATAATAATTCTGATGCACTGCAGACAACATTTTGTAAGAAAAATCTTAGCTGTTCATCTTTCTGCTACAAAATCTTGCTTTTTTTTCTTTTTTTATTCCGCTCTTTCCATCCATATGCCCATCCATCCATGAACATGTTACACAAAAAAATACATACTAACACATCTTCTTAACATGTCTTTTAAAAAGGGAAAGTTATGGCTGAATTATTACCCTCTTAGCCCATTTATATGGGCTTGAATATTGTAGTTATCCCAAAGGATTCAGAACCCAATCCTGTAGTCCGTGCTGCGCCTCCGCGGCATGGACCACAGTCGCAAACGTGCCATAAGGCACGTTTGCGGGGCTCACCGCTGGGCTCCCACCAGAGGTGGCTCAGCTCTGGCCAGCGCTGAGCCACCGCCCGGTGGGTGCCCGTGTTCCACAGCTCGGTGGTGCCTGCAACTGCCGGGCTGTGGAACGGGGAATGGGGAGGGGGCAGGGGCATTCTGGGGGGCGGGGAGGCCAGCATGATGCAGGGAGGGGGCAGGGAGGCTGGCATGGCATGGGGAGGGGGGCATGCCAGAGGCATGCCCGGGGGCGGGCAGGAGGAGGATCTGTGGAGCTTTGCTCCGCAGGATCCTAGGCACTTGTGAAGGCTGCGTGCCTTACACGAGTGCCTTTACTTTAGCGGTGCCCTTTGGGTGCCGCTAAAGAGAATAGCCCCATTGCGGGGCTGCCTCCCTTACCCAGGGGAAGGGGCCAAACGTCCCCTACTCCTGAGGTGCCTCCCATGGTAGTGCAAGAGGCGCTGGATTTGGCGGCAGCCTTCGTGGTGCCGCCGAGCGGGGGCTCCCCAGGCAGCTCAGGATTGCGCTGCCCCTTAGGATTGGGCAGTCAGTCCCTGATTCTGGAATTTTTTTTTACATGTACTCTAAGTATTAAGAATATGGGTAATCTCATTAAAGCTCATCTATATTTGCTTACAGAATCAGTGTCAAGGATTTACAAAATCAGAAAGCGATTTTCTATTCCCCATCTGTGCTATCTTCTAAATGCCAGTGTCCACTTGATCATCATCCCAATACCAAATATTGCACCAGGAACAGTATATCTGTTTCTGAATCCTCAATAGAAATAAATATATTTTAATTTTTTTCTTATAATTTGGGGCAATTTTTAAAGCTTTTTTTTTTTCCAATAAGAAAGCTGACATCCTCAAGTTTCTATACTATCTCCATGATTTGTGGTCTGTACAGCCATCCCCCTCTTGAAATTTAAAAAAATAAAAATAAATTTAAAAAGCCTGGTCCTGCACCACTTCTATAATTGTCAGCCTGGGGACATAACAATGATGTCTAAAGGACTGTCTCATACAGTGATCCCTTGCTAGTGTGGGAATTTCAGGTGATGAGCCTTGTGTTGCTCTGGGTGCGTACGAGGGGGTGTCACATGGCATGGGGAGTGACACCTGACCTTGGCTGTGCCTGTGCTGGCAACGCCACTGGCTACCACCATTGCAGATCCACTACTTAAACCTGCCCTCACATCAGTGCATTCTCAGAGACTTCTGATCCCTGTTTGTCTGCAAAAATGAATGCTGAACATTCTAGGCTGACAATCATGGGGAGTCTCTGCCCTCATGTTCAATGTTTGTTGCTGCCAACAAATGTTGATCATAGGGCATGCTGGAGGTGAGGCTCCAAGAGCATGGGAAAAGGAACCTGAGGAACAATCACTGAATAGGGTTATAGCATGACAGAAAGAAAGCTAAGATTGTACCATTCTTCATGCATGCTAGTATACTCTTGTGCAGGAAATGCATTTTGGGGGAGACTGCATTTTCAGTCTAAAGTGATGAGTCCAGCCCAGCATAATTCTCTGGCTCGTATAGGTCACTTGACAATCTACCAATGTCAAACAGACATCTCCAATTATACTCAGTAAATAAGATGTATAATAGACAGCCACAGTTTCATTTGAAAAGCACAACTAAGAAAACAACGCACGTTCTTGTTGAATTTGATTGTAGAGTTAATACGATTTTACAGCTGAGACTGGAATGAATTAATGAACTTTAAACAATCTCTTTAAAAAAAAAAAGCTACACAGTAAATAGAGGTAAATATTCACAAATGTCCATTTAAGCTTTTGTATGGAAAACACAGCATTGCACACACAAACGTGTTAATTGCACAGCGTGGTATGCTGATAATGACATATGGATCCCCACATTGATTTTTCTTTAAAAAAAAAAAACCTACATGTTAAGAACAGGCAGTTGTCTGCTTTTGAACAGGTCACATATTGTGCATTATTTAATCTAATTAATGTTATGTAATACATTATGTGTATGTACCATTACAATGTCGCCTACATACATTAATGTTACATAAAACAATCAATGTACATATAATTACTTAATAATTTTATAATCTTTACTCAGCGTGTGGTCGGTCTGTGGAACTCCTTGCCACAGGATGTGGTGCTGGCGTCTAGCCTAGACGCCTTTAAAAGGGGATTGGACAAGTTTCTGGAGGAAAAATCCATTACGGGGTACAAGCCATGATGAGTATGCGCAACCTCCTGATTTTAGAAATGGGTTATGTCAGAATGCCAGATGCAAGGGAGGGCACCAGGATGAGGTCTCTTGTTATCTGGTGTGCTCCCTGGGGCATTTGGTGGGCCGCTGTGAGATACAGGAAGCTGGACTAGATGGGCCTATGGCCTGATCCAGTGGGGCTGTTCTTATGTTCTTATGTTTAATGTACATAGTGTTCATACTTGTATAACTAAGCTAATGCACCAATTGTGCTCAGTTTACATGCCAGAGAAGACTCAACTGCACATGTGATGCCATTTCTGAGGCAGACACTCCATGGGGAGGCCCATATGTGTGGTGGACAAGCTACCTTCACATGTTAAATACAGATGTAGAGGTGTTTCTGGTGAATAAGATAGGATAACAGCCTAAGGGCCCAATCCAGAACAGTGTGTGCCAGCTTACCACAGGCGCACTGTCACCAATGTGCCATAAGGCACATCTGTATGTCCTACTGCCGGGCAAGCGCTGGTGGTAGCCCAGCGCTGGCCAGTGCAGATGGTTGTGGGGACCACTGAGCAGGGGAGAGGTAAGTGGAGGTGGGGGGGAGGCAGAGAGGAGGTATTCCAGGGAGGAGGGAGGTGGGTGGAGGGTGGGGAGAGGGCAGGGAGGAGGTGTGCTGGAGGGAGGGAGGGAAGTGAAGCTCCACCTGATCCAGAGTCTCTGCTTTGGGCTCACCACCTGATATGAAAGCTTTTGATTCACTGCTGACCTTTTCATAGGCAGTGAATCGAAGTAGCCCCATTATGGGGCTACTCGCTTTACCTGGGGGAAGGGGACAAGAGTCCCCTCTCCATAGGAGCCACCAGCAGCTGCCTGGAGTGTGCAGGATGCGACGACAGGCATTTTCAGCGCCGTTGCAGCCCTGCACCCCAGGCAGCTCAGGACTGGGCTGTAAATCTTACTGAACACAATGGACTTACTTCTGAGTAAAATAACACCATTTTCAAACACTTATATGATGGGTTTTTTCCTCCATTGTCACTTTGCTTTACAACACACAACACACCAAGTTGTCTTGTATTGATCCAGCCATTTCAGTATTGTCTACCCTGATGGGCAACAGGTCACTGGCATTGCAGATGGTGGTCTTTTGCAGCCCTGCCTAAAGATATCAGGGATTGAACTTTGGCTCTAGCTCAGTTGAAGAAAGACCATCTGCTTTATATGCAGAATTCATTCCCTGTTCAATCCTTGGCAAAGCCAGGTAGGGATAGGACAAACACTGGAGAGCTGTTCAGGCCCACCTCTGATCAGAAGTGAAGCGGCATCCCAATTTCCATCACCCCCTTTTTTCTGTGTGCACAGAATGAGCCACCCTGCCTATTCAAGGAGGCATGAGCAATCCCAGTACACCCTGTCTTCTTTAACTCCTCCTCCCCCCCACCTCTACCACCTCTTTCTTCCCTGCTCAGCCACTTCTTCTAAACTGATCAGAGCATGCCTGGAAAAGGACTCTATACAGCAAAAAAAGGATTGGGACAATGGCAACCCATTCCTGCTACCACTAATTATATGAGCAAATAATTACAGTAGGTGGGTTGGAAGAGAAAGTAGCTGCTGCAGTTCTGTTTTGATCACTTTCCTGCAACAGGATCAATTGAAACAACGTTGTTCTGATGGCACTTTCTTCCTCACCTGCCTGCTTCTTCAAAGCAAAACAGGTCTGGCAGGGCATGCTGGAAGTGAATGAGGACAGATCTAGCAGCAGATGCCAGGAGCAGAACTTGGGACCTTCTGTATGGAAAGGGTGTTCTCTACCATTGAGCTACATTGCCTACCCATACTGCACAACTAGAATATTTGCAGAACTTTTGCCATTCTCTTGTCCCATAGTCACTGCTGAATGGACAAAAGATGAAATACAAAGGCTGAACTACTAGCACAAATATGTGGGTGCTTCTATGGGACTTTTGCATTTGGTGATAATGAAATACTAACAGAGGGGTAATATCCAGAGCATCTTGCTCCACCAGAGGAAGGAACTCTTGCTCCCCAAAATGCTACCCTGAGAGGTTCACCCTTCCATGTTATTTAGTACATTTTCTGTCCAAGTTAATTGTTGCTTTTCCATATGAAATGGTTGGCAACCTTCAGTCTCGAAAGACTATGATATAAGCCTACAGCACCCAGTATTCCCAGGTGGTCTCCCATCCAGGTACTAACCAGGCCTGACCCTGCTTAGCTTCCAAGATCAGATGAGATTGGGCATGTGCATGGTAATGTGTGCTCACAAATCAATAGACTGGAGCGGTGGAGTCTCTCCATAAACCAATATTCAGGTATAGCCTGGTTCTCATTGAGCTGCTACTTACTATTGGCTGTTTACAGTTTAATACTTGAGACACTGCCTCCAGGTGCAGTGGCACCAAAGTGGCTACCGTGGCATCCTATGGCCCCACAGCAGCCACCAGAGGTCTCCTCAGGAGGACTTTTGTCCCCTTTCTCCAGTGAAAGCCCCAAGCCTTGCAATGGGGCTTCTCAAGTCTGCTCCAGCTATTTTGCCTTCTGGCCGGACAGGAGTTCAGGATCTGGCAGAGCTCAGGATTGGGGTCTTAAAGAGATTCCATTGTTGACTTTTTGCCCCATCCCAGAACAATATTCCTTATGCTTAATGGCAGGGATGTGCCACAGTCATTACCCCGAGTCATGAGTCAGGATCCGGGTCAGTGACATGTGTAACTGAAGTTCCCATGAGTTGTGGAAAATGCATGTTTCTGCAACTCAAGCCTTCAGAACTTGAGTGCATAAGAGACCTATAATCGCTATCAAAGTTCTCTTTGAAGTCTTTATCTGTAAATAGTACAACTTCTTGTGTAAGAAGATTTCTCAGCTGTGACTCAATGATACCTATCAAATTAGAACTCCTTGTAAATTACATCTAGTTAACACATTTTAAGGGGACATTTCTTCCTTTGCATTATCAAAAAGTGGCCTCACTTTCCAGCCCTATATCATTGCTATATGTGAACCATATGCTCCTCTTGCATAAGGAGTGCTGACTCACACAAGAGGTTCTCTTGCAAGCAGAAAAGGTCTTTTGCAAGTACGCAATGCTCTCTCACTGAGTGGAAGGAGCTTCCAATGAAAGAGCAGAGCTCCACCTAGGGTTAGAATGTACCAACTGTAGCCAAGGAAGAAGGGAGCAGGGGTGATATTGTCTTCCACCCTGTGAAGACGGCACCACCCATTTCTAGATGTATGTATGAACAGGGATGAAATGGACATGCTTAGATGCACAATTATAAGAGCGTCACTTGATAAACCAATTCGCTGAAGATTGCATCAATGTACTGTACCTTTTAGAAAGGCACAGTTTTTAATACTCCAAGTCCTTTTCAAACCAAAGAGTGTAGTGGTGCTGTCCATGAACCACTGTACTCATCGGCCATGCACATTGTCTCACTGGCCAGGGTTCCCAATCATGGGGAGGAACTCACTCTGCATTTACCACTTGCCTCTGCAGGCAACCACTGAACACAAAGATGCCTGGAGAGTGAGTCCGGGTTATGTGTCAGCACTGAGGGAGTGCCTGATGGACAGAGTCCTGGTTCCCCACTCCCGCTTTCAGTGAATGCAGGGAGCAAATGCCTGAAGGGGGCTTCCAACAAACGAAGAACCAACATGTTAGGCTAAATTATTTCCTGCTTGCTAGAGAACATAAAGATGCATCATACAATACCCACAAATTTATTTACAGCACAATCCTATGCAGGTTTGCTCAGAACTAATAATACAAACCCATGCATGTTTACTCAGAAGTCCCACTGCATTCAATGTGGGTTACTCCCACATTGTCTAGGACTGCAATGTGTATAGGACTGCAGCCTTAGGCCTCCTTCCCTCTTCTCAGAAGTAATATCACCCTTTTCCCTCTTTTGAGGAGACTACTCCATACCTCTGGCAATTTCTAATTTCAATGGACTGCTTAATGCTAGCTCTAAGAACTGTGTAGTAGTAGCAGCAAACCTTTATTGGCATTAAAGGAACTGTGTATAGAACTGTGATTATATATATGAAATTTTAGGCACTTGGACCTTAACAAAAATAAAACTCCACTATAGAAAAAAAATTATACAGAAAGTGATTTGTTCTGGACTTTTGACTCAAAGGTTATTGTTGAAATTAACTGTGATCAGTTTTGGATCCAGTTTTGCTGAGGTCATTGGATACTGGCAGCGAAAGAAGTGTCAGAATGCTGCCATATATTGCCATTATCATCGCCAAATAACCTTTCCAGGATTTGCAAGTGGTGGCATAAATATTTAGGAGTTTTTTCGATCTGTGTTCAGTCTCTTAGGAAGCAGGCTTACTTGCAGTGTGATTGATAATTAATTTAAAATGAAGCGATTAAAAGGTTTAATCCTCTTGATATCTAAATCAGCTTAAAAGTACACTATTCAACTAACTTGCGGTTGTGCTAAAATACTGTGCCTAGCTGTCATGCCTGTCTGTATACTCTTATACACATTTACTTGAAGCTCCATTGAACTCACTGAGACTTCTGACTAAACATGAACAAATTTGGGCTGACCATCCCATTTATGCCAACAAGCTTTACATGTGTAACAGCCAAGTGTGAAAACTCAAATCAGGATTTTTGTTTTCAGTGCATACAAAGAGTCACAGATTAGTCAGCTGGACACTGGCCAAGTGCCCACTTTACCATCCTGACTCATTAACACCTTTAGCCACTAAGAAAGTCAAGAGGCTTTCATTGTCTTTCATTGGTACCCATCACCCCATCTACAAATGAAAGCAACTTTTAGAGACCCCTGAGTTATCACATTACCTCTCTGGGATGCTCCCATGTGGGAAGAGTGGGAGGAGCCCTTGCCACCTGCCTACTTCTGCCAGTAACATGGGGGGGGGCGGTTTGCAGGGGTCTTGCATACCATTGAATATTCAGAGCATTGCTTTGTTCCAGGCCGTCCAGCAACCTGATGCCAGAACTGCAACAATCTCCTCTATCTTCCAGGACTGCCCTATTGCATTCAGCAGAAGAAACTACTCTGAATGAGCATTTCTTCACAACTTAGATCTATTTCCTCAGTGCAATGTCAGACATGCGAAAGCTTCACGTGTGCACTGTAGAGTAGTCGTGCAGCTAGGGGGTTGCAGGGGATGCAGACCGCACCAGGTGACACACTTGGGGCAAGGTGACACTACTGTCAAAAATTGTGAAAATCTTGATATTTTCAAATAAGGCCATCATGTTTACCCCATTTGATGCAATGAAACATATCACGCTGAAATATCTGCGTCCTATCAAACATTATAGCCAAATAACCGGTAAAGGAAAACACAACTACCTAATGTAACAAGAAGTGAATTTCTGTAACTCAAAACCAACCAATGAGACTGACTGTTCTGAGAGCCAATGAGGTGCTATTAGGACAATAAGATGTTCGCATATATCAGCTCTCATTTCCATTTATCAGAACTAATACTATAACTCTTATTCACTTGTGTATGTGTCATCAAGTTGGCCACTGGTTTTTTGTTGGTTACTGATTTGTTGGGTGACCTGTAATATAAATAAATAAATAAATAAATAAATAAAGTAAGTTAAGGGGGGGGTTACACCAACCCTAGTGATGCCACTGCATTTATGCTGTGCGTATGATATTGCAATTTATTCTGTATGGTCTGGTACAGGAGGAGGTCAATCACAGGGTGACACAGTTCTTGCACTAGATGATGCAAGCCCTAGTGTCACATCTGCTGTACAGGCGGATATTCTGGACTAATGCATTGATAAGTAGCCCCTCTTACAAAGTTAATGTCAAAGTAGTTCCTCTCATATCAAAGAGCATGGATTCACACTTACTTTTCGTGTATGTATGAAAATCCCAAATGCAAATTCTAGTCCTTTGGTACCAAGAGTCTACCTGACAATTCTTTACATTTCCCTATATGTCCCAACCACAATGAAGATTTCTGATAGGTCATTGCAAATCTGAAAAGCAGTTTTGAAAAAGAAAAGTGCCTTGGTTGACACATTCTACATTTTCTTCAAAATATACCCAAATCATCAAACAGGATAGTCAAACCAAAATGATAGTTTTCTGGAACTACTAGAAGGGCCCAATCCTATCCAGCTTTCCAGTCATGCCAATGGGGCATGTGCTGCATCCTGCGGTGGTGAAAGCAGTCACAGGCATACTCAAGGTTATGGAATGTTTGCTCCCTTACCTTAGGGCTGCATTCAGGCTGCATCAGTGTTGGAAATTTAGATTGGATGGACCCAAAATGGCACAAACTATGGATATTTTCCATGGGCAGCCAAAGCTCAGCACTTCTGCATCCCATTGGTTTAAGTGGGAGAGCTGTAAATTCAGGCAAGTCTCCCATTGAAGCATATGGGACTTGAAAGGGCTGAATGTTGGCTAGACCACCATGCATCACCTCATGCAGCTTCTGTATCATCTTCTAGGAGTCTTAGGGCACAATCCTAACCAGGTCTACTCAGAAGTAAGTCCTATTTTGTTCAATGGGACTTACTCTCAGGAAAGTGTGGTTAGGATTGCAGCCTTAGGCAAAAGCTCACCAGCATTCCCCAGTGCCTTGGTTGTACTCTACCACCCCTATGGTATGTATGCAGGTGAATTGCCCTCCAAGAGAATCCCATGATTTGGAAAAAGGGGAGCACACAGATGGTCTTGTACTGAAGGAAAACGGCCTCTTTTGCTTTTGCTGGTTGACTGAGCAGCACCTGGGGGGAGCACAAATGTGACCAGGACCATTAGGGAGGCTTATGAAGTGGTGGTGGGAAGCAACCTCAGATGCTGCAGGGCTTCAGGGATAAACTGAGTGGGCCCTTCAATGAGCGTTGGCTCTCTGTCCTGCACCTGAGCAGGCCAACCCATGACACTGCTCCAACTCCATCTTTTTCTTCACTTGTGTTTACCATGATGTATGCAAGGATTTTAAAATTCACAGCATTACCGACAAGGCCTGAGGCTAGGGTTTGTCAATCAGAAGATCATTAATGGATTGATGTAATCATGATAGCAGAGTTTTTTGTTCTGGCACCAAGAGGGGTATATATTTTAATAAATCACACCATAACAAATTATGTAAATGATATGGCCCATATCGCATGGGTTTCTCAAACTAACTAGCATTTTAAGTTGATTACTATCTGGAAATGACAATAGGAAAAATATATTCTGGCCTTGAGATTTTTTTCCCCTATACATCTAATTCAATAGGCAAAACATTTGGCATATACACAGGCCGTCTCATATCAAAATTAGCTTTTGCTGAGCCAAGATGAGTGTTCTTAATAAGCTCCAGAGTCAAAATGATCAATAGAAATACTTCTGTGTGAATCATGGGACAATTGCATTAGGGTCAGATATTTAAAACCATTTAATTATGAAGTCATCTGTTATCTGTAAGTATAACTGAATGAATACCAAAAGCAATAATAAAGCACATGAGATGGAACAGTGATGCCCCAAGTCAGCGGATTAAGCACTGATATAGTTGCCTGAGGACATTCGCTTAAGAAATGCTGTCAACAGAATTATCATCTTTACTAATTTACAATTAGCAGAGCTTATATTTGTTAATGCAATCAATAATTCAATTACATCTGCTAATGAAGTCACAGTTTTTGGACTTCCATTAAAGAGATAAATGCTCTGATATGAATTCAGTTTGGTAGGTTAATATGGATTTGCAAGTGGCCAAAGGTGAAGAAAGCACGCTAGAGCACAGGGGCACCCATATGATTTTCATTCATTTCAGATGAAGAAGCAGATTTATGTGTACATGCAGTCCCCAAATGATGGAAGTCTCGACTTCACATAATTTTGAGTTTACATCAATTTAGGCTCCTTAGGAAAAACCACCTGCATTCACCACTTGTTGCTCAGTAAATCTCACCACTCAGCTTTGCTCTATAAGCTGGGATCATAAATGGGGCAACCTCCACATGAGGAAAAACAAAGTCCTTTGTGCACCACCATTTGCAGAACTCTGAACAGAGCGATGGACTGATGAAGGAAAAGCAATCCAACACTTTTAAAGAATTTTTTTTTTTTAAAGATGCATCAGTTCAGATGGGAGGGGGGTTAGACTCATCTTCAGAAGCATAACATCAGTGCTTATGTGCAGAATTACTGAAGAATACCTTTTAGCAACTTCTTTGTAGTTGAACTTTGGATAACAAAAAATGTTCATTTGTATAACTTAAGACAAAATTATTCTCATTTTTCCTATTCGAGGCAACCCAAGCAAACTCAGGGTATAAAAAGGCAAATAACCAATGAACCTAAGCTCATCAAGCATGGCATCAGAGGGCAGCCAGGTCAGGCACTGGCCATCGGCCCATGTCCAACAGAGGGCCCACCTAGCCTGGTTTATCCCTGAACCCTCAGCACCTGTGACAGTACCCAATGCACCATCAGGGAATGAGGAGGTGGAACACCATGGGGGACCCAGTGGAGGGTTTTGCTGCAGAGCTCCCAGCAACTTGGTGCTGGCACTGAAGTCCCTGATACATTAATGCTTGATAATTCAGTAAGAAATAGAACTAAACCAAAACATCAGAATCAGAAGATAGGAAGGCATTCCTCTCTTACAGATCCCATAGCATTATGTAGGATAGATGTTGTTTGGTAGTTTCAAATTACAGTTCTACAGTATGGTTACATACTCTGGTTTCTCTTCAGATCATATGGTTACAGAAGCTATAAGAGGTAAACACAGGGCATTTTATTTCATGATTTGGTGCAAAGTTCTTGATAAGTATTTGAGATCTGATCCAGCCCTTTCAATATGCATAACATTGGTGCACCTAGTGGTCTGTGTACAGGAGAGCTTCTGATGGGAGAAATGGGTTTTATAATAGGGAAATTACCTTATTGAAGTCATAGCAGACAGGAAGAGGAAGGGGGAAATGTGATCAAATCATCCCCTTTAATTTTACATTTAATCCACCTTTTAGCCAATACCAACATTTCTCCATTTTAAAGAACATTCTGGTCACTGGAAGCAAAACTTTCTAAGTTGTAATTTTTAAAAATGATTGTAGTTTTCACTTTGAAATGTAAATTTTTAATAACAAATGTCATTTTTTAAATTTTCACAGGTTATAATTTTCTGAATTTAAAAATCAAAATAGATTTAAATAATACTGTTCTTTTGGTATCCTTTGCAAACACCGATATCCACTTCTAAGCATTTGATTAAAGTGTCTGTTCTGTACACGAAGCAACCCATCAGGGCTTCATTATCATATAGAAAAAGGATATTAGCTATTGCATTGTGAAGAGCATTACATTCCAGACTGCCAGCAGCCTATACAAGCCAGAGCACTGCAGACATCAGACACCTACAAATTAATGCAACAACAGGTATTTTCACTCTGAAAAATAATTGCAACATGAAAACAACATGGGCAAAACGAGATACGGTTTCTTGGTTTTATGGTATGTGTTACTCTAATACTCAACTGGGGAGGATCCGAAGTGTCCTTCTAAAAAAACAAATACCTTGATTTACTATGCAGGCATACTGTTTTTCCCAACACTTGCATGCACATTATATTATCGAATCCAGAAATTGACCTGTCAACCATTTGCATGGTGGATTACCAAAGGCTCAGTATGTCTGGGGACTGGAAGCACTGAAACAGTGCACCCAGTCCTTGAAATTAGCATCATCTGGATGTGTCCCTTGTGATGTGTGAAAGCAACTGCTCTTCAGTATACATGGGGAAGAGCACCACTTGACAAATGTAAACAGAACCATGCCACGTTGGTAGCTTCTTCCCGTAGAATTTTACAGAGGAAAACAACAGTACAAGCCTGGAGCACTGGGTCAAACACTAACATTACGATCAGACAGGCTTGTGCGTAATTCAATCAGCCAAATGAGGACAGTTCTGGAACCAATCAGGAGTGGTTATATATATGCCTGATCATATAGTTGTCATGGTCAGGTGTTGGCAGATGTTGCTATCACACATCAAAACTGGCATACAGTTTCAAAGATTCTCCAGGGCATTTTTTTAAACATAAACATGTCTTTTCTCATGACCCACACCCAATCACACACTTGAATAAAGACAGGATTTTGCTTTTATGGATACACACATCTCATGAAGGTGGAGATTTTTGGAGTCGAGATTGGTATCAGTACTGAAAGGCAGTTAACTTTGTTACGGATTTCATTGCCTCAGTTGCTGAAGTCTTAAAAGGCAGACTTTGCAAACGATTGTCAGCTGATGATCTCCTAAGGGCACCAGCTACTGTTCCTCCACTTCTCTCCTGTGGTATTAGCCTACATTTAATAAATAGTTCAACCTGGCCTCTTCATTCATTGGCTTGCAAAATATTCCGGCTTTGTGATTCACTTGTGAGGGCTGATGAATTTATTGAACTTCTTTTTAGAATCTTGTTTAATATGTCCTTCCACGTCTTCTTGTACTGGTGTCGTAACAATGAGTACACAAAGGGATCTGAAACGGCTTTGCTATAAGCCAAGCACTTGGAAATGACTCCCCAGTGGGTGTTGATGGGAACTATGGATGACAATTCTACCAGTCTGCCAAAAAAAGAGGAAATAATATTACTGTCAGGTAAACGAGTATAGGAATCTGCTGGATCAGACCTTCAGAATTCTGTGTTTGACAATGGCCATCCAGACACCCAGATGAAATTTATAAGGACACGATGGCTGCAACAGCCCACCCCTTTACTTCTCCCTACCAATTGGCATTCAGAGCTCAACTGCCTTTGAAGTGTTCCACTGCTATTTTGGCAATAGATATATGAATGCAAAAAGGGAGAGCCTACTTGTACTCTTGTACACTGTTACCACCAAAATCCAAATAACCAGCACACATGAAACAAGTGACACTTATTTTGTAACTTCATATGTACTGGGTACACAACTGCATTGAAACTTCAAAACACTGACATTTAACAACTGGTAAAACAAAAATTGGCATTTAGATTGAGATGGTTGTAGCTGTTTTGGTAATGGCGTCTCTCCTTTTTCAAGCCCAAGCAAAGAAATTGACAGCATTGTCAGGTTGGCTGTATTCAATAACCTGAGATTTCTGATCTGGAGCCTGGTGAGGTCACAAGACTGCCAGCCTTGAAAAATGGGGGAAGGGGGCTGAACCTGAGCGTGGTCCAAGACTAACTTTTGTTTTAACGATCAACCAGATGAGAATACACAAAAGATTAGAAAATTAGAAGAAAAGACAACAAAAGATCAATCTAGAATACTGGAGATAGAACAAAACCAATATGATGGAGAGGCAACTTTAATGGAAATTCAGATGGAGAGTGCAGCTTGAGTGGTGAGAATACAAAATGTACCAGAACAGAAAGGGGAAGATACATGACATCTGATTGGTGATTTAATATCAGAGAGGATCAACACGCCAACAGAGGAGATACTCATGGATCTGGATTCAGCGAGAAGAGTGAGCACTTTCTGTCTAAGAAAACATGAACTACCAAGAGAAATCCATGTGAAATTAATCAGAACTTTTTACAGAGATAAATATTGAAGATCTCACAGGAAAAGGAATGGATGGTGGAGGGTAGCAAAGTGAAAATTCTGAGACATGTCCCATGGAGAGTGAGAAAGAAGAGAAAAGAGTATGAAGAGCTAGTAAAATTTTTAAGAGGAAAGCAAATACCATATAGATGGCTTCTCCCAGAAGGTTTGTTTTTTCAATTCCAGTCAGAGATATAATATAAATTCAACAATGAAAGCAGAAAATTTTTGAGAACAGTGATGAAAGGTGAGACGAGAAATGAAGAAAATGAGGAAGAGGAATTGAGAAGAAAAGAGCAAGAAAGTGTAGAAATGGAGCTGGAAGAAAAGAAATCAGATGATTCAGAGACAATTGAGGAATCAGAGAAGGAAGAAACTAGAGGGGCAAGGAGGCACTCACTGATAGCAACAAGAAGAAGACAAAAAGAGAAGGTGAATAGTAAAAAGAAACATGATGGTGAAGGCAGGATGGAGTATTTACTCTGTCAACATAAATGGCTTAAATTCACCTCAAAACTTCCTTCAATTGCAAAAGTTATTTGCTTAATATTATCTTAGATATTATAGATAAAGAAATATTATATAATAAAGATATTATAGATAAAGAAAATGATGTGTACTTAGTTATGATATTAACTGCTATAAGGATTTTATATGCTAGATACTGGAAAGTTATTAAAATTCCAACGAAAGATGAATTAATAGAGAAAATAATGAATGTGGCGGAAATGGATAGGCTTACAAAGACTTTGGATCAACAGCGTAAACTGACACATATACAGCAATGGAGACCATTTTATGTTTGGTTGAAAATGAAGTTGCAGATGTATAAGATAGGGCATTTAGATGAATATATTGTATACATGATATATTATACAAGATATGATATGATATGATAGATAAATGATATTAAGAGGCTAAGCTAGAAGAAGAACAAGATTAGAAGATGTGTATTGATTGGATATATTGATATATGATTGCCTGCATCCTCCAATGGTGTGTTTTGTTTTGTTTTTGTGTGTGTGTGTGTGTGTGTGTGTGTGTGTGCACGCGTGTGTGTGTATTTTGAGTTTGTGTTTGTTATGTGTTTGTTTATATTTGTTGTTTGTTTTTATTTTGGAAAATAAAAAAATAAATTAAAAAAAGACTAACTTTTGCTGTTCATTCACTTGTAAAAATAGAGAAAGCTAGAGAATCAGGGTCATTTGGTGCAACCTGGATATAGGTGTGGCACCATTAATTATGCTTTTAGAATGACTTCTACAAAGAAAATTTTTTAATTTTATTTTAAATTTGGCTGGGCAAGCAGGGCAGCTTCCAACAATTAAACTATACAGAAGATATTATGTTGTAAAAATGATGGCAAGACAACGCAATTTAATTAGAGATTAAAACTTTGCTTAAACTAAAGCATGCTTTGCTTGTCTTCGAAAGGCACACAAGCACAAGTGATGATGAATTTCAGCAATGATATATTGGAGATGACACAGTATAGCTTTTTTCAGGACTAAACACCTGTCTCAAAAGAGGTAGTCATTTAAAATCCTGCTATGAACTATTGCTGAAAATCCCTGTGGATGACCAATTATTTTATTTTTCTATATAAAGGCAAACAGTACTGGTACAATCCTTCCTTGTTTGCTCACTGGAGTGCAAGGGAGTTTGCCAGTTGCTGAACTGACTTGATGCAGTCTGTAGGCAGGGGGACAGTGGAGAGAAAAATAGGACAATGCTGAACTCTATGACTATCAGTCTAGACCAGGGATGTCAAAGTTAGCATTCGTGGTGCCTGCTGAAGGCCGGAAGTGACATTACGCAGAAAGTGACATAATTAAACAGAAGATAGCCAGAAAAAAAGCACTTTGTTCTCACATAGAAACTCATTAACTGCAAATGACAGAAGAGAAAATGTGCAAATCTTGTTAATATTTTCAAGAAATTAGAGAGCCCAATTATCAAACTGGGAGAGCCCAGTTATAATGAGGGTGGATAAATTGCCTCTAGGGGCTGCATGAGGCCAGTGGGCCTTATGTTTGACATCCCTGCTCTAGACCATGCCCTCTGTGTGCATTCAACTTCCGACACGCTGTTATTGTTATTGAAGGGGCAAATCAGATGGACACAAGAACAATGAGTATTTATGAGTATTGCTACCTAAGGGTGGCATTTGAAGGCAATGGGAACTATTGATTTTAAACAAACAATTAGTTCTGTTTTCTTATAATTTGTTTCAGTTCGGCTGTCAGTTTCCAGACAGGATATTCTGTCACATCCAATCAGTGCCACAGTTATGTTTAAGATGTCCATTAAGAAGCATTTCAATCTATTCAAGTCCTTTTGTGGTTTTTCTAAGAAGGCTGTCACAAATATTACAGACAGGAGGATGAGCAGGAGAATTTGGAGAAGAGAACTTAAGGCATTATAATAGAGAAGATATCATTCATATTCAAATACCACTTGAAATACTTGAGTAGTTTAGGTGATTGGTATTCTAATGGAAGTTGATGAAAGCTCACTGCATACCTTGGGAACCAGAATGCAAAGTTGTGCAAATCTTACCTTGTACTGATCAATGAATTATAATTGACTTTTTATAAAAGAATATCAAGTGGGAATTTAAAAGGCCCTTCATTTTTTTAGAACATTTTATTACTACATTTCCTTAAATGTCTTTGCATACTTTACAATAATTTATATTTATATACTATATTTATTTAAATACACTGCAAAAAACTGAGCAGGAGGCAATTAGATGCTAGTGCTGTTCCACAAATGTTTGTGCAAAACCTAACAAAAGACTTCATGAAGCACTGTAACAGTAGATTCTGTAGTAGTTTTCATGATTGTTTTATGTTTCAAAAAGTTGCACAGACTGTTAGGGAAGCTCTAGCCCAGGGGTGCTCACACTTTTTTGGCTCGAGAGCTACGTTGAAACCCAGCAAGGCCCGGAGATCTACCAGAGTTTTTTTACAATGTTCGCGCCATCATAACATATAACATTTATGTGTACAATGTATGTTGGTGTACCTTGAGCCCCACTGAGTATAACAGGACTTACTCCGGAGTAGACATGCCTAGGATCAGGCTCGGGCTGCAGTCCACCCTTCCCTGGGAGCAAGCCCCACTGCCTACCAGGGCCCTGCCCAGGAGCAGCGGCTGCAGTGGGGAGCTGAGAGCGGCGGGCAGGCGAGGAGGGGCCTGGGGGAGGAGGGTGCAGGTAGGCAGGCAGGCAGGCAGGGCGGCCGCTCCTTACCTCCTGGAGCTTGGTGAGGAGCATCTTCCTCTCGGCCGCATTGGACGCCATTGCTGTGGGTCCGGGCTCTGCACCTGGGCTGAGGGCACTGCTCTGAGACTCCCAGGC
This sequence comes from Tiliqua scincoides, assembly GCF_035046505.1. NCBI lineage: Eukaryota > Metazoa > Chordata > Lepidosauria > Squamata > Scincidae > Tiliqua > Tiliqua scincoides. The sequence continues at coordinate 173,445,127 of NC_089823.1, forward strand.
AGCGGCCGGGTGGGGGCGTCAACCCCCTCGCCTTCTGCTCACATGGAGGAAGGGCTTGCGGATGGGCGTCGCGCTCGCTCGCTCCTGCACCGCACCTTCCTCTCCCCCGCTGCCCTTCGCGGTGTTCCCGCATCCTCCACGCTGGAGCCGCTCCTAGTCGCACCCTTTGGCTGTCACCCTGTTGCGAAGGCCGCGCTGCTTTATGGCTCTGGCGGCACGTGACTGGGGGGTGTGGAGGGAGAGTCCAGAGCCGTTTCCTCGCAGAGGCACCTGAAGGGGGGGTCAGCACTCCACGATCGACTCATTTTGCCTTGCGATCAACCGGTCGATCGCGATCAACTTATTGACCACCCCTGCTCTAGCCCAAGCTGAAGAGCATTTTTGGATTTAGTTTCACTTTTCTTGTTAACAGTCCATCTTACACAATATGTAAAGTGATCCTTCTGTATACGAAAGCCAGCTTCAGCAAGCACAAGGGCATCTTTTAATTCAGTGGACTTTCTGCTTATACCCAGTAAATAATTATAAAGCTTGAATATTTTTTATTTACTTTTTGTATTAATTGTGATGCAACGCAATTGCTTGGCCAACATATTTCTGGGAGCCACACATTATATGTTAAAGAGCCACATGTGTTTCGTGAGCTGAAGTTTGGCCACCCCTGCTATATATTTTTGAATGAATTCGGGAAACTCTGCAAATACAGATATGTTCCTGACTGTCAAGGGACATCCCTCATGCCAGTCAAAACTGATTGAAATGCATGATGGAGACTAGAACTCATACATCCCAACATTCCATCCCATTATTAGCTGACTTTCTCTGTGTAGGAGAGCCAGCTTCTACTAAAGTAAACCATGTCTCTTCATGAGATATACTTCCTATCCTGTTGTGAAGTAAATGCTGGATATTAGATATAAATATCCAATGTTTGGACCCTTTCTAATAATCAGGGTCTCTTGACTGCCATGAGCCATACTGACCCTCTGATTTTAATTATATGTATGGAGTCATCTTGTGACACAGGTTTTCTAGGATTCCAGTATCAGTTCAGAATGTAGAGGAGGGACATTAATGTCTGAATAGGCAGCATAACACTCGGCAGATACTCACCTATAAGTCGACCCCACAGATAAGTCGAGGGCAGGTTTTGATCCAAATGGAATTTTCTTTGACCCTCGGATAAGTCGGGGGTTAAACTTAGGGGGGTGTCTGACTATAGTTTTGTCTGATTTGACCCACGGCCAGATCCTGAAAAATAACCTACCACTAATTGTTACCTAAGAACTGTAGTCTCTAATTTATTAACAACATAGTAAAAGATCCTAAGATACATTTTTATTCTTTTTAAATTCTGGTCTTCACTACCTTTTTGTAAACACTATCAGAGTGTAAACAACATACCAATAAAACAGTCGTTCCCAACCTGGTATTCATGTACTCCCAACAGGACCTTTAGGGGTACTTGAAAAAGAATGGAATAATGGCAGAAAAAGGCAGGTCATGCTCCAGAATGCCTTGCAAGGGAAGGACCAGCAAGGCAGGAAGGGATGTAGCTAGTTGGCTGTGAAAGCCCCACCAATAGCTAGTTTTTGGTCATCAATTCATCTATGAACCAATGATTGAAAACCAGCGTAGTAAAAAAAGCTGAAACATAATATGGAAAGTGATCAATCATCCAGAATTTCTCAGCACACTTCTGGTGCAAAACAGTGCAAAGGCAGAGTCTTCTGTTCTTCAAACAGATGAAAAGAGAAGGTATGTGATGAATACATGAAGTCTGGGCTTTCATAGAGCGGAGATGAGGGCTTGTATTATTAATTACAAACATTTTGCTAATATGAAGGGTACAATTTATGGAAATTCAACTTGCAATTTTGTGTTTATGTGGAGTGTGCAATTCAATTCACAGCAGAGAGATGAGATATTTGCAACCCTTTTTACTCAGAAGTAGACCCACTGCTTTCCATGGGTGTTATTCTTAAGTAATGGTGCACTGAATTGTAGCCTGGAAGAAGGATCCCATCCTGGTGTTTCAAAAAACAGACCTGCTTTGCAAGCATTTGCAAAGCAGAACCAAGAAGCAGCAGAAGGAAGGAGAATAAAAGGTTGACTTTGGCTGGAATGTCCCAGTAAAATTACTATAGCAACTAACGGGGTGCCTACCTGAGCTTAGCTGAGAGGAGTAGAGAAATGAAACTGTTCAGAGTTGAAAGGCTCTGCCCTCTGATTGACCCGGAGATAAGTCAAAGTGAGAATTGGAGCTTGATACTTGGCAAAAATTTCACGTGCTATACGTGAGTATCTTTAAATACTTTCTGAGTACTTTCTGTCAGTCACAAAAGTGACATACTAGAGTGCGCAGGCTGAAAGCAGCAAGCGACCAGCTGTGAGTAGTGAAAGACACCCTGGCTCACTGCCCCAGGTAGAACTGGGCAGGAGGCGGGAGCGATGCAGGGAGGGATGGAAGAGGGTGGGGGTGGGCAGAATGGGGAGGTGATGGGGCAGGAGAGAGAATAGATCAGGACAAGAAAGGGGTGGGTTCAGCAGAAGCGGTTCCACCAAATCCTCACTCTCTTCCTGGGCTCTATCTACCTTCATGGGTCAACATGAACTTTAGCCAGTGATATCTCTGGCTCAGGTCTGAGTAGACCCATCAGACCAGCAGGGGCCTTCCACAGGGCAAGGGAACAATTGTTCCATTGCCTTGATGAGGTTTCCGTGATGTTTCCAAAACTCCTGTCAGGAGCATCACTGTGTGGGTAGTTAGGAAGGATTGGGCTATATTTGCTCTCTGAAATTTCAGGTCAGCGAGTGACAATGGCTTACATTATGCCATGTAGACTACAGAGAACTTCCCAACAAACCGGGATCCTTCTACTGCAATGTTTTTTGCCCATGACTGCAAACACAGTAATCCCCTGATTCTGTTGTGATGGAACAAACCTGGAAAATCTCCTTCCAACCTATACCTTCACTAGTGTGAAAGAGTCGATTATATATGCTCAATTCCAACAATGTCATCAATGAGAGTTAAATGTGCTTTCCTGAGCACAGCACAGGATTATGCCAGATATCCAGTGACTTTTTAAAGCCAAAACCTCAGTGAGTTACTGGCAAGTAGTTACTGGCGATTCTTCTGCCTCCTGGCACCCCTTCTGAAAGCACCCAACTACTTCTACGTGGCTGCTTTGCCAGCTCCTAGGGTTATGTTCTCACAGTTGGTGTCAGGCTCCTTGGATCTGTTTCTAGTACTCAGTATCAAGACATAAATCTACTTTCATTAAGGATAGTCCTTCCTTCCTGCCTCCCTCTTTCACCCTACCAATTCCTTCTTTCCTTCCCCATACAGGGGACTTAAGATAGATTGTACCACTTGCTGTGAAAATAAATCTTCTTCTTCCGCCTGGCCCCACAAAGTTTTTGACTGGAGCTGATTGTTCTAAGTTCTTTTCAGTCTCTCTAGGCATTCACTCTTGTACCTTTTAAATTTCAACATTCTCTATACAGCAAATGGAATGTTCTAAGTAATGGAAGGGAGTGAGTCATGACTGTGCAGCTTTTTATTGTTTTAGAGGGGGAATTGCACCCCTACCTAAAGGGTTTTTCAACAAAGTTTGCAAAACTCTGCAAAGGCACCCCTTTTTGTTTGAGAGTGGTCCTGTTTTGGCTACATACCCATCAGTGCCATGCCTTTTAAAATTCATTAGAAGATACAGCATTGTATAAAGTTAGCCACACAAAAAACGACATCTATTTTACTTTTACATATTACTTACTACATACGTTACTTCCACTGATCAGCCACAGTCTTCTAAAAATAGTCGCAACAATGAGGATAAGTAGGCTTGCACAACAACAATAGTAGGCGCTGATTGTACAGGGAGAGAGTTAAGTATATGCTCAATTCAACTGATGAAAACAATGAGAGTGAAATATGTTTGAGTTTATTTGGCTGTATAGTATCCATTATGTGTGCTTCTTATAAGCACTTCAGTGTACAGGCCAACATATATGCAGGAGAAGATAGGTAAGCAACAAGCTTCTCATCTTGATGATGACCCAAAAATGAACAGCATTAGGGCACTAACATCCCTCCCAGCTGTTTCAAGCTTCATGAGTGCCAAGTGCTCATTTTTTCCATGAACCTTGTTTGTTAAAAATAAATCCACACATTCCAAGTGTTCAGAATAGCTAACATAACCTTTCAGATTGGTCCCTCTTACGCGGCTTCTGAAGCACAGTAATCACCACTTCAATAATTCATTTCCACTGGAACAATTCTGAGTGATGTTTTTGAACAAAGCTGTTTCTTTTGGTTTGTTCTTTCCAGCAACGGATCATAGTAACAGTGCTGGGATTTGGTGACCCCCCCCCCCCCCCGATACTGGATGCAGAGTGTTCTTAATTATTCAACCAATAATCTCAAAATATTTATTTGGGGTGCGTGTGTTTGTTTGTTTTTTACTGTTCCAAATGAACATTTTTATGCATCTTTTAGCACTTCTTAATCAGTGGCAAGTTAGGTACTAAATAATCAAAAATTATCCACTCGTCCATACATGAGAAGATTGATTGCGTAGTTCAACATCTGTGTATCTGATGTGTATCTGAAGACTAACATCTTTTATACATCTCTTAGTTTTTTTTACAGGCGTGATTCCTCTTTGAACTGCTGTTTTTATGCTCTTTTTATTCTGACTTTTATCTGATTACTGTTTTTATGGTTTCTCTTAATGTGTTTTTAATATGTTTTTATCTGTTAAATTATGTTTTAATCTGTTTTTTTTTAATATGTTGTAAGCCGCCCTGGGTCCCTTTGGGGAGAAGGGCGGGATAAAAATAAAGTTTATTATTATTATTATTATTATTATTATTATTATTATTATTATCTGAGGGAGGCTGGTAACAAGCTTCAAAGGCTTTTTGAAGATAGTCAAGAGTAAATTGCTCAACAGCTATGTATTTTTAAATAATTTTTTCCCTGAAATTTATGATAATAATCAGATACGTAAGTACTCCTGAAGAATATTTCACGTGTGATTTGAAATAGGAGAGGATTCCCTTGTGCCAAATGTTGGCAGCTTCTTCAACCACAAACTTCCCATGAGCTTGGAACTTGAGTATGCATTAATTTAAAGTAACCAATATCTGTCCTAGAGTCTTATGAGGCAGACAGCACACTCATTCAAGTGTGTGCTCACTGCTCCACAAGCCCCCTCAGGTCCATTGAATGGGAGAAAGAGGAAGTGGGGCTGAAAGAGGAAGTGGGGGAACTGCCAATTCTGCCCTCAACCTCTGTGTATTTGCAGATGGTCTGAAAGGGGGGGGGGAGTCAGTGCACAATCAACTGTATGAAAGTTGATTGCAAATCATGCAAATCGGAACCACGACTAACCATGACTGCCTGGAAAACCTACACACATGCACGTACGAGATGGACAGTCCCCCTCCCATCTGAACATAGCTAAATCTTCTGAGGTCAAGAGCACAGTGAGTCAGTAACAGAACATGGAACCAGAGTGTGGAGTTCTGTTTTTCCCTCTGCACTTACACTGAATTTTTGCATATGTGTCGAGGATAGGGGCTAACTTGTGAAGAGGGCACTTCTTGAATGACAACCTCATTGCAGTCTCCTAAGCCCTAATCAAGGACCATCTTGCTGGAATATGCCATTTGATTCCTTTCATTAGCAAATAAATTGCTCTGGTGGGGAAACACAAAAAATGAATAGCAGGAATGGCAGTGTTTCCCCCCCCCCCCATCACATTGAAAAGCCTTGAAAACTATGTTGATAATTGGACAACTGATGATTGCTATCAGTTTTGTTGATGCAACTCACAGCAGTGCCCTGCTCTCATTTTGTTTAGATGGGTTTGAAAAAAGTCACTTTAAATCTTACCTTGTGATTACATATGGTGCAAAACAAAGGATAAAAGTGCCAATAAAGGTACTGATCTTCTTGGTGGCCCGCTGCCTTCGCCTCTTCTGTTCTTCTAGACATCGCTCTCTTACACTGTGTAGCATTTGACATAAACAAGAGAGACAATTTAAATTCCAAAGAACATTTCATCACTTTGCAGCTCCAATGATATATTTTCTAATAGGTATTTGATTCATGTAGAATGCTGTTAGAGTAATGTTAGTTTAGCAGCCCAATCCTAAGCTGTGCTAGCGCAGCCAGGTCGCATGGACTGCACTGCATCCAATGCAGCTTAGGAGCAGGCTAGAGGTCTCTTTGGGGTAAGGGGATTTTTCCCCCTTACCCCATGTCAAGCCCCAGCCAAGCCTATGGGGTGGATCCTCACCAGCTGGCGCAAATCCAGGAAGCCTAGTGTAATGCTGGGTGGGCCAGGAGGAGGGTTAGGATATGGTGGATAACACAGCAGAACACAGCCATTTTGGGGCCCCTGCTGTCACAGCCAGCTACTTCAGGAAGCAAAGGTAAGGTGGCGGTGGGGTGTGGGGTAAATGTGGCAGGGAAGGGGGGAGTTTTTGGGTGGCAAGGGAGCAGATAGGAGGCAGTACAGGGGAGGGAGTGCTTGGATGCCAGTGGCACTGACATGCACCGGCATCCTAACTCCGTTTCCTACTGTCCTAGGACTTGTGCCAGCAAAATTTCTGATCGGGGCAGTGGAGGCTTCCCCCAAGGTAAGGGAACAAATGTTCCTCTGCCTTGAGGAAGCCTCCAGACTACTCCACATTGCAGGATACAGTTCATGTCCTGCTGGTGCAGCTGCATCAGCAGGGGAGGGGGAGGATTTAGTTAGGATAGAGCTGTTATTTAGAAAATATTTTGAGAAATGGAATTTTTTTTTAACACAAGGTGATGGTTTCTGATTTCATGTTATCAAATTGTAGTCTTACAGTAACCAGTCCTCTAAGACAATTTGGTATAAGATGGCAAAGCCCATGTGAGCAACTATTGAGCAAGGCACGCATGGCCCAAGATTTTATTGCATCTAAGGTGAGGTGCCAAAAACTGCTGTCCCATTATCAAGCAATGTACAATGCCAAATGCTGACACCCTACCCAGTAGACAGAACCATCACCACTTCTCCTCTTGCACTCATTGGATTTGAAAGAGAAACAGGAACAGGAAGACTGGAAGATGGAGGAGTGGAGAGTGATGGACTAGAGCAGTGGTTCTCAAACTTTAAGTCTCTGGAGATGTTTACACTCCTAAACAGAGTCTTGGGAAGCCCCACCAGCACATGCACAGAGTCTTCGGGAGCCCCAGAGCACTGGCGTATGCATGGAGAGGAGCAACATTGAGCAGATTGCTACCACTTATGGTGTGCTCATGGAGCACTTAAGAAGTCTCAGGGAGCCCCAGAGCTCCTAGGAGTACACTTTGAGAATGGCTGAACGAGAGCATTAACTGGAAGGCACTCTAGCCGACAAGCTGTGCTCTCTTTCCCTTCCTCTCCTGTTCCATTCCCATTCCTTTTCCAATCCAGTTAGTGTGGATGGAGCATTGGAGCAATGGCAGTGGCAGGTGGTGCTGGTGATGCCCACCTGCCAGCTCACTACTTGAGACAACCATCTCATTTGCCTCATGGATGCGCTAGCTCTGAGTGAAGGTTTAATTAAGAACATGCATGCAAAGACTTGGAAATGCAAGTCTCCTGACACTCAGACATTTCCAGTTAAGTGAGCAAATGGTCTAGGAAGAATTAATCCACACAAGAGTTGTGTTAGATGTGGTATAACAAAACTTTAGAATCTAAAAGAGAAGTATCCAATTCTAGCAACATCTAACACCTTCCAGGCTTTAAATGTTTTCTAAATCGAATGAGGCTCAGTGCTGGAGGTGTGGGAAGCATATTTTGTGGTCTGCCAAAATCTTGACAACACCCAATTTCGTAGTCCCAGACAGGCTGCAAAAACTGCAAGCTTATTCAGCTCCTATTGAGAAGTTGTGCATGGCTGGTAGGCTGTGATCAGACTGCTGGTTTATAATTGGTGCAGACTAGCTAGGAGGTGGGAATTCACCTTAAGTGGAACATAATACTGTATATAAAAATGTTCATATATATTGTGTCATTCAAACGAACTGGTTTACAGTCCTTTTTAATCTGTTATCTAGTTAAGTAATTGCAAAATAAATAATCCTGTACAGTAAGGATTACTGTACCTGGGATTACAGTAAGGATTACTATTACCTGGGAGTAAGTTCTATTGAATGCAATGGAACTTATTTCTGAGTAGACATGCCTAGGATTCTGCTGAAAATTATCCCAATTTCTGCCTTTTCTCTTTGGAATTTTCTGCTTTGCAAAGCCATGCAAATTCAATAAGCCAAACCACACTAAAAATTGTGTGTTATTACTCAGGTCCCTGTTGTTGTTGCTCTTGGTGTAGAAATACTGAATATACATGGCATGAAATTGGCCTGAGGTGGTCCAGGGTTGAGCCAATTCTGCTCTGTTTTTCAGCCATGTGAAAAGCCATTAGGATCTTAAAATAGCCATGATGTCCTGGCAAAACACTACGCTGAAATCAGTGCTATTTCTGTACACAGACACTAGAAAAATAGCTAGAGAGAAGCAAGCCCTTTAGTTCAGGTTGCTTTTGACATTTAAATACATTAAAATCGACTTCCATTTAAAGCCCACACAGTCACACATATTCCCTCTATGTGCAATGTTGTAATGGATTGCCACTTGTAAGCTGCTCCGTTCAGAATTTGATCCCAGTTTGAATCGGGGGGGGGGGGGGGGAATGAAGGAGGCTTGCAGGCAGGCAGTGGATAATTGTATAGGATGGTGCCATGCGTACGACTAATATCTTATGCCTCAGCAAGGCTATCCACACTCTGCATGTGCTATGAGAAGAAGCATGGGTAAGTTATGCTCACTGTTCCTAAACTAGCCTCAGTGCAACAGATCATTTAACTGATTTCTCTCATTAACAGTGGGCTGGTTTGGGCCATATTTATACTACCCAACTGGCCTCACCGGTACGTGTGTTCATGCTGCATGCACATCCTGACTACCTCCCCTCACTATGTTGTTAACTTCTATAATCAAGAGGGAGAATTATTTGTCCAAACTGCCAGTGGCGATCCTGCCCTGGTGCCCCCTCACTAGCTGGGCTGCCCTCCCTCCCGGTCCCGCCCACTGCCTTCCTTCCAGAGGCCCTTCCATGTGCGGCCTCCCTGACCCTCTGAAGGTCTTGTAAGGCCCATATTTTGAGTGCCAACATGACTTTTTTTTCCCTAAAGAAATCACAAGCTCTGTTTCATGCACAAACCTTGTTTCATTTACAAAATTATTAAAAAATATTGTACAAATTGTATTGTATAAAATTACCTTTAGGCTATGTGTAAACTTTAGGTAAAATTTGGGTAAAATTACCTTTAGGTAACAAAAAATGAACTTTGCATTTAGACTTGGACTCCATCCCCAAGACCTCTCATTATATATATATATATATATATATATATATATATATATATATATATATATATATATATATATATATATATATATATGCATGCAAGTATTCTGAAATATGGAAAAATCCAATATCTAAAACACTTGTCCCAAGCACTTCAGATAAAGGATGCCCAACCTGTACAAGAATCTCTTTTTCAACCCTTTGAATGACATACTTCACAAAAGAGATATATGGAAAGGCAAATACAATTTCTTACAAGGTCTAGAATAGGTATAAATGCTATCACCTATTAGACCAACATGCCAGCAGACAGAAAAGCAATAAAACAAGTGTTCCTGATGCACCCAGATTTTTTTTAGGCATAAAATAATTAGAACAAGAGAAAGAGTGTGTCAGGCGGGTCACTTGGTTAACAGTAGCTCACGGAAAACCCAAACAAATGATTTTAGTTCGAGAAGAAGGCTTAGAAGTTTAGCCTCATTTAGGCTCGATGTCCTGTTGTTTGGATTGGCTAGACAGAGCATATCATCATATTATGCTTGACATTGCATCCTTCTGCCCACTCAAGCATTGCAGATGCCATGTTTTGGCAGCAAACAGCAACATCGCAAATAAAGAAAAACATTAATTAGGTATTCAAGTCCTTACAGGTGCTCTGCTTGTAAGGGCAAATGAAACATTAAGGAGTAGTGGAATTGGTTTGAACATTTTTTTATTTTGCTCAGAAAACGTATTTCTTTCTGGAGCCAAAAAAACTCTCTTCCATCTCTGTTAAAAACATTGTTTGCCTTTACCCTACAACATGAACCTCTTTAAATAATTGCTGGTTCACCTCAATGCATGTATTAGGGGTTGTCATTCTACTTACATTACAAGACAGTTGGACAGTTTACCCCTTAATTGGTTAAGAACACTGGCCCAGTTATACAGAGCGGGGCCAGGATGTACATGCACCATAACTGCACATGTCTTTAATTCTGAAGGGTTGGACAGACAGGTCTGAACTGATCCTTTTTTAGTTGGTTCTTCTTGGTCTCTGAAAGTTTCTTTGCCAGACCATATCTAAATACCAATGGCGTCACTAGGATTCACGTCACCCCGTGTGGGAGGCCAGCGCATCACCCCATGCAGTGGGAGGGGCAATGCCCCGGTGGTGGGCATGGTGATGCCCCACTGGTTTTTTGGCTGTACCTTTTGTTAGAACACATATTTCACTGTGGTTTGTTTCATTGTATTCTGCATGAAATTACACGTTGATTGATATATAACATGATGGTCTTATTCCTCCAAGTTCTGATTTTAGTGATTTTGAAAACATGCAGAGTCACCGCCGGTCAACTTACTAACTCCTTATTACAGCAGTTCTCAAACTTTTAGCACTGGGACCCACTTTTTAGAATGACAATCTGTCCACGACCCATTGGAAGTGAAGTCATGGCCAGAAGTGACATCATCAAGCAAATTAAAATAAATAATTATAAATAATTAAATTAAAAGAAAAGAAATAATTAAATAAGGGGGAGCCAGTCCTGTTCCACCAAGTGAATCTACTCTGAAGTAAGTCCTATTGTGGTCAATGGGGCTTACTCTCAGGAAAGTGTGGGTAGAATTGCAGCCTGTGAACCCAATCCTATGCATGTCTACTCTGAAGTAAGTCCCATAGTGGTCAATGGAGCTTACTGTGTAGCCTGCCTGTAATAACAACCCCCAAAAATTATCAGTGAGATTTCCAGCCCTCCCAGTGCCCAGTTGAAAGTTCTTCTATTTCAAGCATATCAAGATAAAGACCCACCTGGCTTTGCAAGTGCAAAATAGAAAACATGCCCCTTTCCAGTTAAAGCCTCTTTTTTGTCCTTTTTAGTGGGGGGGGGGGGCTGCCTTCTGGAGCATTTGTTGCACTCCAGCTCTATCAGATCAGGACCATTCTGGTGTTCTCATATTCCCCTTTGCCTGGCCTGACCAGCAGCCAAGGCAAATCTGCCTACTCATGAGTAAACGTGTCTGTGAGGCTGCTTTGCTTTCATAGGCTTCAATAGACTCACAGCTGGGAGGGAGGGATCTCCTTCTTGGGTGTTTTTTTTTTGGCTGCATTCATTGGATCGGGACCATTCTGGTGTCCTTGGATTCCTCTCAGCCTGCCCTTTTCATCGGACTATGGCAAGTATGCCTACTCACGAGTAAACGCACGATACGGCTCACTTTCACTTTCCATAGTGCTCAATGCATTTTTTCTGTCTGGTTTTTTGGCCATAACTTTTGAAGGAAAGGGGCTATTTCACTCTGGTTTTTTGCATTGCATTCTGCTGGACATTCCACATCCAGCAGTGTATTGCACTCGTTTTCAAACTCTCATGGAGAGTTTGAGCTACTGTAAGTGCTTGCAGGGGTGGGGGGAAGGCAGCAGGTGCGGGTGGAAGGATCGTGCTGCTCAGGCGGCTGCAGGGGCTTGGGTGCACTTACCCAAGCCTCCTGCAGCCTCCCTGGAGTACAGGGAGCCTGGTGCAACCTTTGGCAAGGCTCCCCGCAGCAGTGAAAGTAAAAGCAGAGCGATCGCACCCTGCCTCTGCTAAAGCGGCTGCCTCCTCCCTGCCTCCAGGCTGCCCCCACCCCTTAAGGGGGCAGAGGCCAGGGCCCACAGGCTGGGGCATCACAACGCCCCAGTTTGAAAAGTCCTGGTGTATGGCATGACAGGGTTGCTCCTAAGGCTGCAATTTTAGCACGCCATCCCCCAGGGCGCATCACCCCACAGCGCGTCACCCAGTGCGGCCCACATCCCCTGCACCCTCCTAGCGATGCCACTGCTAAATACCATATCACTCTACACCAGCAGTTCCCAAACTTACTGGTGTCATAGTGCCTCTCACAGCCTCTTCTTCCCAGCTCAGCCAGGTGCTGCCATTTTGAATCTCAGAAAATCTTATGAGATCCAAGATGGTGGCACCCAAATCTTGCAAGATCCAAGATGGCAGCACTCAGGAAAGCCTGTAGGAGGGGTGATCAGGCACCCCTAAGGCCCCTTTGAGTGCACTACAGCACCCTAAGGCACTGCAGCACACAGTGTGGGAATATTTGATTCTGAGTCAGCAGCTTCCTTTTACAGGTTGAGTCTCATTATTCACGAGGGTTCCCTTCCAAGCACTCCACGGCTTTTTCCGTGTCAAAAAACAAACTACAGCAAATCAATTTAAAAAACAAAGTCTCTTTGTTCTGGTGATTTAAAAACAGCCTTGATGACCTTTGTAATGCTCACAATCGGTGTCTCTCCAGGCACTTAAGTTTCACTAGGAGGCAGCAATACCTCCCTTCATCAGGAGCCCCAGCAAGGGGGAAAGAATGGAGAAGGTGATAATCCCTGCCATTTAGCCTTAGTTCATGTGCTCAGGGGGAAGGGAAGAGTGAAGCCTGCAGAGAGAATGACTGATGGATTGTCAGCTGGCTGCCCTCTCTTACATTATTAAACAACTGTTTTACTTTAATTTAGAGGGCCCTTCTCATCAGCTTTGAGACAGAAAAATCTGTGGATACTTAGGTTATACCTGTAATCACTTGCATGACTGGCTCTGCAACAGTAAAAAGCAGATTTTTAAACTGTGATTTTAAAGGGATGCATTTTTCCCCTTCTCCAGGGATCAGCATATTCCTTCTCATTTGCAGGGGGCCATTGTGTTGAGTCAAATATGTGTATAAAAAATCCGTGTATAACAAGTCTGGACCTGTAGTTCCATCTTCTCCTTTTTAGGGAGAAGTACAAAGCTAAGGTTGGAAGTGCAATCCTAAGCACACTTTCCTGAAAGTAAGCCCCATTGAATTCAATGGGATTTACTTCTGAGTAAACATGAATAAGACTGGGCTGTAAGAGGGATTTTTCCCCCCACAGCAGGTATAGTGAAAGAACGCAGTGGAAAAAGTGAATGCTGAGGAAGCCATGTGAGGACAAATGCGGCTGCTATGTCTTTAGCTAGATTTTGTGCATGGAAGGTGCTCACTGCTGATTATGTATGATGACTGTTGGCATCCATTCACCAAATAGGATTTCATCTTCAGTTCCTAGGGCCTATGGGGACCCTTAATTGTCCAGCCCTGAAAATCCACTGTCACAAGTAACATGAAGCAGTAAAAACATTTCCTAGCACTTGGACAGTGCTAATAAATATGATGTGGTTAATTTTCATGTTCTATGATAATGATAGAACATACATAACATGTATAATTATCATTTAAAGCAGAATTATTGATGCCAAATAAACTGTTCCAAAAGCAATATGGTATTACTGGTTAGTGGAGTTTTCTTTTTCAAAATGCACTGCACAAAATATATGAACTCTGATGCTATAAGAAGTATAGGCATCGAGAAAAGGCACAATAAATAGCAGATAAAGCAGAGGGGCATACACACTGCTGTGCCTGAGGGTAGCATATGGGGATCTCTGTAGCTTAAGGCCAAGAAAGTTACACATTTGTTGCTGGACACTCTCTCTCTCTCTCTCTCTCTCTCTCTCTCTCACACACACACACACACACACACACACACACACACACCCACACACACACACACACACACACACACACACACACACACACAAATATTCTGCCAAGGTTAACTTAAAAATTCATTTTTGGGGTGAAGTATACATGAGGATGGGCACATAGGAAAAAGGAGAATTATAGGAGACACAGAGATACGTTTTGTAAGAGATGATAAGAAGAAACAGAGGAACTTTAATAGAGTTCTATTACAGGTTATTGATATGATGGAAGGGCAAGTATATTTAGGGCCCAATCCTATCCAGTTTTCCAGTGCTGATGCAGCCATGAGGTATGTGCTGCATCCTGCAGTCATGGTGGAGGCAGTCATAGGTGCCTTCTCAATGTTGGGGTGCTTGTTCACGTACCTCAGGGATGCACTGCAGCTGCATCAGTGCAGGAAGTTGTATAGGACTGAGCTCTTCCATCAGTGTTTCTCAATGTTTGTCCTTCACCGTACCACTTCACATAGTCCCCCTATTCGAAGTACCACTGAAAGTAACTGGTGATGACATTGTCAACCATTACTTCTGGGTTGAGAAGCTAGCTGCAAAGTGCCAAATAGTAGTATGAGGCTCAGGTTTCAAGCACAGAAAAGCATGCTTTGTAGCCCTGTTCACTGAACCGAGCCTTCTACTGCTGTTTTTTGTGTGGCGTTCTTGGTCTTGCTGCCAGGTGGCAGGTGTCCAGGGGTCCAGTGAGTAACACCAGACACCACCTCAAGTACCACTGGTTGAGAAAAACTGCCTTAGGGCACAATCTTATCTTGCGCTGGAACAGGCAAGCCAGGAGGCTTGTGCTGTATCCAGAGCGAGATAGGGCTGCAAAGTGGCTTAGCTGAAGGTAAGGGGAAACTCTTTTCCCTTACCCCCGAGTAAGCCACTGCAGCCCCTATGAGTCTCCTTGGACTTGCGCCATCTCCTGAGGTGGCACAAGTCTGAAGAGAGCGGAGCGGCTTGAAGCCACTCTGCACTGCTCAGGGAACAGGGTTGGGATCTGAAATAACAGCCAGATCCCACCCCTGCCTCCCGTTTCCTGGCCGCCTGTCCCCGGGGCCGCCCACCACACACCCTCCCCCTACCCAGGAATACCTCCCTCCCACCTTCTTTCCACCCACCCCAGAGCTTTGCGTCAGCCGAGGTCAGCCAATGCAAGGCTTAGTCCCTCTGTTGGCACGGAGGCTGAATTCAGCCTCTGCAGGCCGGCGCAACTTGGCACTAGCCTAACTGACTCACAAGGAGGCGCAAATGGCCTTAGGCACATTTGTGACCCTCCTGGGCAGGCGCAAGGGATTTGCGCCAGCCCAAGGCACCTCAGGATTGCGCCTTTAGATGTTTAAAAATTGCTTTACAAAAGCCGTGTAGCCTGAGTGCAGCCCTGTTGCACAACACAATTGTAGTTGAAACATGAAATCCATGGGATTATTCCATCAGCAGTTGGTTAAATTTTGCAGCATTTTCCTCTTCCTTCCCTGACTTCTCCCATACCTTTATTATGGATATGTTGTCCTTAATTTGTCTTTGGAAACTTTTGTGTCTACAACTTTATCATTTAAGGGCCAATCTTATCCAACTTTCCAGCTCCAGTGTAACCACAATGCAGCCCTGTGGTAAGGGAACACATGTTCTCATATCTAAAGAAGACCCCAGTGACTGCCCCTCCACCAAAGTTTGCAGCCCACACCCCATTGGCACACCCCATTGGCAGCGCACACCCCATTGGCACAACTGCACCAGTTGGCATCCTTCAGTCTCAGAAGACTATTGTATCATGCTCTGAATAGTGGTTCTGGAACACTGTCCTCTCCAGTGTGCGAAGCCTGGGTAAGGTAGATATGGAGGATAGACTTACCCATGCAGCAAATCCCCCCTCTCCACGTCACTGAAATGGTCCAAAAAATCTGATAGCATTGGGTCCTATGTGTCTTAGGTGAGTTCATTTTTGTCTGTATGCTTAAGTTTACATTTTAAAAGATCTATTTTTGCCATACTGGGTCCAAATACTACAGTTGGCAGATATATTGGGTCTTTCATTGGTTTCCAGATATTCAAAGGCAGTAGTTCCTAAAACTTTTAGCATTGGGACCCACCTAAAAAAAGTTTCACTTTACCAGCCGCTCAAGTCTCTGTAGTTATAATGGTAATTGGTCAGTAGATCTCCCCCAAAGTAGGTGGTTGTTGAACCTTTGATGTACATAGCCTAATCTATCTTGTCAGTTTTGTGAACATCTCAGAATTCAGTTGTGACCCACTGGTGGGCCATGGACCCACAGTTTGGGAACCACTGTAAATGGCATTTTTCTTGATCAGAAGAAACAGACCAACATTTCCGAAAGAACACAGCAGAAATTTTTGTTGAATTTGCATGTTTGTAGAAGGAAATTTTTAGGCATGGCTGACATTTTCGAAGCCACAACAATGGCTGAGGTGAAATCGCCCAACTGACTTCAGATTGCGCATGTGTGCTCCAATGGCTTCCCAACTGGGCAAGCGACTAGAGTGCACATGTTGGTGCCCACCTCCCACTGTGCAGGGCTCTTGCCCTTTCTTGCCCAGGGAAGATAGCTTGTCTCCTGTAAGGTAGGTTACTGCAGAAAGTACCAGCCATGCTTCACTATTCAGTCCTGCAACACCTAGCACAAGAAGAAGGAAATAAAGATTCCTTTCCTACACCTAAAAGGCAAGCACAGTTGTTGTTTTTTCTTTCCATTTTTTAAAGGCCCTGAAAGCATTGTGGAGCAGCTAAGTAGGAGGGGAAGGTAAGGAGAAGTATGTATTTGCAGTGAGTACTTGGGGAGTACAGAGTAGGGGGACATTTGTAGCCTTGAGTGCCCTTTATTAGGATAGAAAGGCGGGATAGAAATTCTATAAATTTGTAGCTTGTAAGTGGACATTCAGCATATGTTTGGGGGGGGGCGTTTGGTACTATGTGTTTGAAATGATGGACTGGGACTTAAATACTAAGCCAAGTCGACTAGCGTCTTTTGATTGCATGACAAGGGGAGTTTGGAAGTCATTTTCACTTTTTGCCTCCACAAAAACAGTGAAGGTAATAATAGAGGAATGCATTTTGTGTATCCTGTGAAATGGAGTTCAGGAAAACTTAAGGTTCAGTCATAAATGTGAGGGGGGGGACTTCCCCATTGTTTTATTTATTTATTTTCTTCTCCAAAACAAAACAAGATGGGAGGCTGCACTAGATGGACCAAGAGAAATGGATCCAGGAATGCAACTGTGGAACTTGAAATAGTTACACTAGTTATGAGTAGAACCTCTGTGTTCAGCTACAGTCTACCTCTGCAGAAATATCCTTCCTAGAAACAGAGATGGGGTCTTCACACACTGTGAGCATTCCAGAGTACCAAAGTGTTAGAGATCTGGAAACTATGCTGTTCCTTTCAGTACAACTGAAAAACACAGAATATTCTGTGGTGAAGGAAAAGCACTCTGCTCATGTTCTGAAGTACTCTGGAGTGTTTCATTCATTGTTGCACTTTGCAGTCAGTTTGGTAAAAAGGCTAGAATGTTGGGCTTGGGTCTGACATCCAGGTTCAAACCCCAGTTATTTTTATTTTTATTAAAAAAAATCAATGGCCTGCTGACTGTCTTACAGCCCAATCCGAAGCTTCCTGACACCCACTAGAGCAGCGGTGCCAAAATGGCTGCCACTGTAAAAAGTGGGAGCCAGGGAGCAGCTGGAGATCTCCTCAGGGAAGGGTACTTTTGCCCCTTTCCCTCAGGGAAAGCCCCAATCTCTGCAGTGGGTTTTTCAAGTCTGCGCCAGCTATTTTGCCAGCACAGAGTTGAGAGAGTCTGTGTTGGGCTAGAAGGCCCAACATGGAGCTCTGGAACTGGAGAACCAGAGCTCCACCTATCCCAGCCCCTCCCACCTGGTTCCTCCCCCTCTCTGCCCTCTCCCCTCCCCAGAATGCCTCCCCCCGCCCTGATGATACTTACCGCTGCCCAGAGGTCTTCCCTTGCTCTGGGCGGCATGCGGCTGGCTCTGGGCTCAGAGCAGACTGGCACTGGGCCAGCACCAGCACTGACTTGGCAGAAGGTGTTGCAGGCATGCCTTACGGCACATTTGTGACATCCAGTGCCGGTGGTACACCTGTACCACCTTTGCTGATGAGCTCAGGATTGGGCTCTTACTCCATATGGGATTGGGCTGCAACTATGATGTGCAAAATTTTTAGCTCCGTATTCTCAGCCATAGGTCCCACATGACTTCAGCCACCCAGACGTTAGTGATTTCTAATTCAGAGATAATTAGGCAGCAGAAACGATCGCACATAAGCCAGCAAGAGGGAGGAGGAGAAAATGTAAGCTCCACTTTTCTGAGTACACACATAGAGGATGGCACATTGCAAGAGGCTCTGGGCCTGAATAAATTATATAAACATTTAGAATTTACAGAGAGAGCATAATACTCTGGACATGTTTAAGTAGGACCAGTGTTAGTTTTGAGTTTGATGAAACGTACACAGAATGGAGTACCACAGTCTGTTCCTGAGAGTGTAATGGAAATAACAGGCTTAAGTTAGAAATACTCTTGAGGTTTGAATGTCAGACTAGTTGCAGATCCAAAACCACATTCTGCTAGGATTAGAGGAGGGCTGCTGTCTTCAGATTCTGCTATTGGGCATTACAGGGGCACCTGGATTTTGGAGCACATAATGTAGTGGATTAATGGGGTTAGCCCACTTACTTACGTTATTTAATTTTGACTGTTTCTTGCAAAGGATGTATGCCTGTACATGTTTCACAAAATATTAGCAAGTGAAGTTTTGAGCACCCCAGAATGAAGTGTCAATAAGTATTATAGAGGTAAAAATGTTACACTCCATCACTTATTGATTTAGTTTTTATTTACTTTCTACCCTGCTTTATCTCGCCAAAGGGTATTCAAAGCAGTTACACTTTGCAGCACTTCATTTCACACAGACAAGGCATGTATCAGATAACTTTGCTTTTTTGATTTGCTTAATTGAAAAACAGTGTACAATGCCAAAAATAAGTACCACGCCAAAAACCATGGAAATTTAAAAATACAACTTTGATTTATTATGAGAGTTAAGCCATTTACAATTTTCCCTCATGCTCCAAAAAACATGGGAAAATGCAAGTTCAGGTAGTTCGTTTAACTTCTGGACCATGTAAACAACAAAGACTTTGTACAGTCATCTATATTATGCCTCCTTTATAAATTAGGTTCCATCCACCCACACTACCTTGTTCTTTCAGCTCAACAATGGGCTGGACTGGGGATCGATTGTCAGGCAAAAATTCAACAGATGAAACTTACTCAATCACTTGCAAGAGATAGATCTTGTAACTGTCTGCCTGATCCATATTTCGCTTTGTATGTGGCTTACCTCTCACTGTAAACCAAAGGTTTGTTTCATTCTTAATATTTTCATAGCACTATTGTAGAGGATGCAAACCTTAATGAGTAGGTAGACTCATCTATAATGATGTATTCACCCTGTATTTGCACTGAAGCTTTGTGGCACCTCCATCATACATCTCAGACTACAGAAACATGCACTCAAAGAACAAGTGACTACGTATCCCAGGTACCCGAAGACCAAAGATGGAGCCAGCATGCTGTAAATCAGGAAGTGCCATGGTGACAGAAGTTTTTGAGAGGATTTGGGCTCCCTGTGCGCCCACCCCCAGGGCCACCCATTGCCCTCCCTCCCCCCACCCAGGAATGCCTCCCTCTTCCTCTTCCCCGCCCCCCCCACGCCTACCTTTTCCGCTTGTGTTGGCGCAGGCAGGCCAACACAAGTGGCAGAGGGGAAGCCGGCGCGGAGGCTTCTGTCAGCCTCTCTAGGCCGGTGCTTCTCGGAGCGCTAGCCTGGCTTCCCGTCAAGGAGGCGCAAACGTGCTTTACGGCACATTTGAAACCCTCCCTTGGGCCACCCAAACTGCAGGTTTGGATTGCGCCCTGATAATATCACATTTCATTTTTTTTAAAATAAAGTTGGGTGATCTGTGGTTTATCTGTGTCAAGATGGCAAACATATGTGCAAAATCAGGATTTAAAACGAAATCCTAAAGCACTTCCCTTATGCCGATTAGTTATGCCGGATCCCAACCCCTGCCCTCGGGGAGAACGGAGCGGCTTCAAGCCGCTCCGCTCTCCTTGGAGGTGGCACAAGTCCGAGGAAACCCACTGTGGCCAGCAGCCCTTACCCAGGGGTAATGGGAAAAGTTTCCCCTTGCCTCTGGCTAAGCTGCTGCTGGCTACAATCCTGCGCTGGATAAAACGCAAGCCTCCAGGCTTGCCTGTTCCAGCGCAGGTTAGGATTGCGCCCTCAATTATTGTACTTCTTAGTAAGTGTGTTTTCACTGGCCATCACCAGAATCACAAGCAAGGAAAGTTAATCGTTATATATGACACAAGAAATACATGATTCCCATGAATACTTTAAACAGAAACTGTGTTCTAAAAGCTTACAATGAAAATTCCTAATGCCAGCCAGAAGACAAAAAACAGACTTTTCGTGTCTCAGCTTATTTGAATGCATCTACGAATGTGATAATTTGATCAAAATGTTAGCACCTAGCTGAGCTCTTGGAAAACAGATACATGACACATAATTCCTGTTGATGATTTTAAAACAAAGAGCCTAAAAAGGACATGGAAGTGATGAAGTCACATTAAAATGAAAGAAATGGAGCTTCTAACTGCGGGGGGGGGGGGGAGCTACAAAAATTCCATTCAGTGTCAGTTGCTGATAAAGTGAATATTTGCATTCAGATTTTTTACTAAAAGGACATTATTTCTGCCAATGTCTCATTCCTCCATCCCACCACTTAAACTATACATTTTCCCCCTTCTGATTAAATGTACTTTTAAAGTATACTTCTGTGTGTCATGCAACTGGTTACATAGATTGATTTTGTGATGTGTTCATACAGAAGATGTGGTCATAATGGTCAACCTCAACACTTGCCCATAACACTATCATCACCTTGGTAATGACATTAATTCTTACTTAAATTACTTATGGGACCATTTAGAGGTTAAACCATATTTATTCCATGACTGCTTCTTTGAAATGTCTTACAATACAATACTTTGGAGCCAGTTTGCATCCTTAACATATGCATTTCATTGCCTGATTTGGAGCCCAATCCTGAGCTCGGCGCTCCAGCTACCCGCTGGGTGCACTGTCACAAACGTACCATAAGGCACATTTGCAAGGCTTACCGCCGGGCTACCGCCTGTGGTAGACCAGCACTGACCGGTGCGGGGCTAGTGATAGGTTAGTTCCGGCCAGGCACCCAACCTCTACCACTCGGCGGTCTCATGGACTGCCAAGCCACGTAGAGGAAAGCAGGGGTGGGGGGAGAGGCGAGGAGGAGGCCTGACAGGCAGGGGAAGGTGGGCAGAGGGCAGAGAGAGGGTGGGGAGGAGGTGTGATGGGGAGGCTAGGGGTGGGGAGAGGGCAGGCGGGAGGTGTGCCGGGGGAGGGAGCAGGGAGGCAGAGAGGCGGTTCCGGTGGAGCTCTGCCCCACCAGATCCTGTCCGTTCGTGTAGAGCTCAGCTCCCTACACAAATGCATTTACCTCACTGCCAAACTTTGGGTCGGTGATAAAGTGAGTAGCCCCATTGTGGGACTGCTTCCCTTACCTGGGAGAAGGGGATGAAATTTCCCTTCTCCCAAGGTGCCACCTGCGGCAGCCCGAGGTATGCAGAATGCGGTGGCAGCCATTTTTGGTGCCGCCGAAGCTGGGCACCCCGGGCAGCTTGGAATTGGGCTGCCCATATCATTCTCTGACCTGATCACTGCCCGTATCACTGCCTGACCTGATCTATTGATCTAATTCTCCCTCCCCCCCCCATTAACCAGGATTCAAATTCTTAGTTGCCCTACATCAAAAACACCCATCAGGCTTTCCCATTAACATATTATTCCCTTTCATCCATCTTAGTTCCTTCCTCATTCTATTTCAGTAGCTCCTTACATCAACATTTATTGTTCAAAACAAATGTTCTTATTTGCTCCTATTTGCTCTCCTATTTGCTAGCACTTTCTCTCTCAAGACTTATCATATCACTCATGAGGGAGAGTGTTTACTCTTCACCAGGGGTGTCCAAACCTTTTGGCAGCAGGGCCACACCATCTCTCTGACACTGTGTTGGGGAACGGGAGCGGGAAAAGAATTAATTTACATTTCAAATTTGAATACATTTACATAAATGAATATATTACAGATGGGACTTATGTGAATGAATGAAGGTCTTGCAATAGCTTAAGACCTATAAAAGGCCTTGCACAAAGCCTTTTCCTTTTCCTTTGCTGCTGCTGCTGCATCACAGATTTGAAACAGCAAGCAGTGAAAGGAGCCCTCATCCCACAGCTTATGCAAGAAGTTGAACAGTCGCCCTCACGCTGAGAGCAGCTGTGTCGGGCCAGTGCGGGTTCCAGCAAGTCTCTGGAGGGCCAGAGGCTCATTGGATACTGGGGGCATTCTGCAGGCCAGATTAGGAGTCCCTGAGGGCCACAAGTGGTCCCCGGGCCAGGGTTTGGGCACCCCTACTCTTCACTAAACCAGCTTCATATGTCTGCCATTTATGGGAGATAATGGGACAGAGGGGTTCAGGCCAAACTACACATGGTTCAGAATATCCACAATAGGATGCAAGAGATCCAGAATTACTTAAAAGCAGACATAGGAACTCAAATTTAGTTTGTGGTCATAGCACTGGAAGTAAATGGTTTAAACCAATAGTTCCCAAATTTTTTTGATTGGCAGCTCCCTTGACTTTCTGGTCCTACAGCCAGCTCCTCAGTAGGGCTGCAATCCTAAACATTGTATAGTGTGCCGGGTTTTTTGTGGGGATTCTGTGGCTTGCCTGGCTGGTTCCACAGTTCCCTGGGGAGCCATGACTCACAGTTGAGGAAACACTGGTTTAAACCATTCCCACCATGCCACTTCTCTGACTTTAAATTGCTCCTCTACTGCCAAAGACAACATATGCCTACATTGTTTTACCTTATTTCCCCTTTGTAGCTAATAGTAGCGGGAGGAAGGAGAGAAGGTGCAATCCAAATTAAATCAGATTCTGTCATAACTACATTCTCGATTCAAATCTGGCCTTGTTTATGTCAAGAAAAATATCAAGAGATCCAATTATGGCTGTCACAGGTAGTATGGCCCTAAAAGTGAGGATCAGGAAGTCCCCAGTTTGAATCTCACATCACCTATGAACTCATTTGTCTCACAAAAGTCACTCTCACAGAGCAATCCTATGCATGTTTACTCAGAAGGTAGTCCCATTCCGTTCAATGGGGCTCATTCCCAGGTAAGTGTATATAGGATTGCAGCTCCTTGGGGGGGAGAGTTTTGGGGGTGATTATGCTGACCTTACAAAGTTTGTATAATTGCAACAAAGCATTATCTGAAGAGCCTGGAACCCTCTAAAGTTCTTTCTTTCTTTCTTTCTTTCTTTCTTTCTTTCTTTCTTTCTTTCTTTCTTTCTTTCTTTCTTTCTTTCTTTCTTTCTTTCTTTCTTTCTTTCTTTCTTTCTTTCACTCAATTAACTACTTGGCTTTCTTCTGAAATCATACAAAAACCTGATGCATAATCCGCATTCCCTTTACTTGTGTTCAACAGACACTTGCTACAATGGCAATTTAAGGGTGAATAGCCTCTTCAGTGCCACACACTTGTGGTTTGCAGGCAGTACTGAGGTAAAGGTAAAATACCCTCTACCTCTGTGTTGCGGCCCTGATCCAAGTTGCAGTCATTATGTGTGAGTAAGACTCTGCACATCTTGTAGTAAACATATCTTAGTTTGGGTCTCATTCCTTCGTTCCCTTTTTTTTTGTTTTGGAAGTCAGGAAGCAAATTATCGCAAATGAACTCATTCTTCTTGAAGTGGCAAGCCACCAGATCCCATTACTACTACCTTATCTGGCTGCACACAAACTAGATCATGGGTAATGTGATTAGGACCATCATGAAAACTACTACCCCCAGGGAGGTGTTTCCTAGAGCTCTGTGCATTCTTACTTATGCACACCAGTTGGTATACTTTCTCCTCCAGATAGGGTCGTTCTTGCTCTTTGTCACCTACCTACTGAAACTTCTCCCTTTTTTCCCCTGACCAAATCATAGTCCTGTTAAGCTCTGTGATCTTCCTTCTTTTGGCTCTCACCAATTTATCCCCCTCCCAGAAGCAAAATCTATTCTACTTAAATCAGTCAGACCACTTTCTCCCTGTCAAATCCTCTTACATCTACTATCTAAACCCTCTACCTCACAAGTTGTCTAGTTATATTTCTTCTTTACTGTGACATTCCTGTTTGTACCTCCCCCTAGATATTCCTCCCCATCCTAGTAGTTCCTTACTTTAACGCCCTCCCTGCTCTCATCTTCCCATATCTAGAAAATATGAGTTGATTTAAGGTCTCCTGAGCATGTATAACTCAAGTCTCCTTTGCTTGTCAGTATGAATTTGAATCTTAATGCTATTTTGGATGCATTTGTACCTAGTTCGTTGCTCTTTTTTTCCTTTTAAAAAATATTGTTTAGCTAGGCATCCTTCCTTCAAGGAAAATAAAGTTATTGACTCCAAAGTGACATTCAAAACTGCCCAAAACCCAGAATGCCAACCAAATGCTATTTTCCCACTGCAAAGTCTTAAAGGCATCAGGAATTTTAGTTTGATTCAGTTCATATTGCACCCATGAACATGACTAGTTAACTTTAATAGCCAGGCATGCACCTGTTCATTGCTAGGTGAAAACAGCAAAGAGTCAGACAGATCAAAACGGAAATGCATCTGTCTGCAAACCGTTCTACCGTTTGATTCTTCAAACACATTTAAAGATTCCTGGATGAAAGATTGCTGTCTGAAGGACATAATTAGCAATTAATTTTGTAGCAATGATGGAACTGGGGATATAAACATGCAGATTAGAGCTAGGCAAGTCTACATTTTAAAATAATGAGATGCTGAGGGATACTAATTTAGCCTGACATCGGACTTAATCTCGCCTCTCCCCAGGCATTCTCAGTAGTGCATGCCCTTGCCAGTCAAGGACACAGGTATCTGCTTACCTGGGATGGATGTCCACCAGCAGCACAAGGGTCTGCATAGTTATCACGTCAATCCTTTTACAGTGAAAGCGTGCCACTTTCAACACTTTTAGATATGTGAAACACAAGACTATGAGGGAGAGCAGGAAGCTCAGAGAATGAAAGACACCAGTGAAAATCATAAACTGTGTCCTGTCCTCCAGTCTCTTGTTGTAGAGGGTGCAGGAGGCATAAAGGTGATGGAAACCCACCCAAGAAAGCGACGTTGCCACTATCGGGAAGGACACAGAATGTAACCACGTGTAGCTCAGTATGAGAGCGGCGTCTTTGTAGCGCATCTTGGAATGATAGTTCAGAGGAAACACCACTGCTATCCACCGGTCTATGCTGAGAGCTGCCATGCTCAGCATGGAGTTAGTGGTCAAGAAAGTCTCTAGAAAGCCCACGATAGAACAGAGCTGGTCTCCTCCAGGTGGATTCTTGTAAATGATCCCAGCCAGGGTCAGAGGCATGTTCAAAACAGTCATCAACAAGTTGCAGAAGGTCAGGTTGAGGATAAACAATCCTGGGACTTGCGTGCGGATATCTGAGCTGTACAAAAAGCAAATCAGCACTAGCACGTTGGACAGCAACGAGACAAGGATGAGCACCACAATCAAGAAAGCCAGGATCACTTCCCAAATGTTCATGGTGCCTCCATTCACAGGAGGAACATTTCCAAAACTGCACCCAGCTGGCATCCAGAATACATGGTGCGAGGCACTCTCATACCCTCCTCCTCCTCCCCAGCCTGCTCACACTCCTGCATGCCCTCAGTATTTTTAGAAGAGCTGCCGTTTTTTTTTCCCTCCTCCTGCTGCTTCTTTCCACGTCAACGCTTTTTAGAGACATGCACAAAAGCACTGGGAATGCCCATCAAAGTATAAGGAGGGTTTATAAAAAAAAATATATATATATATATATATATATCTATATCACCAGGACTCAGCCACGATCTCCTTGTAGAGAAAGCAGGATATTCTGAGAAGCAGCTCTCCTGAGATCACTAATTATTGGTCCTAAAGCTTCCCAGCAATTCAAGCAATGCATTTATTCTTTTTACCTCCCTTCCTCTCTGTGTCTCTCTCTTGATCTCAGTCTCTCTCTCTCTCTCTCTCTCTCTCTCTCTCTTCCCCTCCCACCTACACGCTTCCAGGCTGACTCTAACCTGCTTTTATGATCACAGATAAATCCCCCATTAATGGATTAAAGCATGCACACTGCTGTTGATTTGCTGGCATGATTGGATCTGACTCTTCAGTCTTCCTTTTTTTTTGTTTAACTTCCCCCTCATGCCAGCTGACATCCCCCTCATATTTGGCGATCTGAAAGTCTGAATAGACTTTCCTCCACATAAATTTCATGCATCTGTTTAACAGCCCTAATAGTTAATCTGAACTGCAGATGTCCAAGTTGTGTGCTTCAGCTTTTTTGCGAGATATTTCAGGGCATACATAAAATGAATAGCTCTTCTTTATATATTAAGAACAATGACTACTGTACACATTTTCCTTCAATGTTATAGGGTACCAGTCCTTTCACACAATACGAATTTCCAGGTTCTCAAACAAAAGTACCTTTTAGAACAGGGGTGTCAAACGTAAGGCCTGGAGGGGCAGATGCGGCCCCCAGAAGCTTTTTATCTGGCCCTCAGGCTCTCAGCTGCTGAGGTGTTACAGCTGAAATGGCAGCCCTCATGAAAATTGGGCTTTCCCAAATCTTGAAATATGATCAAGATTTGCATACTTTCTCTTCTGTCATTTGCAGTTAATGTGTTTCTATATGAGAACAGGGTCTGATTTCTGGCCATTAGCTTCTTAATGATGTCACTTTCTGCTTAATGACATCACTTCCGGCCCTCAGCTGGAGCCCTGAATGCTAACTTTAGCCCTCTGTATGAAACGAGTTGACACCCCTGCTTTAGAAGATAAAAGTGTCCTTCACATGTGCAAAAGCAAAACACTTCAAATTTGAGCAAAATAATCTCAAGGTTTGCAGTCCCGTTAAGACATGTAGAATAACATGCATATACCGTAGATACTCGCCTATAAGTCGATCCCACAGATGTCAAGGGGAGGTTTTGAGCCAACAATCATGGAATTTTCTATGACTCTCGGATAAGTCGGACGTTAAACTTAGGGGGGTGTCTGACTATAGTTTTGTCTGATTTTACTTGAGGCCAGATCCTGAAAAATATCCCACCACTTATTGTTACCTAAGAACTGTAGTCTCTAATTTATTAAAAAGATAGTAAAAGATCATAAGATACATTTTTATTCTTTTTAAATTCTGCTCTTCATCACCTTTTTGTAAGCACTATCAGAGTAAGTGCACTGTAAACAACATACCAGTAAAACAGTGGTTCCCAACCTGGTATTCATGTACTCCCAGGGACACTCAACGTGACCTTTAGGGGTACTTGAAAAAGAATGGAATAATGGTAGAAAAAGGCAGGTCATGCTCCAGAATGCCTTGCAAGACAGGAATGGCTTGCAAGGACCAGCAAGGCAGGAAGGGAGGTAGCTAGTTGGCTGTGAAAGCCATTTCTATCTCTGGACTACTGAGAGCCCTGTGAAAGGTTGCCTGTTGATTCAGACCATCTGGCAAGGGTTAGTACATCATTTCTCAGACTGTGGGTTGGAAACCACTAGGTGGGTTGTCAGCCAATTTCAGATGGGTCATGTAGCACCTAGCTCAGCAGCAATTGAAAATACAGGGTACAGAGCTGCTGGGCAGGACAGGCTCCAGGAGGGAGAGAGGCATGGTGCTTTGCTCTGAATAGGTGGGAAGATGGAATGCTGGAAAGGGGGAAGGGCTGTGTAGTTGGAGAAGTATCCAAATCTGTGTTCTGCTTTGACTTCCAAGCTAGAATGTTGAATTCCGATCTATGCAAAATAACAACATGAGCACACTGTGTAATGGGACCTTTGCCTGATCGTGGCTTAGGTTTGAAGCCTAGATGGATGATGTCACTTCCAGCCATGACATCACTTCCAGGTTAATGACATCACTTCCTGTGGGTCCCGACTGATTGTCATTCTAAAAAGTGGGTCCTAGTGCTAAAAGGTTTGAAAACCACTGGGTTAGTACCATTGGTTCTACCTTCTTCAACATCCACAAGGGCTAGGAACTTGATTTTTTAAAAATTGTCAGAACCCAAATTCTGTGCCATGATAATTTAACAGCATCTTGATATTTTTTTGCTACTGGATTAGACTGTTCATAAACTGGATCAGGGTGTAAAAACGAAGAATGTCTCCTACACTGCGGAAGGATCAGGCCAGCCTATCCATGAGGCCAACTGAAACAGTCGCCTCAGGCAGCAGACCGTCAGAGGCTGCTCACTTCCACCCACCTACTTGCTTCCTCTCCCCATTCCTTGGATTGGAAAAGAGGGGGACAACACAGAAGTGCACAGGAGAGGTGAGTGGTGGGCTTGAGTGTCAGAAAAGCATAGACTGGTACATCATGAGGTAAGGGGGACAGCATTTGGCATGTCACCTCAGGAGTCAGGAGGTCTTGAGCTAGCCCTGGGAAGGATCTCAGTCACTTTGAATTTCAATTGTATAATTATACTTGCACTGTCTTTCCAGACTTCCTCCTCTTCAAAGTCTAATCCTCTCTTAAAGGTTGTGACCCCCTTCTGAAAAGAAATACCTAGTAATTAACTCTCCCTCGACCAAGTCCATGCCTCATATGTAGAGGTAGAAGAAAAGGGTGATAAAATAAAAACACATACCACCACTTTCTGCACTTCTCATTTTTGTAAAAACAAAAAAATCTGTGGAAAAATAAATCTGTTTTATTTGACTTTTATTTATTGTTTAATCGGGGTAATGCCTATGGCTGCATCTGTTGACATTATACCACCTATATCACCTACCTAGTACACTTTTAATGTGATTGCAACTTATAAATTGCAATGTAAATTTTGAATAAAAACACGTAACACCATTTTCTGCACTTCTAACTTTGGAAAACACCAAAATCTGTGGGGGGAAAATAATACTGTTTTCTCCCACCTATACTCATATGCCTTTTTGGAGCAAAATATTCAACCTACTGGAATCTGAACACAGCCTGCCTGTCATGCAGAGGTAGCAGAGGCCGGAGATGCTGAGGGGGGTTTGGGAGAGAAAGTAAAAGATTCTGCTTTTGACATATTGTCAGACTAATGAGAGCACAATCAGGCGAAAATATTCGCAAGACCGGGGAAATGGCAGAAGTTGACAGAGAAGACTCAGTTCTATCACTCTACCAGTGATAATTAACCTCATTTGCCACAGAGAGAGTCAGAAACAGAACCCTGGCATACACTCCTGCTGAGGAGGAAAGGAGATGAAGGAAGCTGATGAGTGTGTATTGCTATCTTATCATTCCTTTATGGAAACACAGATAAACTATACAGAGGGCCAGGAAAGGCAAGCTCTAGGAGTACGAAAGAACTAGGCCAGGTAAGGTCAGTTCAGGAAAAGCTAATCCAGGTAAGGATTGTAGGTGTCATGAGGAATGCAGACAGTATAATGGAAAAAAGTCCTGGAGTTGTGTAACAGGTTGGGAATGTATGAGAGCACAATCCTATGCGTATCGCCTCAGAAGTAAGTCCCATTGTGTTTGACGAGGCTTACAGACAGCAAAGTGCAAATAGAATTGCAGCCTGAGAGAAACACTTTTGGGATGTGTGTGGGAGAAAGCAGACTTGTGACTTCTATTATGTGAAGAAGAAAAGTTCAAGTCTTTGGGATTTCAGTGAGAGCAAGGAGCAGCTGTTTAGGATCTCAGAGGCAGAAGCATGTGCCAAATCCTGCCCTCGTTTCCCAGCCCGGACTTGCTCCCTGATTCTCCTCAGACTTGCACCAGCAGAAGAGTTGGTGTGGGTCCTAGGAGCCAGGCAGCCTAGAAAAGATGGGTATAAAATGTTTTTACTTATTTCTCCCTGTCCTATATAGAATACAGTGCATGCTCCATCAGCAGTGCTATGTGCCATGGACTGGCGGGATAGGACTGGGCTGTTAAGTCTCTGACCAAGAAATGCATGGGGGTTTGGTGTGGGGACTGAGAGTACAGCCTTATTTTACTCCCCCACCCCCACCCCGCACACGATCATTGTACACTGTTTCAGACTGTGTGAAAAGAGCTACAGAGGGAGTAGGATTGTAGCTTAACCAGAGCAGTGGTGGTGTGGTATTAAAGGCACCTCAGCATGCCTTATAAGTGACCCCCCACCCACACACTGGTGGAGCCACTGGGAAATCAATGGCAATGTGTGGGCTACCCCCCTGGCTATGCTGCTGGGGTTGGGTGTAGAGTTAGGTGGGATGTGCAAATGGGAGGAGAGAGAAAAAGAACAGTTGAAAGGCATAGTTCCGGCAAAGATTTTAGGGTGTAACCAGCTATCATTAATGACCTGCCTGACCCACATCTGAGAGAAATGTGCTTTATTACACTACTGAGTGGCTGTGGATAAGCCACCTTCGAACTTGTTTTGATGAAAGGGTGGCAGTGTATAGAAATCTTTTATAAAGGAAAATAATACCTGTCTTGCAGTTGCCATTCTCATCGTGAAAACAGGAACAAGAATGTTCATCCTCACAGCGCTTCATTTTGTAGCCATCAGTGTACTGTCTTCAAGACCTCAAGAATGCCACTGCAAAGACTAATATTTAGACAGTACTATTTGTTTTGGTGAATTATTAATGCCCAGGTTATCGCTAAGTCTTAGTTTATTTCATGCAATTAAAGGAACATCTGGTCTTCTGACACACAGCTGCCGTCTCTAGATGTTCTTCCCTTTTGAAGAATTTTATGAGAGCTTTTAGAGTAGACTTGAAAACTCAAATCAATCCGGCAGCAACAGCAGCCCACACAAATCTTTGACTGGGAAATCTTCCGTGGGTGGATCTGTGGGGGTGGAAGGCACTGCTCTTTCTGTGGACAGTTTCTGAATAATATCTGAGCTCGATGCCATTTGACCAATTATGGGCTGAACTGTGTTGATTTCCAGTTGTGCTATGTATATACATATACACAGCCACTGCAAGCACATTCATTCAACAGGCATATTATGCCATCAGGCATATTCAACCTGCATATTATGGCATCCCCTACAAAATTATGCAGGGGATGGATAAAGTGGATAGGGGGAGGTTCTTGTCCCTCTCACACTGCACCAAAACTAGGGGACATCCACTAAAATTGAATGTTAGGAGAGTTAAGACAGACAAAAGAAAATATTTATTTACCCATCGTGTGATTAGTCTGTGGAACTCCCTGCCACAGGATGTGAACATAAGAACAGCCCTGCTGAATCAAGCCATAGGCCCAACTAGTCCAGCTTCCTGTATCTCACAGCGGCCCACCAAATGCCTCAGGGAGCACACCAGATAACAAGAGACCTGCATCCTGGTGCCCTCCCTTGCATCTGTCATAGCCCATTTCTAGAATCAGGAGGTTCCACATAAAATCAGGAGGTGATGGCATCTGGCCTGGATACCTTTAAAAGGGGGTTGGAGGAATTTCTGGAGGACAAATCCATCACAGGTTAGAAGCCGTGATGGGTATGTGCAACCTCCTGGCTACCTCAGAATGCCAGGTGCAAGGGAGGGCACCAGGATGCAGGTCTTCTGTTGTCTTGTGTGCTCCCTGAGCCATCTGGTGGGCCACTGTGAGATACAGAAGGCTGAATTAGATGGGTTTTTTACCTGATCCAGTCAGGCTTTTCTTATGTTCTTATGTTCATACATAAGAACACTATTTCTCTCCATGTGCTATGGTTATTGGGGCTTTTCTTAAGTGTCCAAAAGTAATTGTATTTCTCAATGCAACCAAGATTATTATAGCTAGTCATAGGAAAACTTACTTTTCTATCTATAACATATAAATATAGTATTCTGAACGTACATTACATAACTTCATTTTGCTATTTTCTACAGCAGGGGTACCCAAACCCCAGCCCTGGCGCCACTTGTGGCCCTCAAGAACTCCTAATCTGGCCTGCTGGGAGCCCCCAGTCTCTAATGAGATCTGGCTCTCCGGAGTCTTGCTGGAGCCTGTGCTGGTGTGACGCAACTGCTCTCAGCGTGATGGCCAGCTGTTCGACCTCTTGTGTGAGCTGTGGGCAGAGGGCTCCCTTCACTGCTTGCTGTTTCATGTCTATGATGCAGCAGTGGCAGCAAAAAGGCCATGAGCTATTGCAAGACCTTCATTCATTCATATAAGTTCCATCTCTAATGTATTCATTTATGTAAATTTATTCAAATTTGAAATGTAAATTAACCCCCTTTTAGAGAGATGATGTGGACTTCCTGCCAAAAAGTTTGGACACCCCTGTTCTAGTGTATTCCCTTTTCTGTGATATATTTATCTCCGCTGGCTAATTTGGTATGTATGTCTACACTAGCAGGGTTTCGCTTCTTAGGAAAAAAATTAATTAATAGTACTCCTGAGTGTAATGTCTGGACTAGCTCTGTAAATTTAGATTTTCTTTCACTTTCTCTAATTGCATAGTATCCTTCTCCAAATGCTGAACCAAACCTCTCACACTGTACTGAACCTCTGGAGTGCTGAGGTTTGCAGATTCTCTCTCCAAACCATTTAACATCAAATGAAAGGAATGGTGATGTAAATGTATTGTCGTACCATGAGGCATAAAGCAGCTTGTGGCTCTGCCGTATGAGCATCTCTGATGAGATAGGCCTCCCAAGAGGAGCAAGGTGAAGAGTGGCTTTCAATGTGGAAAGTGCCAGTTATATGTGTAGTCATGGGCATGTCTGGCTGATAGTGCTTCCTTTCATGTCTGATAAGAAACTTGAGCCAGGACCTCTACACATCTAAAAGCCTGCAGTCTCCCCACATACATTCCTCTTTAAACAAACTCAGCCAGCTGGGTACACGGCTACTTCATGGGTCCCCAACATTGCCATGAGGAGATCCTGTTCGCTTCACAACAATCGCAGACTTCGAAACAGCTAGATTCACAGTGGTGACCTCAGTCCCTCAAATTTACCTTGCGCAAGTCACTACTCTTCAGTCCCAGTGCCATGACTGTAAAATGGAAATAACAGGGACCTGATAGGTTTGTTGTGATGTGACAATGCCTGTTGGAAATGTAATAGTATTGGAACCAGTGAAAAGAACACAAAGAGGAGAGCTGTGATTACATTTTTCTGGCTTACTCTCTATTCTCTGTGTGTGGCAGTCTTTTAAATACTTGAAGATTGCTATCGTATATCCCTTTGATCTTCTTTTCTCTTCACTAAGTAGATCTAGTTCCTTTAATGTTTATTTCATTGAATTTGCATAAATTCACACATGACTGTAACAATGTTTCTGAAGAAAGAAATGTCACAGCAGCCAGCATAGACAAGGCATTTCCTCCTATGTGAGGTGGAAAAGCATATAGCTCTTCTGTGATGTTGCCCAGCACTCACAATTATTCAATTAACTAACAATGCTTTAAAACAAATCTGGTGCCTGCCAAATTGGGGGGTCTGCTTTAATTTATCAAAAGTTTTAATAATCATCAATCTCATCACTTAAACAGCTACAAATCTACAAAGGTGTTCAGAAGACCTCCAAAACTCATGTTCCCTCAAGTTCTGTGGCTGGGGGGAGGGCTCATGAGGGAGACCTCTATACTTTATCCCTCATAATGTTCTCAATGATACTGTTTGGAATGGTGTAGCCCAGTGGCCCGTGAGACTCTGAGAAGCCGTCTATGAGGTTTCAGGGGAAAAAAATCACCTTCTATCTCTTTCAGTGTCTCCTCGATTGAGCACTACCCATGGACCACCAGAGAGAGTGGTGAATGAACCACCTGCAGCTGCTCTGAGCACTGAAGTGTCAACTGTGGGCGGTTCATTCTCCACCCTTTCTAGTAGTCCATGAGGGAGTGTTCACTTGCCAAACATTCCACCATGGAATACCAAAGTTTAATTGTATCTTTTCATGTGCAGTGAGGTTGAGGGGTGTGTGTGTATGCATGACAACTCAAATTTTTGACTCAGTGGTCCACGGGTTTGGAATGCCAACTGCTGGCCATGATGAACCAGCTGGGAGTGACGTCTAAGATCTCACAAGACACTGAGAGTGAAATTCAAAGTGCTGGTTATGACCCTTAAAGCCCTAAACCAATTGCATGATCCTGGCCCACGCACCACATAGGGCTAGAACTGTGGAATACCTCCCCAGGAGACTGCCACTGTCCCACTGCCTCCAGAGCCTTGCATGGTGTTCCCTCTTTGAAAGTTTCTGAGGTCTCCAGAGAGCCTTTGAACACTACTTCCAGAGACTATTTTTAATGGCTTTCCAGAGACCTCAGAGGGTGCATTGAAAGTGTGGTGCCCCAGGGCATTTGCCCCCCCTCTGCCACCCCTCTAGGAATGCCACTGCTGTAAACAGCTTGGGGCCAAGGTACTTTAAAGGACCACTTTCTTCCATATGAATCTACCCATGCCCTAAGACAGCGGTTTTCAAACTCTCTTGGGGAGTTTGTACTGCTGTAAGTCCTTGTGGGGGGGGGGGGGAGAGACAACGGCACGATCCTGGGGATCATGTTGCTGCCTCCTCCCTGCCCCTTAAGAGGCCAGGGCCTTCAGGCTGGGGTGTCGCAACGCCCCAGTCTGAAAGCAACTGCCCTAAGATCTTCCAGAAAGGTTATCCTGCATGCCTCATTGCTGCCTGAGGTACAGCTTATGGAGACACATGAGATTTTTGCTCGAGACAAAAATCTGGTGCAAGGCAATGGGTTACCCAGCAAGCTTCTCCTCTCCCCTTTCCAGCCTCCATTCTCAGATGCAGAAATGTGATGGGCTCTATATTAAAGGGAGTGGGGGAATGGGGAATGAGAAACCTATTTAGAACCTCAAGGGAGGCGTTTGGCAGGGGAGGACGGGCAACAGGCTACCTGTGGGCTGGAAGCAGGGAAGCAGGAGGTGGGGCCAGGACCTGGCAGTTATTCTAGAACTTGACCCTGTTCCTGGACAGCCTGGGCCAGCTCCAGGTCAAGCCGCTGGGTCAAGATGCTTTCAGCACGAAAATTGTGCTGGATAAGGACAGGCATGCTGGCCTCCCCATTCCAGCACAAGTTAGGATTGCTTTGACCAGCTGCAGTGGCACTGCCCAGCTGCAATTCTATCCATGCTTATCTAGGAATAAGCCCCATATATAATGGCTATAATGGAACTTACTTCTGTGTAGTCATGCATAGGTTGGGCTTTTGTGGAGCAATCATTAGGTTAAAATTTGTTCCCTAGTGTGCATAACTGTATCTATAGGACAGGGATGTCCAAACCCCGGCCCGGGGGCCACATGCAGCCCTCAGGGCCTTTCAATCAGGTCCTTGGGGAGCTCCCAGTCTCCAATGAGCCTCTGGCCTTCCAAAGACTTGCTGGAGCCCGTGCTGGTCTCTCAGCAAGAGAAAGACTGTTCAACCTCTCACTTGAGCTGTGGGACAAGGGCTCCCTCCACCACTTGCTGTTTCACGTCTGTGATGCAGCAGTGGCAGCGAAGGAAAGGCTGGCCTTGCTTTGTGCAAGGCCTTTTATAGGCCTTGAGCTACTGCAAGATCTTCATTCATTCACACAAGTTCCAACTCTAATATATTCATTTATGTAAATTTATTCAAATTTTAAATGGTAAATTAATTCCTTTTTTTCCCCGGCCCCCGACACAGTGTCAGAGAGATGATGTGGCCCTCCTGCCAAAATGTTTGGACACCCCTGCTATAGGAGAATACAATGGTACATCTGAATGAAAGGTTCTCCTAGTTTTTTTTTTTGGGGGGGGGGAGGCAAATGAAATTGTGTTACCTGGTACGTGATTTGCAGCAAGCAGGACCACTGAAAGTAGTCTACAGTTTCTGAGAGCGTAAATACAATTACAGTAGCAGTCCTAGAAGAAACAATGACATTGCACCAGTACTTTAACTCAAAGGCCCCAATCAGATGTCATAGGAATTAATCAGTATGCTCACCTGGTCTATAAAAAGACAGTCATATCCTTAAATCTTAAGGCTTAAAGACTGTACAGTTCACTGGTTAGATTATCTATGAAGCCTTCTAAAAGAGCTGGCTGAGTTATTACACTGTTGCCCTGCTTCCTTTGTATAAAGTTAGCACTTTGACTTAATATCTAGACATTATTTCGAGACATTCAAGCTATTGCTTTCATTTAGTTACAGTTTATGTTGTGCAGCCCTAGAAATGACAGCAGCAATGCTTGAGGCTTTCCAAGTAAAACACATACTGGAGAGTAGTAATGTTTCTAATCCCATGCATAATTACAAGCAAGCCACTCCCTGGCTCTTCATTCTAAAGTGCACTCTGACCTTTTAGGGTCCAATCCTATGGGCTATCGTAAAAGTACTGTATGGTAGCGCTAACAATGCACTGCTGGCATCAAGCCCAGTGGCATTTGGCGCTGGGCTTCAGCAACCAGATGCTGAGAGCTCCTGGCGGTGAGTATGGCCACTGGGCAGTGGCAGGGTTTTTCAGGGCAGGGGAGGGTGAGAAGGGGTAGAACTGAGTGGGGGAGGGGAAGAGTTGGCAGGGCCTCTGAGAGGAATTTTATCAGGGGGTACAAAGTTTCATTTGGGCCCCTTTGCAAAGGGGTGAAACTGACCAGGGGGGGTGGTGATGGGTGAGGGGAATAGGGCAGGGAGTGGCAAAACAGGTTGGCGGATGCTGGAGACAGCTGGAAAAGTCTTTGGAGCCCTGGTCTACTCAACCATGTG
This sequence comes from Tiliqua scincoides, assembly GCF_035046505.1. Taxonomy (NCBI): domain Eukaryota; kingdom Metazoa; phylum Chordata; class Lepidosauria; order Squamata; family Scincidae; genus Tiliqua; species Tiliqua scincoides. Next base: position 173,481,880 of record NC_089823.1, read on the forward strand.
GCACTGGCAGCTAAATACAGTAATACAGAAAAACAAACACACTCCTAAGTCCCTCTAAAAAATTTTAAATATTGAAAATCATGCAGAAAATTAGCATCATTATATTTAGGCTCACACTAGAATGGAAAGTGTCCTGTGCATACCAAAATTTGCTTCTGTACCAGCTGTAGTCTTGCAGCTGTGTCCCTGAGCTCCTATACACTCCTTCATGGTAAGCAGATCCACAAGCCAAAGAGCTACTGTAGCGGGCCAGTTTCCTTCCACATCTGACACTGCGTTAAGGAGTGTCAAATATGCATTCCTTGGCCCATCATATATGACCTGATAGTAGCTGCAGTAGCTACAGCTGCACGCTCATGGAAGTGTACCCAGCATCCTGTACAGGCAACAAGTCTGAGTAGATAGGAAAGTGTAAGATTCCAGGAAATTTCTGGGCCCCATCCTTTGGTTCCTGGGCCTCCTTTTGGACCCTGGGCCCAGGTACAAATTACCCCCTTTACCCCCCTCTCCTACGCCCTGGGAGTGGGCCTGGGAAGAGGGTGGAGATGGAAGTAGTCTCTGCTGCCATATCCTAACCCCTTCCTGGGCTGGGAAACTAATATGGGTCCCCTCACTTCTATGCCTGCTCAATAGCAAGGGCAGATCTGAGGAGATCCATTGGGGCCACCTGGGTATTACATGCGGTAAGGAAACATTGTTCCCTTACCCTGAGGAGAGCTGGCACCACTTCTCTAGCCCCATAAGATACAATAAGATACCATTTTGGTGCCACTGTAGCCCTGGGTGCTAGAGAAGAATAGGATTGGGCGGTTAGTCGAGGAGAAAACCTGGGATGGATTAACCTGCTGTTCCAAGACTTCTGTCTTGGAATCCTGTAAAAAGAAGCAATGGATCCATTATGAACACCTCATTTGCCTCATTTCCTTCCAATTCAAAAAGCAGCTATCTATTTTTAAAACCGTCTACACATAAAAGAAATTAATAACAGTGCCCTTTTTAAGGGCGTTTTGCAGTTTCCAAAGCAAACATTGTAGAAAAGCAGAATGCGTTGGAGATGCTTCCTGAACTGCCAACCTGAGCTATGTAAATACAACAACAGGACTGAAAATAACAAGCACCTCTGACCTTCAAGAAGGGAAGGATAATTTGTGGATCAAAATCAGAAAGCAATGGCTAATTGAAAATGGTTTTAAGACAAAGCAAAAAGTTAGGCCATGTGTGTGCCAATGGCATATCAGCAATACGGGAATATCACTGAGCAATTAGGTGAAAATTCCTTGGGCTTGAAACAGTTTATCTAGCTATACTATGCAAAACACTGCACATCTAACATGAGCTTGCACTGCCAGGAATGTATCAACAAACTACGAGATTGTTTAGTTGCTTGGTCATCCCGCCATCAGGTAATGATTCTTTACTACTCTTCAACAATAAAGAAACTGCTTTGAAGAGAGCTGACTTCAAAATAAGGAAGAGAGCCTCTGATTAAGGAGAGCCACTTGACATTCCTTTGTTTACCTTGGAATAAGCAACGTCCTACTATTTTAAGTAAGGATATATGAAACCGCCCTATATATATATATATTTTTCATAGCAGGATTCACAGTGGAAGTAGGAATTTCAGACTCTTTCTGCAGTACATAGCTGTGGAAATATCTGCAGGTGTGCATGTCCTGGGAGTAAGCTTATGGGATAGCCCAAACCTATTCTTCCACACAACCCTGCCAATGTAGTAGCACCAAAATAGCTACCACTGCATCTTGCAGGCGGTGGTTGTGGAGGTCTCCTTTGGGTAAGGAAACAATTGTTCCCTTTCCTGGAAGTAAGCCTCTGAGGCATGGAGGAGGTCTACTAGGACTGACGTTAGTGAAATTACTGTCTCAGGTCCACATGGACCCATGCTGAAGGATTGGTCCAGGAAGGGGGTTAGATTCAGCAGCTATAGCTGCCACCGAACCTGCCCCTTTTCTGGATGCTACCTGCCTATTCCCCATTCAAACAGGAGTTAATCTGTGCATGACCTAGCTGATTCATGACCCTTTAGGAAGCTTCCCCGACGTAGCCCTGAGTCGCTCGAGGCTCTGTGAGCCTCAGGTGAGTAGGGGGGGGTGAATTTTCGTGCAGGGGAGCAGCAACAGGCCTCGGTGGAGTGCCTTCTATGCATCGGGGCGTGAGGCTGGGGAGGTCCGCCACTGCCTTTTACTGGCTTTTAATGGAACATTTTTTAAAGATAAAAACAGTGCATTGGGCATTGCAGATGGGATCAATACCATGGTGGGGACAAAAGCTCCTCCACAGCTTCACAGTCCCCCACGTTCTTTTAATAATAATAATATTTTTTTAAAAACCTTCCCTCCCCCTGCCACTGAACATATTACTCACTCAGGCTTACATCTAGCTTGGTCCTCAGAGTTATCTAGGAAGAACATGCCGAAGTGTGTGTGGTCATATCATGAGATTTCCTCCCAGATGAAAGATGGCTTTTGGATTCCAAAAAAAGCATGATAGTATTTTAACAGAAAGTCCTAAGTTCGCTGCCAACTTTTTACAAGCAGCGACTTTTATCTGCTGCATGACGAGAATAAGTCCCATGGGGGATGTTTTTTTCTCATACCTTTTCTTCATGCTGAGAACATTTTCATCTGGGCAAAACCATAGAAGAAAAATACACAAGTCATTTATTTTTGCCTAGATTTATATGGCCTGAACAAATATATAATTATAATTATGTATCTAATTATCAGATTCAACTTCATTATGCTCAACATAGGATTTCCTAAACATGCCAATTCGATCATATTATCTATACTATATCATGTCAGAAGCAGAGAAATAAATGGCTAAAGGGGAGCCCTGAAACATGTACACAGAGCAAAATATTTCATTGAACAAACCCAAATGATTACAGCCTATGAATCCTTATCCGTCAATTAGAAAAGGTGCAAATAGTTGTGGTCCACCATGAAATATCTCATGGCTAACCCTAATGGCGGACCACACCAGCCCCGTGTCCCGGGGCAAAGGTCTGTGATGTTGCCCCACCCCGTGGGATGCTGCTGCCCCCTCACAAATCCCCCCAACTTACCTGGAGCGTACAGAGCCTCGCACAACTCCAGGATGAACCAGAGAAGCCTAGTGAAGTTTGCCTGGGCTCTTAAACTGTGCTTCCAGTGTTGGGAGCTCAGTGAGGCTTCCGCACGGTCCTAGAGGTGCACGAGGTTCTGCACCTGGGGCATTTGCCCCTTTCACTGAATGGCAGATCTGCCACTGGCTAACCCACAGGTCTACAGCAACCCATGTTTTGGCTGGTCTCCCTTCTTTTTCTCTTTTCTCCCCACACTTCTCTGTAATGGTGCCAGGCTGTTGCACACATAAAAATAAGATGCTTGCAGTCCAACAGAACTGTCAGTTCAGGCAACTGGAGAAAACCAGTTACCTCTGAAACTCCCATTGCAGCAGAAAAAAAATGTAGCTATTGCTGCTCCTGTTTGTTTCTTATTTAGCCTTGGCATCCACCCCCTTCTCTAGCCTCATGTACTTCATCTCTGCAGCAGCAAAATCAACTGTGTGCTTGCAGAATGTTTGTTGACACTGGAGGGCTCCTGGGAAAATGCCCCTGGCTGGTGTAGTACTATGTTGCCTGAGTCAAACATAGAGTTAAGAAAAACTAGAACCACCACATGACTCCAGATTTTTGTAAGTCAACTTCTAGAATGCCATGAATCCCGTGGCAGCTAATTTTGGGTCAGAGTGAATTGACATGGGCCTTTGGCACATAACCTGATACCAGTATAGATGAAGTTTCAGCCCAACACTGTGGGTAGAACAGAGACGGAACTATGGGTGGTTGATCTAAAGCAGCATTCTAAAGATATGACAGTTATTACCTACAAAGCTTGCTAAAGACAGGATCCTATGATAATTATATTTAGCACTTGAGTACAAAGAGCTTTAGATACATTATCTCAGTAATTCTTAAAACTCTGCAAGCCAGGCCAGTATTATCTTCCTCATGTTGCAGATGGGAGACTGTGAGACAGTGATTTGTCTAGTGTAGAGTTCTCCAAACTGGAAACCGCTGTGTCCCTGAAAAAGCCCTCCCCATCCCGAGCAGTGCTTACAGCTCTGCCACAGCACTGCATTTCTTTTAAGCTGATCTGGGCACAGGGAGCAGAATAGCAAGCACTGCTCATGAGGGGGGGCTTTCTCCAAACCCCAGATCTGGCCCGCGGGCCAGGGTTTGAACAGCCCTGTGAGTTGATGGCCACAGTGAGATATAAATCAGGATCACTCTGTTAGCATGCGTAGTAAGATACCTTTGTCCTGGACGATTGTGCCCTGGTCACATACATCCTCATCATTGGCATCCCTGGACACTCACTTCTGGTTTTTTTGGTGCCCCGGTTATTTGCATTCCACTATAACTGGGCCACAAAAACCATAACTGGGTAAAAAAAACTCCATGTTATATATCCTAAGCCTCTTATCCTAGACCTAACCCTACCTTTGCATTTTAAAGGACATCTCATATAAATAAACATATATTAGGGCACAATGTCCAGGATGCAAGGTGACGAAGAGATGCAAATGCCCATTACCAGGATGCATTTGAAGGGGACATAAATGTGCAGGACACAATGCTCCTGTCACTATTGTACTGCACTCTCTCTACAATCACAGACATGAATATGTAGACATGAAACATTACTCACAATCTTCCACTGTGCTGCCTTGGAAAACACAATTTGCTTAAATTCAGATGGAGCAATTTATCCTGAAATACATGAGAAACAACCTGTTTTAACACCGATAATTTATTTACTTTGCTTAGCTGTAGCCCTCACCTAGGTGAAACAATGTAAATACTTTCCATTTCATTTAGAGGGGTGGAAAATGAAAACTGTCACCTGAGCTTTGGCCAGAAGCCAAGATGCCAGGAAGCCACTGAATATATCATCTGTCCATGACATTTACTTCAGCATCATTATTATTACCAAACAAGGTACATTATTTAAATAATTGTGAATAGAAAAAATAATTGCAAATAAAATTAAAAAAAATGCATCTGTGGCTGCATACCCACTCTGGTAGCCAATGGGATATTTGTCTAGGCTCTTCCTATTAAGAACAAGTGAGAACTACACAAAAAAGCATTACTTCAAGGCAATACGAAGGTCAGGCTCACATGCCAATCAGACAGATAGCTCAGAGAACTTCAAAAAGCCACAGATCACAAAAGAAATATAAAATTGTTGGGCTCTAGAGCAAACTCCAGATCAAAGTTATCTTTAGGATAACTTTGTTTTCATAAAAGCATTAATGACATCCACAAATGTCTACTCTAAAGTTACAGACTCCCACTGGCAGAGTTACAGGTAGATGAATCATACTCAAATCAATGGAACTGATCATTGCACAATTGTCAGAAGTGTTTATGACAAAACTTCTCTAGTAATTATTGTGGGGGCGATGACGATGCCCCAGTCAGACTATCCTAAAGTAGTCACAACAGGCAAAGGTGACTGACAGCCCAGTCCTATTCAGATTGCAGTCTGAGGATTGCAGCTATTCTCCAATAGTCAGACCTCACCTGGAATAATGCATCCAGTTCTGGATTCCATACTTTTAAGTAGGCCATTGATAAGTTGGGCAAACTTGGAGGAGGGAACAAAGACTGGAGAGTGGTCTGGCAACAGAGTCTGGCAAGGGAGGGCACCAGGATGCAGGTCTCTTGTTGTCTTGTGTGCTCCCTGGGGCGTTTAGTGGGCCACGGTGAGATGCAGGAAGCTGGGTTAGATGGGCCTGTGGCCTGATCCAGCAGGGCTGTTCTTATGTCCTATGAGGAACAGTTAAAAAGAGCTGAGTCTGCCTTACCTGAAGACTAAGAGTAGGATAACCATCTTCCAATATCTGAAAGGCTGTCACACAGAAGAAGCAGAGAACTTCTTGAGAGCAGGATTAGAACCAATGGGGTCAAACTACAGGGAAGGAAGTGTGGGCTAGACATGAGGAAGAATTTCTTAAAGTGTAAGTGCTGTCTAGTCTTGGGACAATGTGCTTCATGCTGTAGTGGCTATCAATCAGAGGTCAAAAAGGTCATCTGAGAAGGTTGCTGCAGCAGCTGCCAACACTGAAAAGGGGATAGACTAGATAAACTCCATGGCACCTTCCAGCTCCATTCTATGATTAAACATCAATATATAATTCCATCAATATAATTCTTTCTTTCTCTCCTCCACCCTCCTAAACTTCCTGGTGTCTATATTTGTCTTCTTGCTGCACTACAGTATAACTAAAGTCCACAGGGAACAATGGGAGGCGGAGAAGCAATCCGACCCACACACATCTACCCTACGTTTTATATGCATTATCACTGTCTATAGCTCTGGTCAGCCCACAGATTGTGCACAGTGATGAACTTATATTATCAACAATTAAATGGGCTTGTATAGTAGGTATTCATGTGAAAGACATCGCTTTGATTCAAAAGCCTTTGTCAAAAAATCTTGCTGTATTTATTACAAGGTTTGTAAAATGTCACATTAACAAACTATCTCATACTATGCAGCCCTTTTTGGAAATTATATCTTGACTTTAAGATTTAAATCTTAAATCCAAAAACAGATGCTCAAAGTTTTGACTCTCAACTCTTCCTCTAAAATCTCTCTCTGCACCATGAAAATCTCAGTCTATCGCTTTGAGGGAACCCGACCAACATTCTCTTGAAAGGCTCTGCATTAATGCAACTCAAAAATTTGCTAACAAAACCCAGGCAGGGAACCTTTCATACTATCTTTCCATAAAAATGGTAGAAAAGAACAGGGAACTACTGCAACATTTTTCCAAGGGAGATGATAGGAGCAATCAGTGTTCATTAGTGCATGCTCAGCCTGCATGATCCCTCTGCTTTTGGATTTCTTACAAATTGTTAAGACTTCCTTACTCTATCAGGTATTTGTCTGGGCTGAATTATTTATCCAAATGGCTGTACAGTGTCATATGATGTCTGTAACTGCTACTATTCTATGCTCTTGTTCTTTTACTATGCTGTATTGCCCTTATCTTTCTAAAATAGATTTTTCATTGTAAGCTGCTTTGAAGGCTGTCCTAAGTGGAAAAGGGGAACAACGTAGATTCAAATAAATATTAAACCAAACTCACTTCTCATGTAACATGCATGTGCCCAGAACTGATTGTAAAATCCATTCCCAGATTCCATAGTACATGCCTACATTTTTGCAAAGTGGAATGGAAACAAGGTAAGAAACTAAGCAAGTGGATCTCTAGAAGAAAACATCCAATTGTTATGTTGCTTCATGCCTAGCAGCAGAATTATTTGCATATTCTTGTTCCTCATTCTTTCCTTTAACTTGACTCTTACTGGTGTGATGTTTTGCTCTTTAATAATAGAGGCCTACAAAATTGAGGGTCAGAAAAGTTTTTCCCAAACTTTATGGTGGTTTGATATGAATTTGGGGTGCCATTCCAAAAATGGTATCGGTTTTGCCCTATCATGTCTAGTTTTGGAGATGTAGTATAGCCTCATTAGTGAATGGTTCAAGCAGCTTCCTCATGAGGAAGCCATGGTGTAGGTTTCCTCATGAGGAAGCTGCTTGAACCATTCACTAAAGAGGCTATGCCATGTCTCCAAAACTAGATGTGATAGGGCAAAATGGATGCCATTTTTTGAATTGGCACCCCAAATATACCCAGGAATTGGTGTAACGTTTAAGGAAGCAAAATGTGTGTTGGCCTGTGTAACTGTAAGCTACTTTGAGCAGGCAGGTACTTGTTTATTGTTCTATATAAATGATGATAATAAAATAATAACTAATAACAGCCTTGTAAATAAAAGGCTTAGAAAGTCCTTTTCTGGATCAAAGAACAACTATTTACCATGGGGGTTGGGGAGAGGAAAAGAGAGAGAGGCTGGCAGCCCACAGAAATGGAAAAGCTTTGAAGAACTGGCATAATTATACCCCAGCTTTGTATATTTTCCCCACGAATCCCTGACAACAATAATCCATTTTGGAGGTATTTATAATAGGTACTTCAGGGGTGTCATTTCCTGAGTCATTAAATTGCAGGTGTGCACATGGTAGCCAGCTGGTGATTAGCTCTGGTCTACCAAATGACTTGCCACACAGTAATGGGGTTGACATAGACAGTCAAGGTAAATTGCACAGTTTTTTCAGAGCATAGTCCGTAGTGGGTGGCACAGATATACAACTCCCATCTGATTTTTCTTTTAAAGTCTTCACAGAGCCACCAGACATTTGCCAAGTGTAGGAGCTCCTGGAACATATCTTGGGTTTATGCAAATCTTAAACAGCGCTCTTAAATAATACTGTTAATTTGTACAAACGTGTACCTCAGTCCAGTGGCATAGCTATGGGGGTGCAGAGGGCAACAGTCACACTGGGCAACAAGCTTTAGGGCAGCAACAAGTTGTGCTTAACACTAGTGACCAAAATTGTGAAAAAATTGGTATGTATGAATAATACCATCATGTTATATATCATTGGAAAGGTAATTTAATGCAGAATTCAATGAAAGAAACCTAATTGAAATATCTGTATTCTGTCAAAAGTTATAGCCAATTAACCAGAGAATGAAAACACAACTGCCTTATGGAACAAAAAGTGGATTTTCTTAACTTAAAACTGACCTATGTAACTGATTTTTCTGAGAGCCAATGAGATGTTATTATGATACAAATGGAATCAATAGGGTGTTAATATGTTTCAGCTATCATTTCTATGTATCATAATACAGCAACCCCTGCTAAATGAGTAAAGAGGTACTTTTTCAAGTGATGCTTCTCTTATATTTCGCAGGGGAAGAATAACTGCTTCTCTTCACTACAGCACAGTGTCTCTAACCAATAAGGGGTACACTTCTATTTACTTAATTAACTTTGATTTTGTCATGGGGGCTATAAAATCTTCTTTGACTCCAGGTAGCAGATAGTTGCCTTAGCTACGCCACTGACTGGGGACGGACGGACAGCAGAGCAAGTGGGTGGGGAGCTTCTGGGGGGAGGAGGCAGATTTTCCTCTGATATTCACTTTTTAAAAAGCCTGGGCGTGACATCACTTCCAGTTGTGACATCACTTCCGGGGCATCATTTTGAGCTTTGCACCTGGCTACGCAATCATTAGCTACACCACTGCCTCAATAAAACCTTGTTTGATAGCTTAGCATAATGACTTAGAACTGAATGTACGAACTCCCTTTAGCTGGCAGCTTCACAAGTACGTATATCCACCTTCAGCTGACAACTTAGGGCCCAATCCTATCCAATTTTCCAGTGCTGGTGTAGTTGTGCCAGTGGGGTGTGCGCTGCATCCTGTGGTGGAGGGGCAGTCACCGGGACCTTCTCAAGGTATGGGAACATGTGTTCCATTATAATGAGGTTGCATTGTGGCTATACCGGAGTTGGAAAGTTGGATAGGATTGGGTCCTAAGTGTGTCTACTCACTCTTAACTTCCAATTAAGGCAGATTTATAGCTCTTTCCACTATCAAAATGTTATTGTGATTTTTTTCAGAAACCAAGGTCTGGCCCATGCCATGCAGTGAGCTGGATATTTTACAACATGCAATTTAACCTTAATTATCCATATCTCAAGCCATGGGGCGCATCCTAAGTTTCTGAGCTAGGATGACTTAGGATATGACCCTATACATAGTGATGCTAATGCAGCAGAGTGCATTAAAACACTTAAAAGGATAGTTGTGGAGAAAATATAATGTACTCCTCTTTGGATGTACTTTGAAATGTGTACCCTTTGTTCTTTTCTTAAGATAAAATGGAGCAAACTATGCAAAGTCATTCTAAATCAAACCGTTCTTGGAGAACACGAAGCATGTTGATTTGTGAAATAAGGTGCGTTAACTCATGGCAAGTGCAACCTAGACTGGGCTCCAGGTATTTTATTAACCTTACATATGGCTTTTCAAGCAATTTAACACACGTCTTATATGGTAATGAAGGACTTAGGAAATATGTATAGCCTTTGCCAGCTGACATAGTTTTGAAGTTGTGTGCGGAAGCTCTACAAACATTTGTTCCAGGAAAAGAAATGATGGGTGGTTTCCGCTACATGCAGCACAACAAAGCTTAGATTTCTGGGCTGAAATTTTCTGGTGTCTATGCAAGAACTAGGTGTTAGAGCATGGGGATGTTAGAAGGTAATTTAGAAATCTGTTTACTTAGCTTTGGAAATGTCACTGGAGCCCTGCCCAAAAAGGAGGGATAGATTAGCCTCCTCAGGATATTGTTATGATTAAATGGAGTGATTAAATGAGCCTCTAGCTTGCTTGCATTTAAACTGGAATCTGTCTTCAGTGACTTATGGAGAGAGAGAGTAATTCTAGAAGTAGCCTCCTTCCATTAGCAGGAAGGCGATCCAAGACAAACATTTTCTCAGAAGCTCAGAATCCTGGCTAAGTTTGTGTTTTTCCACTAAGTTATGAGGCATCTAAAACCAAGGTTTGACTTGAATTATATTTTAGCACAAAGCACAAATGCTCCATGGGCTAAAAACCCTGCGGACCCATATTTCAGATGGAAAAGTAATTTTTTTTCAACAAGACATAAAACAATAACGGAGGTGCTAATACAGTCTTACAGCCCAAGAATTGTGTAAGCCCTGGTGCAAAAAGCATGAAGGAGAGGCAATCATGGAAACAAAGCAGATCCTACTTATTGTTTACTTTAGAGGAGACTTGTACAATGTACATTCCCTTCCAGGGGTGGCGGGGGAGCGGGGAATACCAGTACATAATGTGCTAAATCATGTACTGCAGCTCACCAGGTTATTTGATGAATTTCCTGGCTTTGCAGCCTGTCTTGAATGTTGACCTATTAAAAAGGATTATTTAAAACAGCATGCATGAGCAGTTGATGAAAATCTTTGAGTATAATGAGCCAATATAGACAAGAACGGGCAGTTCCTGTCTATATTTCCTGGGCAGTTCCTGAGCTGCCCAGTGTGCGGGGTTGGAGCTCTGCCAAAAATGACTACTGCTGCATCTAGCATGCTCCAGGCAGCAGCCGCCTCCTTCTCGGGAGAAGGGGACTTTCATCCCCTTCCCCCAGGTAAAATGAGTAGCTCTGCAATGGCTCCTAAGCCCTTGAACGAACCTAAGGTCAGCATAGAATGAAGAGCCTCTGTGTCAGGCAGCCAGCCCAACACAGAGGCTCTGGATCCACTGGAGCAAAGTTCCACTGGTCCCACCTCCCTTCTGCCCCACTCCCTCCCCCAGCAGCCCTCCTCCCTGCCCTCTCCCTGCCCTCCCACAGGAAAAAAATATCACCTTTGATCACTTCCAGCCTCTTGTTGGGAAAGTGCTCCTCCTCAGACCACCAGAGAGAGTGGAGAATATGTCTGAAGTCAGTACTGAAGTGCTGGCTGCAGGCCATCCATTCTCTACCCTCTCTGGTAGCCAATGGGGAAGTTGTCACTTGGGAGTTGCTTCCCCATGGACCACCAGAGAGGACAGACATTGAACTGTTGGCAGTTGGTTCTTCACCCTCTTTGGTGGTTCGTGGGAGAGTGCTACCTTATGGATCCCGATGAAGCACCAGAGAAAGTGGAGAACAGACTACCTGCAGCCAGCACAGCATGTGGTCCACAACAATTCCAATTCTTGGTCAGTGGTCCACTGGCTCCTAAAGGTTGGGAACCACTGGTCTAAACCCAGCTTCCACTGAGGCTGATGGCATAGAGTTGGAAAGAACACCTATTTCTTTTGGGAGCATCCTGCCACTCACTGCACCAAAGCCAGAATGGTGGGTATGTTCCATAAGCCAGGAAGTTAGGATGAATATTCCTATTCTATTTCTCTCCCCAGAGAGAGGAATCAAAATATTCTGACTTCAAGGGAAGGTGAAGCTGGCTAAACAGCAGCAAAGGGCAACACACATGCACCACAACACCTGCTTCACGTCAAATATTTCAAGGAAGTGACTAGAGAAGAAGTGCTTCCCGTTTCCCTGCTTATGCTATTATAGTGCAACAAGCTGGGCACCTGTATCTTTGCTAAGATGAAAAATCCATCAGTTCAGGATGCGAACTGCCTGCCAACAAAGATGGAGTGACTGTGAACTTTACCTAGTGAGCTCTCTGCTCATCTTTGTTGACCTTTAGAGATCCATCACATTCTTTTTTATTATTTAGGGCCCACTAGGGGAAAAAAAGGTTTGAGAATCTGTTTGCTAATGCATCCTGTGCCCAATGTGTTCTTTGCACTTGCTTTCCTTTCCATTGTACTCTTGTGTGTGTGTTGTTCTGTGATGCAAACACATGCTTTTCTTTGAAACTCAATGAATTCCCTCACTTACAGAGCCCTTCTCAGCAAATTGCTCTCTTTTTTTACACACTGGCATTTCTGTGCATAATCCCTTTATCTTTTTATTCATTAATGAATAAGATGACTTGCTGCAAGACCTCATTACATGTACCATCAATGATTGCACTGCTGGAGGTTGGATTGGATTATATTTATAGGAGAAAGAGCACATATCCTAAAATTAACCAACATGAGTTTTTAATCCTCTCTAAGAATATCAGCTGTTACTGTTATGTCATCTTGAGAGTTTGTTAGCAACAACCTCTCCTTCAACACATACAGTACAATAAGTAAGAGCCAGGAACTTAACAGAGGGGGAAAACCCAGAATTCTATACCCCATGGAGGCTGGTGGAAGCTTGGGAGCACACTAACAGCCTAATTCTACCCCCACCATGTTGTAGCAGGGAGGTGCATGCTGCATGATATGGTGGAGTGGACCAGGAGGTCTGGGAGAAAAAAATTTTCCTTACTTCTCTGCAGGCCTCTTGATGGCCTATGGATCTCCACAAACCTCTGCCAGCTATATAGCTGGTGTAAGTCAGAGGAGAGAAAAGGTAAGATACCTTTTTGTTAGTCTACTGCCAGAATCCACCCCTTCCCTTCTACAATCTGCCCCTGCCCTTCTCCTTCCTGACCCAAATCTCCCCCTGCCTTTCCCCTTCTTGCCCACAATATGCCCCCACTGCCAATGTACCGTGAGTAGCGAGAACCATAATCCACCAAAAGAAGGTGCTTTCATGCCTTTTCACGTCTGCATGAAAATGCCAAAACAGCCATTCATAACTCAGTCGTAACTTGGGGAGCCAGTATAATTCCAAAGACTTGCTTGTGGGCAAATGTATGAGTCTTGGGTATAGGGACTTTTCCTTAAATTAAAATAGAGTTTCCACACCTCCAAAATTCAGATGAAGCCTTCCAGCTCCAAATTCTGGATGGGGCAGCATATTTGTCATCACCTTTGGAACTGCAACAGAAGGCATCTATCTCCGGACCAGATCAGACGGAAAGCTTTTCAACCTCTCCAGACTGAGAGCAAAATCCAAAGTCCAGCTGAAATGTCTGCGTGACTTCCTCTTTGCCGACGATGCAGCTGTCACTACCCACTCTGCCAAAGATCTCCAGCAGCTCATGGATCGTTTTAGCAAGGCCTGCCAAGATTTTGGACTGACAATCAGCCTGAAGAAAACACAGGTCATGGTTCAGGATGTGGACTCACCTCCCTGCATTACAATCTCTGAGCATGAACTGGAGGTTGTCCATGACTTTGTGTACCTTGGCTCAACGATCTCCGACACTCATTCTCTCGATACCGAGCTAAACAAGCGCATCGGTAAAGCAGCTACCACGTTTTCCAGACTCACAAAGAGAGTCTGGTCCAACAAGAAGCTGACGGAACATACCAAGATCCAGGTCTACAGAGCTTGTGTCCTGAGTACACTTCTGTACTGCAGCGAGTCATGGACTCTTCGCTCACAACAGGAGAGGAAACTGAGCGCTTTCCACATGCGCTGCCTCCGACGCATCCTCAGCATCACCTGGCAGGACAAAGTTCCAAACAACACAGTCCTGGAACGTGCTGGAATCCCTAGCATGTATTCACTGCTGAAACAGAGACGCCTGCGTTGGCTTGGTCATGTCGTGAGAATGGATGATGGCCGGATCCCAAAGGATCTCCTCTATGGAGAACTCGTGCAAGGAAAGCGCCCTACAGGTAGACCACAGCTGCGATACAAGGACATCTGCAAGAGGGATCTGAAGGCCTTAGGGATGGACCTCAACAAGTGGGAAACCCTGGCCTCTGAGCGGCCCGCTTGGAGGCAGACTGTGCAGCATGGCCTTTCCCAGTTTGAAGAGGCACTTTGCCAACAGTCTGAGGCTAAGAGGCAAAGAAGGAAGGCCCATAGCCAGGGAGACAGACCAGGGACAGACTGCACTTGCTCCCGGTGTGGAAGGGATTGTCACTCCCGGATTGGCCTTTTCAGCCACACTAGACGCTGTGCCAGAACCACCTTTCAGAGCGCGATACCATAGTCTTTCGAGACTGAAGGTTGCCAATACGAGCCACCTCCTAAAGACTCCCAAGTTTGGGAAAGACAACTTTTGTAAAACAAAGTAAATATTTCACACTTCCAATGGTTCTCACCAACCCAGGATTAAGTGCAATACAGACATAAGCCCACAGACATCCAAACTAGTTAGCACACCTTCAAATGGGTGAGACAAACAAAGGCAGAACTTCAGGGTAGGTCCTCAGCCAACCACAGAGTATCCTTTGAATCATCCTACCAAAAATCTCATAGAAAGAAGGGGGGCATGGCCCACAAGTTTAGCTGACCAGTTCATGGGGGTGGAAAGAGAGAGAGAGAGAGAGAGAGAAGATACGAAAGGGTAGAAATCTAAAAAACAGCTTCATGCTGGGTTGTCGTTCATGCTGAATGAAGATTCACCCTTTGCCAATGCATTCTGTTGGCCTGTGGAGCATTAACCTGCTGATGCCGCATTAAATCACCCCATTCCAGCTGCCATCCAAAGACCACCATGCCAGCTGGCTACCAGGGATAGGTTACATCCCACAACTCCTTCCTCTTCTGGCTTCTCTCCTATTTTCCTGAGCATAACGAAGACTGCTGAGCCAGTGTAGACAGGCCAGTCAACCTTGGAGGCCCCCTCAAAGTGCTCTGTCCCTCCATGAAAGGCAGCTCAGCACCTTTCCACTGCTCCCTTCAAGACTACTGCCTTCTTGTATGTTAGGGCTTGCTTCATAGTCTCTTTCTGTCTTTGAGACCCCAGGTCTATCGAGACACTCCCCATAATATGCTTTGTTTTCAAATTAGGTGAATGTTTCCCTGCCTAGCCCTTGCCTCAAAATGTATGCAAGTGTGCCCATAAAAATTGGGGCTGTAAGGCAGGGGTTTTTTCGATTCCAATCTTAACAAAAAGTGGGAAGTTCTCATTTTAGTAACTAGGCTTGAATTTCAGTCAGCTTGCAAAATGTACAAAAACTTGAAGCTGGGACTGAGAATCTTTTTATAATACCCACTGTTCTTCAGTGCGTTGTTAGTTATTGTATGCTGGTACTATTATTTACAGAATTCTCCTTCTTTAGTATGTCCAAAGTTTACTATAGTCTATAAAAACTTTCCCTGGCTGTTTTGACAGTTCCAGTGGTTTTCTTTTCTTTTCTTTTTTAAGTCCGTCTACCTGTCAGAATTCAGCTTTGAAGACAGAGATGAGGAGCAGAAACTATATAAAAGTAACTTTTCCCCTGGATACACTGTCTTAAATGATAGAAAAAGTGAAGACCTTGAAAAGGCAAATGAGAACACTGAGGAAAAATTGACCCATTGCCAGCTAGCTTCAAATAGCACTGTCACATACTATCCTAAACCATCACCCAAGGACACCAGCTGTGGTACTAGATTATTTTAACCTCTGACAGCCAACAGAATGGCACTGCAAACGTTGCTAAAGCTTAAAGATAGGAGCAAAGTCCAGTGAAATTTCTTAGTCTTAGAATTGGAATTCAGTAATATTGCCCTTCTATAATCCATGTATCCTTGAATCACTTTATAACCTTGGACAGTGGTTCCCTAACTGAGATAAGCACGCATGGGATGTTCAGCACCCTTTTCTTCCCTACTCTCCCGAGTGCTGCCAACTTGAATTGCAAGCGATCTCATGAGACTTGCATGAGATCTCACAAGAATTGTAAGATATCTTGTGCAATCCAAGATGAGAAGAAGATGCTGCTGTGAAAGAAAGGTGTTGAGATCACAGTAAGTTTAGGAATCACCACCCTTGAACCTTAATCCAGTAAGCTGATCTGCATGCAGAAAAGAAAGTTCCCCTGCATGGATTGGTTTTGCACATAGAGACCTGGCTGCGCCAACATACCATGCAGGATGGAAAATGCTGCATCCAGCACCTGTATGTACACTGTGAGTCAAATCTGACATTAAACTAAATGCAGCCACCTGTTTCATGACACAATTCGTTCATATTTCTCATCCTGTGGTAGAATCTCCAGCTGAATGACAACTGGATGGCAGCAGCAAATTGAAGAAAAGAGGTGTCATAATGAGACATAAGTACAGACGTGCGCCGCTTAACAACCGTTTGCTTAACAACTAATTGCACATATGATGGTGGTCAAAGTACAATAAAGATACTCTTAATGAGGTAATCGCATCTCCCATAGCCTCTCCCATAGCCTGCAGCAGAGTGTCTGTTTACACAACACAACACAACAGAAGCTCTTAATGCAAAGAAGAGGCAATCTATCTCCAGTAGCCTGTGCAGCCAGCTAGTGTCTGGCATGGAGTGTCTGTTTACACAAAAAAGGCAATAGATTGGATGGAATGTTCATTTAATGACCTAATCGCATAACAACGGGGATAGGAAAATGTATCCCCGTCATTAAGTGGCACACACCTGTAATGTACACACAAATGGCTAGTTCAGACAATACCACACAAGTCCAAATTGGCACCATTAACTATGCCCATGCTTGTCCTCTTGTGTCTAAGCATGTTTACTTAGGGCTCAGTCCTATGGGCCATGGCACGTGGCACTGGCACCACTGACCTGGGCTATCCCAAAAAGTGCCGTAAGACACTTTTGTGCCAGTGCTAATGACATACCACTGACACTGAGCCCAGTGGCAGTCCGTGGTGGGCCTCAGTGTCTGAAGACAGACACTGAGATCTCCCTGCAGTGAGTATGGCTGCTGGCTGGAAGCAGGGCTTTTCAAGGCAGGAGGGTGGGTTCAGGGCAATTACTTCTGGGTCAAGGGTGGGGGGGTGGCAAAGGAAGAGGTGGCCCTGGGCACAGGAAAGTCTGGGGCTGCCACTGGTGGGCTGAAAGGGAGCAGATCTGGGCAAGGGGAGGGCAGGTGAGAGCAGGGCCAGGAGGGGGGCAGAGATGGCAGCAGGCTAACGATAACTCCCCTCCCAGGCTGGAAAACCCTACGCAGCTCTCCTTGGTTGTGAGCCAGCGCAGATCCGAGGAAACCCGTTGGGGCTGCCTGGGTCTTACACAGTGTAAGGGAATGTTTGTTCCCTTACCCTGA
The DNA here is from genome assembly GCF_035046505.1 of Tiliqua scincoides. Lineage (NCBI taxonomy): Eukaryota > Metazoa > Chordata > Lepidosauria > Squamata > Scincidae > Tiliqua > Tiliqua scincoides. Next base: position 173,499,306 of record NC_089823.1, read on the forward strand.
GGAGACCTGATGCTGCTTCCCTGCCCCATAGGATACAGTGGTCGCCATTTTGGCACTGCTGTAACCTGGGCACTAGGGAAGTATAGGATTGGGCTGTTAATTGCTTTTAAAGTAGTATTTGCAGGGCATGCAGAGGAGCGGTTCAGATGTTCCCTCGCCCCAATTATGCAAATGCGCCATGGAAAACCAGGATGTGCATGACCTCAATTGCATGGGGCCGGTTTGGCCTTCCAAGTACGAACTGGTCCAGAGACTTATCTTTGACACATGAAGAGTCACCTTTATCTGACTGTGATGACAATCACCAACTTTTTCAACCTGAGAAAGGCAAGAACACACATTATAAGGCCAGGTAGTATCACAAATTTTATGGTTTCTCTCTGCCCTCACACCTGTCCCCATTTTCTCTACTCAACTCTGAAATTCTCACTCTATGTGTGAGTGAGTGTGAGTGTGAGCCCCCCCCCATCTTCCCTTTGTCTGAAATAGCTCTCTCTCTCTTTCTTCCTCACCCTTGTTTGGTTGGAAGTTAGACTGTTAAATTGGTTAAGTTTGCAGTTTTGAAAGAAAAATGCAAACAGCATAAATAACATAAAACATAAATTATTAAATTAACAATCCGGCTCGTCCTCTTAGGTCATCAGAGAAGGCCTTTTTACAAGTGCCGCCACCTAGGGAGGTACGTGGGGCGGCGGCTAGAAATAGGGCCTTCTCAGTAGCGGCACCAACGCTAGGGAATTCCCTTCCCCTTGACTTAAGAACTGCTCCCTCTCTTGTAACTTTCCGTCGAGGCCTGAAGACCCTTCTGTTTAAACAAGCCTTCTGAGTTCTCGGCCTTTTTAACATCTTTTCAACCTCTTTTAATTTTTTACAGGCCTGATTCTTTTATAACTTGCTGCTCTATGCTCTTTTTACCTTTTTACTACTTGTTATCTGACTACTGTTTTATGATATGTGTTAATATGCTTTTATCTGTTTTTAAATTATGTTGTTAATCTGTTTTTTAATTATGTTGTTTAATCTGTTTTTAACCTGTTGTAAGCCGCCTTGAGTCCCTTCGGGGAGAAAGGCAGGGTAAAAATAAAGTTATTATTATTATTATTATTATTATTATTATTATTATTATTATTATTATTATTATTAAAAGAGAAGCATCAACATGGTAGAGGAAAATGTTTAGGCTCAAGGTTCAGGAATATGTACTCTTATTAAGAAAAAAAGAAAATGCTACCAGCTTCCCTGACAGATGGTGTTTCTCCTGTCATATAGAACTCAAAATTAATCTTCCTCCTATGCTGAAATCAGTTTTGCACTATCTTCTTCATACTAAACTTAGCCATATCACATTATGTCTATTGCACTACAGTGGGCTGTTCAATCCACTATACTTTTTAATGATGTCTATTTTGTATTCGTTTTTCAGCCTCTACTCTGGATGCCAAACTGTGTACCTTCAATAGGGTAAGATGCGGGAAGCAGGATGGTTCCTTTTCACTGCTGCATAACTGGCTGTTTTAGGAGGAAATGCAGAGGTGAAAATCAAGCATGATAGTTTGATACTGATTAAAAGTACACCAGAGAAACAGTTTCGGGAACAGCTAATCCTTTAGAAAATATTTTTCCCCAGAAGTCTAAGAGGGAATCAGAGAGAACCTGCCTATCATCACTTCTGCCTTATAACTGTGCGCCATAAAGACCCATCTTCTTGTCCTTTTACCTCCTCTCATCCCGTATGGCATTTGGGAAATCATCCATTCTTCTGTAATAAATGTCATTTCTTCATTTTTTTTTTCCCCCTGCTTGCATTCTGATAGCTTGGTGTACTTTTAGGTTTCCGTACCAAGGCACATGTTCTGCTTGAGGTTTAGCATTTTCAGCTTCCCATTTTGAAAATTCTGCAATACGGGATTTACAGCACAATACGGGATTACAGCACAATCCTAACCCCTGGGTTAATAATAATAATAATAATGATGATAATGATAACAGGTATTTATATACCGCCTTTCTTGGTCTTTATTCAAGACTTTATTCAAGGCGGTTTACATAGGCAGGCTTTATCTAAATCTCTATTTATAGGGATTTTTACAATTTCAAAGAAGGTTCTTTCTTTCAAGAACTACTACATTCAAGGTGTTTCATTCCGATCTGGCTTCACATTCTGGCCTCCATCCTTCCACGCTCCGAGCAGATGGAATTGCTCGGCTTCAACTTGTCAGCTGCTCCAAGGTCGCACGGTGCCGGTGGCCTCGAACTGGCGACCTTGTGGATGTTATCTTCAGGCAGACAGAGGCTCTACCCTCTAGACCAGACCTCCTGCCACTTGTCACTTGTGCCAACCTGGGGGTGTCACAAACATTCCGTAAGGCACGTTTGCACTGACTTTAGAGTTGGGGAGTTGTGCTGGCCTCCCCATGCTGCATCCAGGTCCAGTAGGGTAAGTTTGCGTTGGCTGAGCTTGGCCAACGAAGGGGTGTGAGGAGTCATGTGAGGGTGGAGACGTTCGGGTAGGCAGGTGAGGAGCGGGAGGTGGGGTCAGGATCTTGAGGTGGCTCAGATTCAAGTAGACCCATTGGGGCCAGTGCAGAGCAACACAGAGTAAAGGGAAAGTTTTCCCCTTGCCTCGGGTTGCTCCAATTTTGGCCCCAAACTTACCTGTGTCGTAGTGCCTCCCCTCCCAAGTAGAATATTTTATTTTCCTCCCAGCAAAAGACTTTAGGACAAAGTGCTCCTGATCATGTTCACGGTACCTTGCTGTCCATTTTTGAAAGCAGAGGTAGATCCAATCACTGCATATGTGCTATGCTGAAAACAGAAGTTTCCTAGTAGGATCTATAGTTTCCCTTAGAATCTATACACAGTCTAATCATTTTGAACATTTGTATCCCCATCTCATTAAAAGAATCATCAGGTTGGCTAGTAGTAATAATAATAATAATAATAATAATAATAATAATAATAATAATAATAATAATAATAATAATAATAATAATAAAAACCATATCAAATCAGTAATGCAAGAGGTGGAAAAGCCAGACATAGTCAAAAGCATTAAATATTTCCTGAGAATTTGAAAGCAGAAAAAGAAGCTGCAAATCAGTCCATAAAACAATAACAGTTTTCCCAGTGACTAGTCCAGTGGGGCTTCTCCAGGGAGGATATTTTCACAATCTAGGCACTACAACTAAGGCCCTGTCCTGCATCCCCAGCAGCTGTGCCTCCACTTGTGAAGGGTTGCGGAACATGGATTGAACAGGCAGGACCAATGGATTGAACAGGCAGGTTTATCTGAGAGACATCAGACCTTCGAAAATACTGACCACAAGCGCTATAGGGCTTTCAAGGTCATAACCAAGCACCTTGAATATGCTTCTTTTTTCATGGGAAGCCCCAGTTCAGATTGGGCCTGTGGCATGGGGGTGGGGATGTCATGGTTGTGATATGGACTGGGATCTAGAGACCCTAACTCAGTGGTTCCAAACCTTTCCTTTCACTTGTGTACCCCTTGGCAGCCCATTTCCATCCACTGAACCCCTCATATTAGCAAAATGTCTATAATTAATATAGTTGCTGTTATTTCAAATGTATGTGTTGTAACTGTGTCAGGATGGCAGGGGAGGATGACACTTGCCTTCCCGGTAGCAGAGTGGCACGGGAGCGGAGAGAGATAGCACAGGAAGCGGACGGTCCCAAACAGAGCCAAAGAAGCAGACACAGGCTTGTTTGTTGCAGAAGCATGTATTGGTAAAAGGAGCAGGCAGAAGAGTAGTCAGTCAAACGGTCCAGAAGTCAGGGATACAGCAAGGCACAGTCACGATAAGGCAGTCCAAGTCAGGACACAAACCAGCAGCACAACACGCAGAACTCCACCACAGCAAACCCACATTTGGTGTCTGTTCTCGCCCCCATATATACCAGGGCCAGCCAATCAGAGTAGAGCGACCTCATAGTCACAAGACAGTCTTGTGATCCTCTCTGATTGGCTGTCCAGTGGTGCATTGCACCACTCCTCCATTGCCTAAGTGACTCTGCACACACATCCCAGGGTCACATGGCTCCCACCTAACACAGGTGCAACTGATTACAATAATACAGTGCTGCTTTTCCATTGTTTACGGTCCACACTGGCAGAGGCGTCGCTGGGGGGGAGGTGCACTAAGCTTTGCAGAGAGCCTCCCTGCAGTGTGCAAGCGGCTCCTCCCCCTCCCCTTGGGAGCCATTTGCCTCCGTTTCCCCCACCCCCGCCCACATGGCTCCAAAGGGGAGGGGAGGAGCTGCTTGCATGCTGCAAGAGGCGAATGGCTCCCGAGGGGAGGGGCATGAGCCGCTTGCCCTCTGTAGGGAGGCTCTCTGCAAAGCTTAGTGCACCGTACCCTCTCTAGCGATGCCTCTGCACACCAGGCCTGGACATCAAGGCCCCTCCTGCCACATCCTTTCTTACAACAATTCAGGGCCTGGGATGGCAAAGGCCTGACAAACTGTAAAAAATTGGCCCAATGGGATTATGATGCAATGGAATAATTTTTTATAAAAAACACAACAACTGTTCAGTGTGACCCTTGAGTATATTTGAGGCACATAGTTTTTTGAAATAAAAAAAAATTGATTACCATGCACTCCCCAAATAAATACAGCCAACAACAGGTATGGAATTAAAATGGGCCACTTTATTGAATTACAACAAGATAGCAACAAGGCAACAACAGGGTAAATAATACCCATCCCAAGTGTGGGGTTCTAAGTGGGGGAAATGGCCCTAGCCGTCTACGTCCCCCAGTCTCATAGGGCATCCACCCGACTCCAGGCATAGCTCAATTGTTATGAAGCCCGCCTTTCACCGTCGCCCAAAGAGGGTAAGTCAGCCGAACTGCTATGCCTTCAGGTCAGCCCTGCAAGGCCCCCAAGTTCAGACAAGGGACTAGCCAGCCTGCCTCCCCGAGCCGGTCAAGCATCTTGAGAGTGGTTCTGGTTCACCCCTGTCCTTGCTGAGACCCCTGTCCTTGCTGTAGATTGGAGACCGAGAAGGTCTTCTGCCTACCCACCCCGCACTTCTACCACCAGTGACCAGGACGTTAACAGATATACTGCAAACCCGAGCAAGCTCCATAGCCAGTCTGAGGTAGGCGAAAACAAACACCATCATAGGGCCAATCATTTGGTGATTAAAAAATTTCTACCCGGCCCTCCGGAGAGCGACCAGCTAATCCCAGCCTAGCTACAGGGCGGGTGGGCGGGGATCGCTTCCCAGGAACAGACTGAGCTAACCCCAGCGCACGCATGCTGGAAAGGTTCATCCGCCCCGCCCCCTTTGGCTAGCCAGCCAATCAGCTGGCAGCAAAGCCCTGCCGGCTGACAGGCGGGGAAAGCCTGGCAATCACTGCTAGCACGCCAAGGAGGCGCGCCAGCAGCCCTTTAACTGGTTCAACTGATGTAAGATGCAGTCTTAAATCTGGAACTGCATTCAGCTCAGTTTGGTATTTATATTTCCTGAAGGCATATGAAGAGAAAGTCCCTGCAGCCCCCTGAGTGACGTGATCCTAGGGATCCCCCAGCCCCGCTGCCTTCCTCCCTCCCCCGCAAAGAGTGGCTCTCAAACTCTCCCAGAGAGTTTGAGAACCACTGTCCTACGATATCAATCTGTCCATCAGGGCATCTAGCAAGCAGAAGCACCACGGAGGAGCCTATACAAGTCTTTGCCCCTGAGCCCACACAATCTGATTGTGAGGGCTTCAGGACACACAATGGGTGCTCAAAGACAGAAAACTGTATGTTCATTGTAAATATGAATTGCTAACAAAAGTGCAATTACATTTTTAGAAATCAAGAGATGTACGCAGTTATCCGAATTGTCGCATCTTCCTTCAAGAGTTTGGGGCTTATTAACGTAATAAAAATGTTGTTCATGCCATCTGCAACATGCTCAGAAGTTCAGAGCGAAATAATCTAATTATATGTTAGCATTTTAGTTTGCAGGTTGTTTCATTTCTGCCAGCCTCATGATGCTCTGTACTCTAGGTAACAATTGAATGTAATGTTTTTAAAATGCGTAGGTGTGGACTGCTATAAATATTCAATAGGAAGTCTATTTCAAAGAGAATTATAAACAGGGTCTGATGTGCTTCTAAGGTCGTTGACGCAAGACAGGCAAGCAAGGAAAGTGTTTCTGTATTGTATAATAGAAACTATTTTAAAAGGCCTCTAAAAACCACATGCACACTTCTTCAGGTGTTCTTTGTGCCTCTACCAAGGAAATTGTATTTTGTATGAAAAAAAAACTGAATTTAGTTGTACATGGGTTGTATCCAAAGAAAGCTAGTCATCATGACTAAGCACCACTGAAATCAACAAGGCAAGTCAATTGCCTCTAACATAAGTCCCTTTAATTTCAGTGGGACAAAACTCACAATCCAATGCTTGTCCACTCAAAAGTAAGTCCCACTGAGTTCGATGAGTCCCAGGCATGTGTGTATAGGTGAGTAACAGGTAAGCCAGGACTAACTTTCTTTGGATATAGCACAGAGGATAATGCTGCTTGCAGTGGATCAAGTACTGGAATGAGAAGGGACAGCTCATTTCCAATCCTCACTCAATCATGACATTCACTGGATTATATTGTCCATGTCATTTAGTCTAACTTACCCCACAGGTTTGTTGGTGTGTGTGTGTCCCCCACCAAGATTATCATATCGTGTATACCATCAGCTCCCTGGACGAGGGATGTGATAATAAAAGATCTTCTACATCATTTTGCACTGCCAAATATGAATTATTGCATCATTGCAATAATTTCTGCTTTGCAGGCAGACAGGCCCAGGTTCAGTCTGTACAGGTAAGGCTGCAAAGGTCCCTTGTCTGAGAGCTGCTGCCAGCCATATGGAGAGAACAGCAAGCTACATGATGCAATAACCTAACTTAGTATAAGTTAGTAAATTACAGCTTGTAAATCACATCAAAAGTGAGAAAGTCTTCCTTGGTGCCCTTGGTGCACTATGAAGTTGCCAACTACCCTTTAACTGAAAAGTGTCCTTTATTTCAGAGTATGAAAAGGAATACAAAGAATCCTTTCTCTTTTTTTCCAAACACCATAGCTTTGAATTTTCCTTTCTTTTTGAAATAAGACTGCCAAGTGTTAGGCTCAGAGATCAAACTCATCATTTAAAACGTCTACTACTCCCTCCCATGAAGGCTGTATGGCAAAAGTAAAGTCCAGATTGCTGCTGAAGATATGGGGAAGAAAGTGGATGAAAGGACTGATAGTGCAGGAGACAAGTGGCGCATTTTCTTTTGCTGATCGACTATTAATGGTACAGGGGCCTCTCAATTTACTTGGGAGTTGTGTCCCTCAAAATCCGTGTGTATATTAAAATGTATAAATTAAAAGTATTTTTTGCAACAGAAACCTATATAAATGGTATAGGTTAGGGCAGTGGTATTCAAAATGGGGCATTGAGACGCCCCAGCCCAAGGGTCCTAGTCCCTTTCCCCTTAAGGGGTGAGAGCAGCCAGGAGGCAGGGAGGAGGAAGCGGTGCAATCCCCAGGATCACGCTGCTCAGGGCAGCTGCAGGGGCTTGGGTACACTTGCCCAAGCCTCCTGCAGCCTCCCAGGTGTGCGGGGAGCCCTGTGCAACTTTCGGTAGGGCTACCCAGGTCAGGGAAAGTGAAAGCGGGGCAATTGCACCCCGCTCCGCTAAACTGGAAGCGGAGCACGATCGCTCCACTTTCCCTTCTGACGGGGCTGCAGGGACTGGGATGCACCCTGCAGTCCCTGCAGCAGCTGTCCCTGGATGCGGGGAGCTGGGCACAAGCGCCTGCAGGGCTCCCCGGGTCACGGAAAGTGAGAGTGGAGAGATCGTGCTCTGCCTCCGTAAAACCGGAAGCGGAGCAAGTGTACCCAAGCCCCTGCAGCCCCCCCTGAGCGGCGCGATCTTGGGGATCCTGGGGATCCTGGGGATCACGCCGCTGCCTCCTCCCTACCCCCTGCCCCCGCAAAGAATTACTGTGAGTTTCAAACTCCCTGAGAGTTTGAAAACCACAGGGTTAGGGATAAAGTCATTGACACTTACATTGGCATCTGATACCTGAGGCATCTGGTGGGCCACTGTGAGAGACAGTGAGCTGGACTAAATGGGCCCTGGGCCTGATCCAGCAGGGCTCTTCTTTTGTTCTTATGTTGATGACTGGTGACTTAAGGAGGGAGGCTACTGGGAGTGGGACAGTGAGTTTACTGATGTTGATAACTGAGATAATTTCGGATCACGCAATGTCCTGGAGAAGTATGAGAGTGGTGTCTTTTGTGCGGCTTTCATTTTTTTTTAATTTTTTGCAACATTTCTCTGTAACAATAACATAAGAACATAAGAACAGCCCCACTGGATCAGGCCATAGGCCCATCTAGTCCAGCTTCCTGTATCTCACAGCGGCCCACCAAATGCCCCAGGGAGCACACCAGATAACAAGAGACCTCATCCTGGTGCCCTCCCCTACATCTGGCATTCTGACTTAACCCATTTCTAAAATCAGGAGGTTGCACATGCACATCATGGCTTGTACCCCATAATGGATTTTTCCTCCAGAAACTCGTCCAATCCCCTTTTAAAGGCATCTAGGCTAGACGCCAGCACCACATCCTGTGACAAGGAGTTCCACAGACCGACCACACGCTGAGTAAAGAAATATTTCCTTTTGTCTGTCCTAACCCACCCAACACTCAATTTTAGTGGATGTCCCCTGGTTCTGGTATTATGTGAGAGTGTAAAGAGCATCTCCCTATCCACTCTGTCCATTCCCTGCACAATGAACATTTCTGGTCACTGTTGGGCTACGCTCACTGCTTGGATCGTCTTTGCCTAAAATTGCCAAAGCGCTCTCACTTAAACTGAATGCCTCCATCAACCACTTCAGTGGCAGACCTCCTATTCACTCAGTGGGGCAAATGCCCCAGGCATGTAACCTTGCACACCTTTAGGACCTTGCTGAAGCCTTTCTGAGGCTCCCGACAGGCTCAGAAACTGTGCTCCCAATTTACCGGAAGCACAGTTTAAAGCCTCAGGGAACCTTCAGGAGGCTTCTCCAATGCGTCCTGGGGTCGCATGAGGCACCATGCACTCCACCTAAATGGGGGGGATTTGTGCAGGGGGGCGGTGTCATCCCTTGGGAGAGGCGCCATTGTGGAACTTTGCCCCAGGGTGTGAGGCTGGGGAGGTCTGTCACTGAACCACTTAGCTGTTTGAGTTCAAACACTATCAACCTTTATCGAGTGAAAGTTCTTTTTTTATGAGAGTCTAGTAACTCCTGCACATCTTCTACCTACTTTCTTAGACAAGCTCACAGTGTCTTCTCTGGTTTTAGATAGCTCACTTTCAACATTGGAAACTCTAAAGCAGAGGTTCCCAACCTTTAGGAACCCATGGACCACCGAGGCAAAAATTGGAATTGTCATAGACTACACACAACCTCCCCCCTCACCACAAATACAATTACATTTGTAATATTAGAGAAGATTTATTAGAGATTTATTATATTTATTATTTATAAAGAAAATTTGTGGGTTGCTGCCTTTGTTGCTGGCTGTGGGCAATGTGACTTTGACCTCTTGCTCTGTATATCCTGCTAATTCGCCCAACCTGAGTTATTGCATGTGTGTGTGTGCATGACACGTGTAGGAACACGTGTGCATGGGAATGAGCAACAGTCCTATAAGAATGAAATTAATACTTCAAGGCTGCTTAAAGAACTATACAATTACAAGAACATCTAGTTGCCAGCAGAGGTGTCAGAATTTGTTGCCACTAAAGCACATTCATCCATAGAAACTGTGAAGAAGCCACCAATGGTGAAAGGCTTTAAGGAAATAATTCCCCTTGGTGTTGCCATCCCACAAGTACAACCAATGTGAATACTAATTGATATAATAATGAGCGGGATTTGTCATTTCCAGAACATTCTGAAGTCAGCTGACCCAGTGGCACAAAGAAGCAAAGCAAATATAATCTACATAAATATCTGTTTATCAGCAATGAAAGGCTTTTAATTAAATAGCAATTTTAATGCAATGGTTCACTTGGAGTAGCACAGTTCTTCACAGAATAACAATAGCAGCTCCATTTGCCCATTGATACTTCCCATCCCATCCTACAGGGCTTTTGTTCTTACTTGCAATTAATTTTAGATTTTATAATGGGATCAAGAGAATTTCTTCTTCTAAATCGTTGTAATGCCCCAAACCCTAGTTACCAGTCACTTAATTAAAAGGTGATTTTAAATGAACTGCCTTTCATTATTACAACAGTTTATTTTATGAAGATTATATTAGTTTAGCTTCTTAACAGATGGCATTTAAATTCTAGCTCTGCAATGAAGAGAATACATCAACGCCGAGGGAGCTTGATGCAAATTAACTAATCAGTTTAGATGCTGTACTGTGCTTGTTACAGTGCATTTCCTCAGTGAAATGCAAGCATCTACCTTTGCAACGACAGTCATTTTTTAAAATTAAAATGACAGGAGCCAAGTCATGGCATATTCAGAGGCACTGGAGATTTGGAATTTTCCAAACCATATCTAGGTAACTCACAGTGACGTCTGCTACCATGATGTGCTCAGTATCAGAAGTCTGCAACTGGTGGGACACAACCCACATTTGGGTCACCCCCTAATTTGAGGTGGATCATGGTGCTCCAGCAGCTATTTTGTTTTGTGTTTAAGATAGTGTTAAAGTGCAACTCCTGTGCGTCACCGGCCAAAATAGCTCTAGCAAGTGACAAAGTGGATTGCCATAATAAATGCAGTGGAGAGAGATTCTGAGGATTTTTAGATTACATTTTTCTTCCTTGGCATTCCATGGAGATAGAAAGACAAATTGTATTGCCCTTACTTATGGTTCTCAAGATGAGTGGGAGCACAATGTCCTGCTTATTTGTTTGTTTGTTCTGTAGTGACTGCCCAACATATAGTCCTATTCCGTTTGAAAGTGTAGATTAATTGTACAGTTTTAATTCCTTATAGGAGGCCATAAGGCCTCCTTATACTGTTTAGGCAGAAGCCATAAGTCCCAATAACCTTGCAGTTCGGATCCACTCAGTACCATACCATTTCTGATGCCCCTTTTCACTAATTCCTGGCTGTTCAGGAGTCACTGGAGCTGGGCCTGAATTCCATCATCCACTGCCTTTGTGGTAGACCAAATCAAGCTACTCCTGAAGCGCTGCCAAATTCTGTCATCATCACTGGTCCATTATGAACTCCTTGTTCCTTTTTCCCTGCCCTCCAGGTGCCATACACCTCCTTATTTAAAAAAAGTCTGGGTAGCAGACCAAAAAGGAAGTGAATGTAGCAGAGGGGAGTCACTGGCCTAGAATATCTCTCTGGAAACACCCTAGGCTGCTGCCTCCCATCCCCTACAGAAATTGGAGAAAGTGGCACCTGGGCCTGGATGCTTCTACTCCTAGACTAGGTCCAAACAATGGAGAGACAGCAAGGTGAGGGCTGATCCTGGAGAGAGAACAGAACAGGATTGCAGCAGTCCTCTACCTTCTCTTCCAACCCCACTGCCACAATTGCTTGCTTGAGGCAGCAGTGATGGGAGAAGAGGTGAGTCACAACCAGTCTAATGTTACTGAATCTCAGTGAACAAGAAGAGGATTAGACTGTGTGGTGAAGTGGCTGGGTTGGTGGTGGGCTGGGGGAGGTGATGGGCAGGCATGGGTTTTCCTCAGCAATTTATCCCCCTCCCATATTAGCAATCTCAGCAGGTCTCATGGTTGGATTAGTCCTACACTGCTGTAAACCCTCTCCTCCAGGAGTGAAGACATTTACCCAAGCCTTCTGTCTCATACTTGATTCCTTGCAGTAAAGCAGAATGTAATTCTCAGCAGAGGAGATAACTGCAGCCAGCAACACAGTAACCCAGAGGTTTCCAAACTGGGAAACACCCCAGCCAGGGAAGCCTGGTCTCTGTCCCTTAAGGGGCAAGATGAGGGCAAAGGCAGCAACACAATTGCCACAATCATGCCACTACTGAGGACAAAGGGGTCTTTTCTTTTTACTTACCTTTGGTAGTGCAGGCCATCCGGAGAATGCGGGGAGCTCACGGACCCTTCTGCAGGGCTCCCGAAACCTCAGAACAGCTTTTTTTTTTTAAAAAAAAAAGGAATTGTGGCCCACTTCCAGTTTGCAATAGCAAAATATTGCACTTTGATGAGGATGTTGAGAATGTCTATTACAGATCCTTCATCTGTTTAAAAGGTTTCCAAATTTCTCTGGACTGAAGATATCACTATTACACAGGTGTGTCTGTATTGTAGAAATTCTGTCTCTGATCTAATATCTGGAAGAAATTATAATACTAGGTTCAGTTTAAGTAGTTTAATTATCTGTCTGTACACGGTTTTCATGGTCTCAAGCTTTATAAGGCAATAGATGTAAGAGAGGAAACATCAAATTCTTTCCTTTTCTTTTGGGCCACATAAATATGAAAATATATAGTAATACATCTGATATGTTTTTGTGTTTATATACCTCCAGCACTCTTTCTGGTGGCCTGGATATCCCAATAATATTTCAAATCTCCTCTCACTAGATGCTTCTACCAGATGTTAACATACTTCCAGCTGTAACATTTAATAGATACTCAGAGGTATACATTAAAGAATGAGAAAATCCTGTAAAGAATGAGAAGGCTTAACTCACTCTTTACCTCACCACTGCTCATTTTTTAAAGGGTATCTTTTGTGTTGAATTCTACCTGTTCACTTTTTTCCCCTTCTGATTTTTGCATCTTGAGTTTCCAGACTCATGGCGGAAGCTTTAGATGTTGTTTCTGCTCTTAGTAAGAAGAAAAAGAGGGTAGCACTAATGGCACAGGATGCAAATGGAGAAGCAAACTCAAGCTGCTGTTGAATGGGGAATGTATTGAATTTAATGACAATGCCCAATGTATTTCGTCAGTGTGCTTGCAGTACATAAAGAAGGGAATAAAGTAATCCTGCAGATTCAAGACTATTCATCACTTATATTGTTCACAACTTCAGGGAGACACAATAGCATTAAGCAGAATACAATTCTTTCATATTAATTCCCAGTTAGAAATTCGGAAGGCATGCATCAAATTACCACTAAAAATGAGTTATAAATTTTATGTCTTTGGATTCTTGACATTTTACATGCTGTGTCTGAAAGATCTTAATTAGGAGCTGCTGAGATCTTACTGAGCATTTGATCTGCTGGATTTCACTGAAGCCACAGAAAGGTTTGATTTACTGATTTCCAGAGGAGGAGAATTGAAATGTGTAATTTGCTCATTAAAGCCAGCTCATTCCCACATGGTGGGGGGTTCAGCTCATCCATGCCGGTCACTGTGACTTTCTCAAAGCCTAGAAAGCTAACAGATGAGTAACCACAAATAGGGTACTAGATCCAGAGCCCACATTCTTCCTAATCATCTGCAGGGTATTCAAGGTGTAATGAGAATTTTTAACCAGAAAAATACAAAGTTAGGGCACAACACACAATGAAGTTTCTGTAAGCAATTTCCATTGCAACACACAAGAGCACTGTGAAGTGGCTTCTAACATGATTGGGGTGATTTCAGCCATGACTTCAATAAGCTCAGAAAAAGAGGGATTTACTAGCATGTTTAAATACACAACACGAGAGGCTGTGGGCCCAATCCTATCCCTTCCATTATCTGTTGATGCAGTGGTACCAAAATGGTGACTGCTGAAGGGGGCCAGTCCAGGAGGTCTCCTCTAGGTAGAAAAGTGAACAATTGTTCTCTTACCTGGAGATAAGCATGGGTGAGTCTACTCGGACCTATGACAGCTATTTTGCTGGTGCAGGTCTGCAAGATCAGGCTTGGAAAGGGGGTTAGGATAGCGGCAGTGCCATCATCACCAATCCTGACCCTATCCTGGGATCCACTCCACCCATCCCAGCGCCCCCCCCCACTCTTGTCCTGCCCCATTTCGCCCCTCCCCACCCCCATTCTGCTCTCCTTCCATTCTCGCTTCTTCTCTTACCTTCTTCAGTGATTGGGGAACAGATGATGATTCGGGCAGGAAGGTGCAGGCCTTCATTGTCGTGGTGGACATGACTGGACTGGTGGATATAAGATTGGGCTCTGTGTTACATAAAAAGCTAACCATAAAGACCAACTTTCACATGGTTGCATTCACAATGACATACTACCATGTTGCAAGCTGCACATGTGAATCAGGAATTAGAAAGTGACAGTGAGTAGCAAACAAAACTCTGTAAAGAAAAGTGCCTACCATGGACTTCGGAATTGCTCATTTACGTGAACATATATAACATTTGCATCACTGAAAGTTCTGAGCCCAGCACTGGACCCACTATGCACCCTCACCCACTGCTAATGGCACATTGAGTAATATGACCGCCTCCAATAGTGGGGATTCTAGGGTCAACTCAGCCAGGTAGGCCCTCTGATGGGTGTGGGCCTCTAGCCAACCTCCTGAGGTGATTCTTGAGGAACATACTCCTGTGCCCAAGAAAAATGTCCCTGAGCCAGACACCAACTTGTTACACAGACCCCCCCCCCCAAAGTGGGTTTTTCTGTTTTGAAAAATGGGTTGTTCACATTGTTCCTGTAGGACTATTTAGAAATGGGCTATGTCAGAATGCCAGATGCAAGGGAAGGCACCAGAATGAGGTCTCTTGTTATCTGGTGTGCTCCCTGGGGCATTTGGTGGGCCGCTGTGAGATACAGGAAGCTGGACTAGATGGGCCTATGGCCTGATCCAGTGGGGCTGTTCTTATGTTCTTATGACTGTTGTGTGCGAATGTGTTAGTCATTAATTGCTAATCAGTTGCGCTGTCAGCTTGCCCAGATGGAGGAAGGAAGAGCTTTGCAATTCATTTTTCAAACTTAAATATTACATTCCTTTTTACTTAAAATTGCATTCAAATGTTTCGCTTTGACTTGGGGGAGACTGCAACATAAGTATTTTGAATTATTAAAGTATTTTGAATTAAGATTTGATCTCAACTGAGCTGGAAATACGGCAAGCCAATGTAGTGAAAAGAGGAAAATGCCTACATCTTTAACACATGCGTAGAAAAGAGAATTTTGGCAGGTGCAGCTTGTCATGTAGAAAGTGAGAAAAGCTTAATATGCTGAAATTCATTTTTTACATCTATTTAAAAAGAACCCTTTCCTCTTTGGCATTTGGTCACTCTAGCTGGAAAAACAGAGGTTGAAAAATCAAGATACTGCTTGTAAAGAATCCTATCCCCAAAGCACCTTCATGTTTTGTTTTGTTTTTTTCCTTACTTTGGTCAAATTCTGGTTGATGAGGGGAAAAAAATTAAAGCTCTCACACCGCCTCTCATGTAAATGAAATGACGAGAACTCTGATTTCATACCTATTCCTGATTTAACTAGTGTGACATGCAAAATGATAATTATAGTAAATATGCATTTCCACCATGCAAACAGATGGCTCTGTTAGGGTGCAAAAAAAATTAATCTGGCTATAGATATATTTTATCTTTTGTATTTGCCAAGAAACATATGCAATAATAAATTAGAATCCTCAATTGTCACTAAGCAAGAGATAATGGCTGCAATCATATCCACACTTACCTGGGAGTAAGCTCTGTTGATTATCATGGGACTTACTTCTGAGTAATGGTTGGCAACCTTCAGTCTCGAAAGACTATGGTATAAGCCTACAGCACCAGGTATTCCCAGGTGGTCTCCCATCCAAGTACTAACCAGGCCTGACCCTGCTTAGCTTCTGAGATCAGCAGAGGGTTTGTGCGTCTGACTTAGGCACCACTTCTGAGTAGGCGTGCATAGAATTGGGCTCAACATCACTGAGATAAACCATAGGAAACTCACTACTGCATTCATTTTGTTAAAAAAGAAATCCAAAAGCAACACCAAAACATACTGGTCCTCAGAATAAATAACAGAGTTCATTTTTCCTGGCAGAGTCCATGCACCTTTCATAACTGGGTGACAGGCAGAAATACAAGAACTTTTTCATCTCTGCATTTCCACATTTCAGCAACAAACAACTAGAACAACTGTAACTGCCATAGGATTTCACGAAGCACATTTAAAAAGGCAATCTACACTCTAGCTCTGTGGAGGGTAGCTTTCCCATCAATATGGTGTCCCAGCCCTCCTAACACCTTTAACTCATCCACTAACTTCCCATAGATTCAGTCTTAAGTTACTTCCTAGCAAGATGGTATCGTATTGACAGTATACAATGACTTGTAGTTCTTACTGTCGTAATTTTAAGGAAGACATTGCTGCTGTCTGATTGCAGGTCTCAAGCCGCTCCCCCCCCCCCACTGACTTCCTGATGGCACATTAGGCATTACAGCTGCCATGGTAAGGGTTGGCCAGCCTGGTGAGGTTTTGGACCTTGGCCAGTGCCTGACCTGGTTAACCCTTGGGACCACCACCACCCTGAACTAGGTAGCGGGCATGGTCTGGCAGTTGAGTAGAAGGCTGCTGGAAGAATGCTAAGCAGGAATGTCCTGGTTGAATTTTGGATGGGAAACTGAAAGCTGATAAAGCTGTCATGAGACAACAGAGCCAGGAGGAGTCGCTGTTTACAGCTTGGCTAACCTGAAATTACTCCTGTTGGAAGCTTGGAAGACATACCCAGGTGTCAGATGTGACAACCAAGCTATGAAGGATTCCATCTGGAAGAAAGGGGTTCTATGAGCTGCCCATAGAACAGTTATTGTAATAAACTCATTTGCACTTTACTATGGAGATTTGTAAGCTGCCTTGGGCATTTATAATTGTACCCTGCAGGTGCCTGATCTTGTCTGATCTCGGAAGCTAAGCAGGGTCAGGCCTGGTTAGTACTTGGATGGGAGACCACATGGGAATACCAGGTGCTGTAGGCATAGTCTTTCGAGACTGAAGGTTGCCAACCTTCGGCATTTACTTTGACATGGGAAAGGTGGGATATAAATCTCTCAAATAAATAAGTAAAATAAAACTTTCAACTTCAAAGGAAACCTAATTTCAAACCCTACTAATGCTTGTTAAGTTCTCATTGAGGATGTTAAACAGCCTGAGTGAAGAAATGATGCAGGAATTTTGTTTTAGGTTATATGCAGGGCAGCACACACTGCATTGGTTCTAGCGGGCCTTTGATTTTGGATTACTGGAGATCTGGAGCATGCCAGCTTCTGACCATTGCTATAGCCTTATGAACCTAGACCTGTAAATCACAGGGTGACAGGCAAGTTTGCTTTTCAACTGAGGAAGGCACAGGAGTGCTGAATCAACCTCAGCAAACGGAGATCGCTACTTCCCTAAATCGTTATGAAAATGCCAAACTGTGTGGCATACGGTAATAGAGCAATACAGCAATAGAGCAAATGGAACCTTCTGGACTAAAAAGTGGGGGAGTCGGAAGGAGAGAAAGACCTGATGAGGCAGCAGATCTGCCTCCAGCACCGCTTTATATGACCATCTTACTTGAAGCCTCTAATTAGATGTGCATGAGATCAGCAAGTTTACCGTTAGAGTAAAAGGATGCCAGATTTATATATTTCTAAAAAGTCAGCATCTGAACATATTGAATGGTCACTCAAATGTTTCCAATTAGGCTCTTTGGGTGATCAGCAATTTTGCATGTCCCCCGTCTCTGCCAAACATGCAGTTTAGTCTTCTTTTGTTTGTTTGTTGGAAACGCACATGCTCTCTTATAAATATTGGCATCTCGTTACCTGGCCACGCTTCCCTCTCTTTGCTCGTTGTTGTTTTGTTGTTGTTTTTTTTTTTTGCTATAATGAGCAGATATTCAGAGAAGACATGGGAAGCCCAGGCTGTTTAATTGCCTGATGATAGGCTAGGAGGAAGAAGGCAGCCTTCGAAACTGGCTATGCTGGGCAGTACTGTCAGCAAATGATGAAACGCATGAGAGGCACTGAAAACAAAAACAGTCAAAAAAACGCCCCTCATTTTCAGCTTGGCAAGTATATCTATCCTTTCTGTGCTCACTTCTGAGAAGCCGTTCAACTGTTCTGTAGGACTCATTTGGGATTGGCTGTTTGTATTCAAAATTGCTGCTCCTCTCCCAGGGCTGGCTTCGTACTCATCACTTCCCTCTCATTATCTCCTTCAAAGGCGGCGCTAAAAGCACCCAAATGATAGCTGTGTGTTTAGTCCAAACGCATGCATGGCGGTGATGTGCCATATTTGTGCCCGCTAGAGAGTACAGCGGATGCAATGGAGGTAGAGGGAAATGAGTCATGCTGCAGTAGCAGCTTGGCTAAATGCTTGAATGAACAGGGAAAGGCCAGTTAGTCTGCAGACAGTGATTCGTGCTTGTTCCAAATAACGATCTGAAAAAAAGCTTTTCCAGGACAATGCCCAATGGGGCGATGCACTGCTGCAGTAAGAGTTGGTAGCAGGGTGCAGTAGCTTTAGCCAAGAGGCCACAATTGCTCTCATTGCTTCTGTTTTGTCTGCTGCAACTTGGTTGCCCACTGCCCTTGCTCCTACTCCGCCTCTCTTTGGCAATGTGCCAAAGATCTCAAGATCTGCAGTTCAATGTTAGAAGCATGTCCTGATCACAGCATCCTTCTAGAGCAGCGGCTCCCAAACTGTGGCTCTGGGACTCACCAGTGGGTCGTAATGCAATTTGCGAAACAGACAGGGCAGATTAAGCTATGTGCATCAAGGGTTAAGTAAGCTACTTGGGGGGGGGGAGGCACTGCTGCTCAATCACCATTATAGCCACACTCCTTGGCATTTATAAACCAACCTCTAGTTTGGGAATCACTGCTCTTTTTAGTTTGGGACTCACTGCTCTAGAATCTTGGGAACTCTAGTTCTGTGAAAGGGTTCTAGAGATTGGTCCAAGTGAATTCTCAACTCCAGCCTGATCAAAGCGACAATCCCCAGGGTTGTCTCAGGTGAACAAGGTCAAATGGCATAGAAAGCAGTATAAGGGCACAATCCTAACTTAGAAATAAGAAGTACTTAGTAAGTAGAACTTAGTACTTAGTAGAAGTAAGGTCTACTTAGAAGTAAGTCCTATTTTGTTCAGTGGGGCTGACTCTCAGGAAAGTGTGGTTAGGATTGCAGCCTAAGTTTGCAGTGTAGTGATGGTTTACTGGTTGGGAAGATCTATTTGTTTATTTGCTGCATTCTTAGACTGATGTGCAGTCAGACTCCCAAAGTGATTTACTATAGAAAATCAGTACAAGTAGACATCAGCAGGTGACATGGAACCAACAGCTACAAAACGTTGTGATGGGTAAATAACCTAACCAGTTTGCCGCAAGCTGGTTTAGCATAAGACATGTGCTTTCCTTTTAGGTACACATCTACTTATTAAAATATATGCCTTTCTGTTCCATCCGTGAGACCTCCCTCCCCCTGCAGCTAACAAACAAATGCATGAAAAACAGTGCAATTAGGGATGCATGAGCATCTCAGAGTTTGAACTGAAACCAGTAGAGCTTTTCGTGCATGCTCCATGTGAATGTCTACAAAACCTCAGGGCTATGCGAGTTATCAATTTGGTCTCTGACGAAGGCTTAAATCTGTCTGTTGTTGAAACTTTGCAACCACTGACCACATGCAAATATTCACAAAGATACAAGTGAAAGATAAAATTTGCAAGTGGTCAACTCGATTGCTAAGGGTCAACCTCATGAACATTTGTGCTCACCATGATTCTGCTTTCAGGACAGAGAGTTCAGTATTTTTGTAAAATGCTTGCAGCATATCTAATCGCCCAATCTTATCGGCAGAACACGTATTCTACCAATAGCAACTGCCTTATGGCAGCCATAAACACATCTCCAGCAGCATGAGAAGCTGTGTGCTGCAGAGTGTTAGGGAGGCTGGATCATGCTCCTGTCTGCCTTGAACCTCTTACTGGTGTTTGTCACATAGCATCTGGCATCTCAACGGGTGATGATGCCCTCACCAGTTACTTTCAGTGGTACTGCCAATAGGTGGATCATGCAAAGTGATATAGAGGAGGATAAATGTTGAGAAACATTGTTCTATAGCATCTCTAGGTTCTGTAAAGAAACAGAAGGAAAATATTGGTCACAGCCTAAAAGCCCAAACTTTAAGGAATAGTTTGCAAAAATACGGAAGTTTGCCAACACACTACAATTGATAAACCATCTTTAATGTTTTGGCTCAAGAAAAACCAATAGAAGAAACTGGATGCTGTATTGCATGCTGTATAACTGGAACCTTTTCTATTAAGATTTGTAAAGTCAATTACTTCTATCCAAACATACAACTTTTTATTTTTTTAAGTTATCATTTACCTGTTTGAACTCATTGCATATTGTGGTAACCATGGCAAAAATGGCTGCTCCTGTTGATTGCTTTTTTTCATTCTTTGCCACATATCAGGTTAATTCTGTAGATATTAATAAAATCTAATGAAGCCCTAATGAAGTAATCACATCTTTATGATTCTTCAAGGTAATATCACCTTTGAACGACTGTATTTTTCAAACTATGTTTTCTTTTTTTTTTTAAAGCATACAATTTATATAACAAAAGAAAGGAACCACATATGAAATGGTAACAACATGAGCATGAGAGGAAAAATAGTAGATCCATATTTTAATATACTGGAATTGCCTTGTTGAAAAACGTCTGCAGTGTGCAGTTCTCGAAAAGCAATCAATAGTGAAATCAAAAAGGAAACAATCAAATCAGGCTTCTTGAAGCTCTGCCACTGCAATCTCTTGCAGCGGTAGCTCTGGATGATGAGGTGGGTTCCCAGATCCTCTTCCCACTTTTGAAATGGCTTCATTGGGAGCGGACTGGAGGGGGGCATCAAGGAAACTCAGGGTGCAGGGCATTCCTCTTCAGTTCTCTGCTCCTCTTTCTCTTACTTAGTACTGCTTGAAAAGTCTCCTTCAATTAGCCTCATGGCTGGGGCAGCCGTGTAAGTAACTCCACAACCAGCCTCAGTCAGCAGCTACTGGTATATACATAAGATCCAACAAGTGAACAAAGATCTCATGCATCAAGACACTTATGTAACATTGTGGCTACCTGCTTCTGAAAAATGCCACACTCTTGCCTTTGTATTGTACCACTTCACAAAGCAGATGAAGGATTGCAAGACTGAATGGTCCCACATGTCAAAAACTCATTGTTGGAAACTATTCTCCTGGGGGGAAAGGTTGTAGCCTAGCCTTCAGTTTCAATTATTCCTTCTATGCAGTTATAAGAGGCACAAGAGCCTTTTCTGGAAGTCCTACAAAGGCCTCACAAGGAATGAAAGAAAAACTGCAGGAAAGAAAAACATTCCGAGTTCTCCATCCTCTTCTGAGCTGAACTCTCTTGCTCTGACATAGAATTCATGAACCCATAGGCAGAGAAGGGGATTTCATGAATGTAAAAACTGGCACAATGACAGGTATGGGGCAATGAGCTATGGGGTATAACTCAAAGTTTCTCTTTTGAGTTATAGCTGGTGCTCTCCATTCAAAGTACTATCCACTGATTCCTGCTTTATAGAGATACCCTAGCCAATTGTGGGCTATGCAACTTTACAGCACAGATGCAGCCACTATGAAGCCCCAAAGTAAGGGAACAAACTTTCCCCTATCTTTAGGAGGCCGTTATGATCGCTGTTTTACCATGGGATAGGAGTTGACGCTCTCTCTCTCTCTCTCTCTCTCTCTCTCTCTCTCTCTCTCTCTCTCTGTGTGCGTGTGTGCGTGTGTGTGTGTGTGTGTGTGTGTGTGTGTGTGAGAGAGAGAGAGAGAGAGAGTTGAATGGAAGCAGCTGTGTTTAAAACCTTTCATTTTCATTACTTAAAACAGGCTGTTTTCACATATCTGTATATGGATTTTCTAAATAATAGGCTTAGATTAACAATTTTTTCAATTACCAGTGTTCTCAAGCAAAATACTAGGAATTAAAATTGAATCTGGGAAATGGGTGTCCCATGAACTACCGGTACATACATAATATTCATTGTGAGGATTTTAAGCCAGCTCTTGTTCATCTGCCTTACCTCTTGGCATTTAGTTTGATCTGCATAGCCCTAGATCCACAATTCTAAATCACAAGTGTACTAGGCAGTCATTGCATTGCTTGAAAAGATAACGTGAGGATATTGACTGAAATGGAAGTTGCACAATTTGCCTTTTACAAAATTAATAAATTCATTAAAGCATACGCAACTGCCCTTACTGACTCTGACTCACCAAGCTCAGGGCTGCCTGCGCTGATTGATAGTGCTCTCCAGTGTTTCAGACAAGCCTTTTGTAGCTCTACATAGAGATGCCAGGAATTGAACCTGCACTTTTCTGCATTTGAAGGAGAAGCAGAAACTACCAAGCTACAATGTCACCTCAAAGATCTCCTATGCCCCTGAACTCTGTGCCTTTAAGATACCTTTCCCCTGTAAGGGATGAATTTGCCCAGAATTTGAACCCAGGTTCTCTCACACCCTAAGTAAGGATTATATCCTTCAACCAACAAGCCGAAACTTTGTTACAAAAAGTGAAATATGTACATGAAGACGACAATATGTTTCCCTCCTGAGGAATATATGTGTTCCTTGAATATGTAGATACATTCTGGTCATATAGCCAGTAACTGACCAAATAATTTTTTAACCCTTCTTCCATGTATGTGTGCTTCTTTTTGTTTTGTTCTTCTAGCCCTTTTAAGTCCTTCTTCAGATGAGTTCTTTCAGAAACTTGCTGGATACAGAACAGACAAAATTCTCATCCTCTCCTTTTGTATATTTCAACTGACATTCATCCAAAGTGACAGAAAAAGCAAGCAACCTTTTCAAATCATTAATCATAATTTTTAATTATCTTTTAATTAAAGAAGGCAGCATGGCCTCTCTAGGGGCTTTTATGCCAGCATGCTCTCTTGCCAATTTTAAATGTTTTCATCTGAAGTTTGTTTAAAAAAATCTCTTTCTATGGTTATCTCTCTTCCATTTCTTTGCAAATAGAGTTCAGCTATTAGCAATGAATTGGGCCATTGTTCTAGATGAAACCCCCCATTTCCAGAAAGGCAAATACTTGTTCAGAGTATTAAAAAAAAAGCATTTAACGTGTTGCCTTTCATCATATATCAGGTTCATTGATGACATATGCTTATGATACTTGTCCTTCATAATTCTTTTATATTGACATAAGTCCTGCATCTGGTTGCTAATCACCTTAAATGTTATTGTTTTATTAGATTGATTTGTCTGTTTTCTTGTATCATTTATACCTATTCATTATTGCAAGTTAATCTGTTCCCTGTGCACAATTGACAAATAAATTCTATAAATAATCAATGCATCAGTAAATAAGGTTGCAGTCAGGCTTTGAGTGAAAGAATAGGATTCTATCTGGACTGGCCTTACTATGAAGCAATCTGAAATGGTTGTGTGAGCTGACAAAGTTGGACGGGTGGTGACCTATCAGTCCTTCACCTTCTTCAGCATTGTTGCTCCAGTGGGGTTTAATTTACTTCTGGGATGCTGTGAGTGAGTCGGAAGAGGATCACAGCAGTGGTATCCCCTTTCTGCCACTATTGGAGAGAGAAGGGGGGGGGGAAATAAAAAGCTTCCACAGCTCCAATTCTCTTCTCCTTACC
Source organism: Tiliqua scincoides (assembly GCF_035046505.1). Classification (NCBI taxonomy): domain Eukaryota; kingdom Metazoa; phylum Chordata; class Lepidosauria; order Squamata; family Scincidae; genus Tiliqua; species Tiliqua scincoides. The sequence goes on from NC_089823.1 coordinate 173,522,897, forward strand.
CACTTGGGGCCCAATTCTATCCAATTTTCCAGCACCGATGCAGCTGCAATGCAGCCCCAAGGTAAGGGAACAAATATTCCCATATCTTAAGGAGGCCTCTGTGACTGCTGCCCCATCACAAGATGCAGTGCATGCCCCATTGGCACAGCTGCCCCTGTACTGGAAAACTGGATAGGACTGGGCCCTTAGTGATTAAGAAGCACCAAGTGGGAATGTAGAGCAATCAGGACCCAGTCTCTGTCCATTCCTTTCATGTACATGCAGTAGTGTAGCTGAGGGGGGAATCACAGGACCCCAGGCAGCACTCTTCTGGAGGGTGGAAATGCTGCCGCTGCCCCCGTTGCTTGCCCCCAACCCTGCCCTCTCCAAACGTGACTGGAGCTGAAGCTGTGCTATGCTCATGTCCAGTGGGTGTTCTAAGGCCTTCAAACATCACTTCCTCCCAAAATCGGAAGTGACCTCTAAGATCTCAGGCCTAGGGAAGCAGTTCGCAGAACTGCCCTCCGGACAGGGCCTCAGAACACCCTCTGGACAGCTCCTTCCTCTGCACTGCTTATGGTTCAAATGGGTCAGTGCATTCTGGGAACACCGCTTCATTCAAAGCAGAAGTGGTGCAGAAGAAAGAGGCTGTGCACCGTGCTCCTGGTAAATGGTGCCTGGTAAGTGGTGGTCCTGGTAAGTGGTGCCGCTTTTTTCCCTCCCTGTCCACATGGGAGCAGGCTCACTTGTTTGTCCTGTCCATAGATAAGTAGAGGAAATGAACAAGGGGGTAGGGAGGTGAGTGAGTGGGGCTTTCACTTGCCCGCTGTTTCCCCCTGCTGCCTCACCTGCCTCACCTGCATGGGGGCAAGTGCATGCAGAAAGGTTGTGGGGGGATGCATGGGCTGCCCCTGGACTCTATGAGCTGCAAAATAATGCCAGGCATATTGCAAATTTGGGTAACCTGAATGGAGGAGCTGTGGGGAACTGCTCCAAGGTATACTGAGAGACTCAGACAATTAAGAAGAAAATGGGAAGGCAGTATATATGGTATAGCCAGTATAGGTTTTTGGCCTGCTGGAAAGCTCCTGTGTATGGTGGGAAATGAGCCTGGGATTGTGTAGGCACACCATTACATGAATTGCCTGTGGGAGAAAGGCATTCCTGGGTGGGGGGGACACACAGGAAGGAGGAAAGAAGTTGGAATGGAGTCTAGCAACAGCCTGGGGCCCTGCGGTCTGCTCCCAAAATTTATGTATTTATCTATTTATTAGATTAATATTCTGCCTTTCTCCCCAAAGGGCACCCAAGGAGGCTAACAATCAAGTTAAAATACAAACAAAGATAAAAATAAACATTAAAAATACAAAACGCTTAAAAACAATTAAAACAAGAGCCCTCTCTCCTTGCCCCCTGCCACACTACCACCATCTATCAACACAAATATTGATTCTCACTACTTGACTTTTTTCTACCCTTGCCCCTCCCCCCATATTTAAACTTCAAGGTCCAGACCTTCCAGATCTACAGCTGCAGGCAATGATTATGCCTGCAATCCCTCACCTCTTCACTCCCTTCCCCCAAATTCATGCCCCCTCTTCATCCCAATCCCTTAATTCTCCCTGTGCTCAAATTCCCACTGTTCCCAAGTTTTGCAAAGCTAGTTTGAAAGGGGCCCCAGTAGGCTCAGGGAAGTCGATATCTTTTCTAAAAAGATAGTGAAGAAAGCATACTCATCATATCCTATGAGAGGGGAGTAAAAGGGGTAATTTGTACCCAAGCCCAGGGTCAAAAGGGGGACCAAGGAGCCAAAGGAGGGGGTCCAGAAAGTTCCTGGGATCTCACATTTTCCTATCTCATTCAGACTTCTTGTCTGCAGGGAATGCTGAGGGTGCAACACTAGCATGCAGCTTCAGCTATTGCCATAAGCCATATGCACTGAGAAATGCATCCATGACCCTCCTTAACACAGTGTCAAATCTGGGAGGAAACTCACCTGCTACAGTAGCCCTTTGACTGGTCAGTCTGCTAACCATGGAGGTGGTAAGGGACACAGCTGCGGGACTACAGCTGCTGCAGAGGTTAGTTCCGCTACACCCAGGATGCATTCCATTCTAGGGTGAGCCTAAATATGATGATCCTAATTTTCTGCATGATTTTCTGCATTTAGAAGATTTTAGAGAGACTTAGGAGTGTGTCTGGTTTTCCATATTTCTGTATCTAGCTGCTGATGCCACGTGGGTGTGTTGACTTGGGCTCCAAAGACTTTCCCAGCTGTCTCCACCCAGCCCCCACCCTGGTTTGCCCTTACTATTTATTTATTTATTTATTGGATTTGTAATCCGTCTTTCTCCCCAAAGGGCACCGAAGGCGGCTAACAACAGTTAAAATACATAAAACTATAAAATACAATAAAGCAATAGGACAGATAATAAGACCAGCAATAAAACCAGCAGTACAGAACAATTATTAAAAAGCAGCCATCATGCCCTCTATTGGGCTTCAAAGGCTTTCTGGAATAAAAAGGTCTTCAGGCGTCACTGGAAAATTAACAATGAAGGAACTGTTCTCAACTCAAAGGGGAGGGAATTCCACAATAATGGTGCCACCACTGAGAGGGTCCTATTTCTGGCTGCCATCCCTCCAACCTCTCTTGATGATGGCACAACCAACAGGGCCCTCTCTGGTGACTGGTCAGACTATACGGAAGAAGACGGCCTCTCAAATATGCTGCTTCCAAGTTATTTAGAGCTTTAAAGATCAAAACCAGCACCTTGTATTGGGCCCGGAAACAAACTGGCAACCAGTGCAGCCGCTGGAGCAGCGGTGTGACAGAATCAAACTGCCGACTTCCAGCAACCACACAAACTGTTGTGTTCTGCACTAGCTGCTACTTCCGGACCATCTTCAAGGGCAGCCTCACATAGAGAACATTACAATAGTCTAATCTTGACGTCGCCATGGCATGGACCATGGTGGATTGATCTGACTGACAGCCCAATCCTGAGCTGCCTGGACCCGGTGGCTCCACGGAGGGCTGCCGCCATATCCTACACCTCCCATGCTACCGCGGGAGGCTCCTCGGGAGAAGGGGATGTTATTCCCCTTCCCCCAAATAAGGGAAGCAGCCCTGCAATGGGGCTACTCACTTTAGCTACTCACCAAAAGTTCGCCCCTAAAGTAAAGGCGCTCGTGTAGGGTGAGCAGCCCTGCACGAGTACCTAGGATTCTGTGGAACTCAGCTCCACAGAGTCGCCTCTCCCCCACCCCTGGCCATGCCTCCCCCCGCCCCGGAACATCTCCCCCCATGCCCCCAGCCATGCCCCCACCTCCCGTTTCACAGCCTGGCAGTCTGGGGGATCGTGGAGCTGCAGAACCCAGGCTCCCGCCGGCGCTAGCCCTGCACCTGCTGGTGCTAGGCTAGCTCCGGTGGGAGCCTGGCGATAAGCACCGCAAACGTGCCTTATGGCACATTTGTGACTGAAGTCTGTGGCGCAGAGCCATGCCGCGGACCTCAGGATTGGGCTCTCAGGCAGGTACTGCCACAGCTGGCACACCAGCCAAAGTTGGACAAAGGCACTTCTGGTCACAGCCGACACCTGGGTATCCAGGAGCAGATGTAAATCCAGGATAATCCCCAAACTATGAACCTGCTCTTTCAGGTACATGCAACCCCATTCAGAGCAGGATGATAGTCCAGCATCCACAAAGTGGATTTCTGCCCCAGGATGACCTTTGTCTTGTTGGGATTTAATTTCCGCTTGTTTGCCCTCATCCAGATCCCAACTGCCTCCAGGTAGTGCTCCAGGACAAAGACAGCTACCTTACAGTGCAGTGGAAAGGAGAGATAGAGCTGAGTGTCATCAGCATACTGATGGCACCCAACTCCAAATCCCTGAATGATCTCTTCCAGCATTTTCATATAGATAATAAATAACATGGGGGAAAGTATAGAGCCCTGGGGCACCCCACACTCTAAGGACCAAGGTGCCCAACAGGAATCCCCCAGTACCACCATCTGGGATCTATCAGCCAAGAAGGAGCGGAACGATTTCAAAACAGTGCCCTCAATCCCCAACTCAGCCAACCATCCCAGAAGGGGGTGAACCACTGCTAACTTTAATGCCAGTGCCAACACTCCCTCCCTCAAGGATGAGTTTACTACCCTCTCTGTCCACTTGGTCAGTCCCTCCTGGTCAGATCTAATCAAACAACTCCCATTCTGCTCACCCCGTCACCACCCTCCCCCAGCTCTGTTTCACCCCTCCCCTTTTTGAAGGGGCCCAAAAGAAACTTCATACCCCCTGATAAAATTTCTCTCAGAGGCCCTGATACTCATCACCAAACAATCACAATCACTCCAAGAACAGCCGCTAATGCTCAGGTTCTCATGGTGTTCTATCTCTCCCACTTCATATTCTCACCAACCATGGTCTTAAGCTCTATCTTTCACAGCTGTGCTGAGCTCTTTGTAACCCCCTGAAAATCATATCACCACCCTCTTGGCAGGCCCAAACCCCAGAGAGAACCAATGCAGTCAAGTCTGCACAGGGATGAGGTTCAATGGATATGCATTTTGCCCAATAGCCATGCTTCTGATATACCTTTAGGGAGGCATTGCGGCTATCAAGTGATGCTTATCAAACCATGTATATATGTGTAAAAGAAAATGCCATGCTCATACAGGAGTTAATTCTCATTGTGATGCTTCTCCCCATACAGCAGAACCTGACCTGCTTGCTGAACCCTACCTTCAAAAATTCCTCTTCTTAAAAACGGCTTATAAGTGATTGCGTGCAGGTGCGAGCAAGATTTTTGGAATCTGCTATTCTTTCTATGCAGGAGTTTGTAAAAATTTGAGTATTACCATTCTGCAGAATTTTGAGCCCATGCCTTGCTGTTCTCTAATATACAAGGGATCATTAGCATGCTGTGGCTTCTGTCTCAGTGAGAGGAATGTTTGTGTAGGGATTATGTCCCAGCCAGTCTCTTGTTTCCCTCTTAAATTTAGCAAGGGATTCCATCACAAACTCATATGATCTTTGCTCCTCTCCTAACACAACTTGGGGACAACAGAAACTGCCTCAGACATGGCAGTGATGTCACACAGCAGATAGATGCACTCTGTTAACACTCCCTTGGGATTACATGGTAGATGGTTCACTTATTTACCATATCTCTTTGTTTTTTGCTTTTCTTAAGCAAGTGTGGCTTCTCTTATTTGCGAAGGTCATTCTGAGCCTATTTGCTGTGCAAGCATCTGTCTTTAGCATTGGTTCTCAAACGTTTTAGCACCAGAACCCACTTTTTAGAATGTCAATCTGTCAGGATACACCAGAAGTGAAGTTATGAACCTGGAAGTAATGTCATGGCTGGAAGTGACATCTTCAGGCAGGAAATTTTTTAACACCTTCCATACAACAAAATAAAATCAGTTTAATTAAGTAAGGGCGCAATCCTAACCAACTTTCCAGCACGGACATAGCTGTGCCAATGTGGCGAGCACTGCATTTTGCAGAGGGGAGGCAGTCAAGGAGGCCTCCTTAAGGTATGGGCATATTTGCTACCTTACCTTGGGGGCTGCATTGTGGTGAAGTCAGTGCTGGAAAGTTGGTAAGTAAATTAAAAGTTACCCATATAAAAATTATGTAAAATAAGGAACCCTCCTAACCCCACCCAAACAGTTGCTGATCTGCTTAAACAGATCTGTTTAAACAGGCACTTTTGGTTCCTGTGGCATCTATCTGGCTGTGAAATGCAGTTACTGCCATGAGCAGACAAGGGAGATCCATTCCCCCTTAAGAATAAGATGAATAAATATCTCAAAAGGGTCCCCTTTATAAATCAAGAATAAGAATGGGAAAGCTTAGGTTTAGAGTAAAATGCCTTATAAAGAGGAATTTTCTTCCATAAGAAATAACGTAAAAGGGGGTCAATGGGGACCAGTCATCCATCCATCCTCTTCATTGAACTTCAAGAGGGGGAGTTTCTCCCCTAAAAAAACAATGGAACATGATAGGAGTAAGGATTCCAGAGAGTGATGTGCAGTTCTGAACACATATAAACCAGTGTGTCCCCTGCATGGGGCAGCCTGTCTATGATGGAACATGAAAACTTTGAGTGACACAGCAGACTGAAGGAGGCTGTGAGTTGGCAGGGGGTGCCCCACACTTGTCCACTGCTTCCCCCAGCCTGCTGTTCCATGGAGTCCAGACTGGCTTTATCATCATGGTAATATGCAAGGGAGGATGGGGAGGGCTTTCCTCTCTTCCTCAGCACCCAGCACTGCAGCCACAGCCTGCTCCTCCTCTTCCTATAAGGATCAGCAGAGGGTGTAGTAAGAGCCCAGCAGTCCCTAGGTGACCATTAGAGCTGTGGCTCTGGATGCTGAACAAGGGAGGTAAGCCCTCCCCAAGCTCCTCCCAGCATCCAGCTGCCACTGCTGTGGGCCGGAAAGCATAAGAAAACGTTTTCACCAAAGGGATGAAATAATCATTATGGCCAACTGACAGAGCTGGGATCCTCCTCAATCTCTCAGCCCACACCCCTCTTCCACTATCATGTCATAAACCAGGGAAGTTTGTAAGCACTGGAATGACAAGCAGACAAAAGCATCAGGAAGGTTTCTGATCATTATCTAGCTAGGAAGTCCGTCGCTTAAGCAACTTACATTGCTCAAGGAATCCCCTGGCATTGCACCTGCAAGTGGGTGTTCCTCTTGGGTTACTAAGGCTACAGGTAAAGAACAACCCCCACTTCCTATGGATTGGGAAAATTCTAACCTTGCCTCATCAAGTTACCTGATTGAAGGAGTGGGACCCATCTCCTCACTCTATCTCACCTGGTCACTCTGATTGGAGTAATGGAACCCACCTGGCCACTTGTCCTAGATGGACAGGTTTGGCAGCCCAATCACTAAGTGTATGCCAATCCTGGAATGGGGGTGGCTATCCCTGACAGGGAGAGAAACTGAATCCACAAAACCATGTGCGCTCTCTCTCTCGCAATGGAATTTCACATGGACAAATGCTGCCTGCACTATCATACACTGGATTTGCCGTATAGCACACTGCTGTAGGACAACATCTAGAAGAGTGTTTCTCAATGTTTGTCCTCACTGCACCACTTCACATGGTCCAGCTATTGGAAGTATCACCAGAAGTAACTTCTGTGTTGAGGCCAGGTGCAATGCAACAAACACCAAAAAGAGGCTCAGGATGGATGGGACAGCATGTGAAAAAGCACACTTTGTAGCTCTTTCCACTGAGCCAAACCTCCTACCACAGTTTGTAGTGTCATGTCACTGGCCTCACTGCTGGGTGGTAGATAGTCCCATGCAGACACCACCTCAAGTACCACTGTTGGTATCCATACCACTGGCTGAGAAATACTGATCTAAAATAACCACACAATAAACTTCCCAACAGGCCAATGAACAGACTCTTACTTTTTTTTCAATAATACACAGTCTATTCCCCAAATAATATACCCTCTCAAATCCATATCCTCTACCCACATGTGCCAAGGCTCCTTAGAGTTCTACAGTTTCATGGAAAACAAAGGCCACAAGAGGCTCTGGATCAGGCCCTGATCAGCAGCTAATAAATACACTGCTGAGTTCATTAACACCCTACATTTAAACAGCTGTGCTGTTTGTAATGAATGGAAATATCTGCCGAGCAGCACTATTTAGGCGCCAATTTTGTCTCCTTGCCGCGTGGGCGTACTGCATCAACAAGCAGCTATTTTGCTCCTCCGAGACAAAAATGATTTGTGCTGGAAAAACAAGTGAGCTTCTCTTTAGCACCTGGGAAATGTATTTGGGTTGGTACAATTTTAAGATTGTTTCTTGACAATAAAGATATCTTAAATGGATGCTCACTCTCCAATGCCAAAAAAATCCTATACTGCTTTTCAATTCTTGTTTACAGTCAGAATTCATACAGAACCTTTGCAATTCAGACACAAGAGTAAAGAAATATCAAATGCACCTGGGCATCATAATAAAAGGGCTTGTGAGATTAATTCATGTACTTTCTATGAGAAACACCAAGATATATTCAGTACCAATGCAGATCAAGTATAATTCCCAGAGGAATATCCTGTATGTGTGTGTGAGTGTTGTGGGGCATCCAGCAACTGGTTTCCCATCCAGAAAAGTGCCAAAACCCAGGAATATGAGGAAGTGGAATGTTAGGACCCACAGGTACCTCCTGAAGATACAGATCTGGTGTTGGATATAGAAGGTCAGGCTGAGCCAAAAGTCTGATTACAAACTTTTAAGGTTTTTTTTTTTTTTGGGGGGGGGGGGGGGGTTGGAAGCTTTCAGATGGCCAAAGTTTTCATAAAAGCCTCCCTCCTCACCTTTTTTGTGAGCACAGCTGCAGAAAAAGCAAACTCATTCACAGCAGAGCTGCGTTAATCCAAAGAGCTTTACAGAAATACTGCAAAATAAAACAAGAGGAACAACTTAGGCAGGAAGGCATAAGACAGCAAGACAGGAAAAGAAACTTATGAGAAGTCTAAGCAAAGTAAGAGATAGCAATCTGCAAGCCTTTAAACTGGAACTGAATAGGTAACTGCTTCACTTGTGGGTCTGAATACTTGTGGGTCTGAATACGTACACCTACTTTTATTATGAGGTTCTAGCTCACATGATATCACTATTCCGACATTTTTAACCATCCATGTGGAGTCCTGGAGAAAGCAGAAACCAGATTCCTGGAAGTGCTAGGCATCTTTGCATTCTTGTTTACATTATTCTCAAGACACCAGAGTGTGGGAAGGAAGTATTGCCTTACTCTGATTTCACTTCAGACATTTCATTAGCAAATCTTATTGGCTACATTATGTTGTCATGGTCCAAATTAAACAGAGTAAAATATGTCAGGCTCTGACAGAGATAGCAATAATAACTATATCTGAAGAGCAAATGCCTTCTAGATAATGGCTGCCTTTTCCTTCCCAATGAAATCATTTCCCTTGGTTGCCTTTGTGGTGCGGATTTTTAAGGCAGGGTGGGGCTTGAATCCTTCATGCAGGGGGAGAATGATACATTTCAGATCACTCAAGATGCAAACTTCTTAGTACTTACACTTTATACTCTAGCAGCCAATGCAGTGTCCCAAAATGCATCCTGTGGTGGGGGGACAGTCCAGGAGTTCTCCTCTAGGTAAGGGAACATTCACTGTCTTACCCAGGGGTAAGCCTCTGTGGTGCAGGTGGGTCTAGTCAGACTTCCACTAACGAAATAGCTGACACATGTTCATGTGGTCCTGTGCCACAGAATCTGGTCTGGAAGAGGATATCAGTGGTTCTCTTGTCTGATCTTGGAAGCTAAGCAGGGTCAGGCCTGGTTAGTACTTGGATGGGAGACGGCATGGGAATACCGGGTGCTGTAGGCTTATACCATAGTCTTTCGAGACTGAAGGTTGCCGACCACCAGCACAGTCAATCTTGCCTTGCCTTCCAAGACCTGATGCACTCACTCCTGCCACTCCCTGCCCTGTTTTGCTCCTCCTCACCCCTGTTTTGCCCACCTGCCGTCCCCTCCTGCCTTGCCCGTTGACTTACCTTAGTTGACAAGCAGCAGGAGAAGCAGAATTATTTCTACATTTTACAGAAGTGGAAGATGAGCAATCAACATGGAGTGGTCATTTTGGATGGGCTCTCCATGCTACTTGTAATATGTAATTCTGCCCTGTCACCCTATAAAAGTAGGAGTTGGCTTGATTCCACTGGCAAACATTTGAGCAGCTTGCATCTTTTCACTCTTAACTTCCAAAGGGTTAAGACTACTGTAGGTTGCTTTTTTTTTACTTCAGCAAACCAAAGTCTAACATAATTAGTTCAAAGTTTTCTCTAACTTTTGTTCAAGACACTGGCATCCTCCACTGCCAGCAGGGACTTACTATCTTTAGCATAGTATAATTTAATTTTTATACTTGAAGCATCCTTGCTTCTTTTCAACGTATGGATGATAAAAGAATGCCTCTACGCATGGATATATCCGATGAAAATGCCCACCTAGGTTTGCTAATAAAATTATATTTCTCTGTTACCACTCGCCTCTGGCTATATTAACTGTCTGCTTGTTTGTGAGTTATAAATAGCCAGGAACTGCATACTCACTGTCTGTTAACATTGAACAAACTGTGATTTTAATCCCCTCAAACAAGACCATCTCAGGTTGTTGGTCTCCCTAGAATGTTTAATATTACCTATGTCTGTTTCCTTTCTGTGGATTTAAGTTAAAAGAAATTTACAAGTGTTTACAATCATTAACTGAGCAAGGAGGCACCTTTGAGGGTGATTTTCTGACAGTGCAACCCGATGCATGTCTACTCAAAAGTAAGTTCCACCATGTTCAGTGGGGCTTACCTCCAGAAAGGTGTATAGCAGTGGTTCCCAAACTCCTCCAAGGGAGTTGGGAATACTATGAATTGTTGTGGGGGTGGGGTGGTAGTGCGGGGTGGCCCCAATGGCGTCGCAGCAGTCATGGCACTGTGGGGACCCAGGAGCATTTTATCACACCTGTGGGGGTCCTGAAGCCCTTGACTGGCCCATTTCTGGTTCTCCTGGTGGGTTGCAACCCACCAGTTTGGGAACTGCTGGTGTATAGGATTTTAGTCTTATTTATCAGTGGGACAGCAACTATCCCTGTCTCTCCTAGCATAGTGTCTTTTTCAGTGAGAGTTCGTTGGTGCCCCTTTTGTGACTTTTTTGTAGATTGTGAGGTCTCTGAGACAGGGAGCATTTATTCTGGTATGTAAACCATTTTGTAGATTTTTCAAATGAAAAAGTGGCATCATCAACATTGTTTCATCATCATCATCATCATCATCATCATTTTTATTTTTATTATTAGGTTTAAACAGAAGCATTTTTGAACTGTTGAGACAGACCATTTTACAATGACCTCCATCATAACTGAGTGAAATGTATTCCTTTTTCAGAGATAGATATGTATCAGTGAAGGAATGCACTTCCCTGTCTAGTAACTAAAACCAAAACTTCAGTAACACCAGATTCTTCAACCTGGGAATTAATCTATCTCCTCCACATTAACCAATTTTTGACTGAAAGAGTCAAAGGTAAACCACAGAGAGAAAAGGTAAATCAATTTGTTAAGTCATGCTCCTTTATACTATTGTTCGTGCGCTGTAGTTTCAAACAAAACCAATACAATGGAACCACATGGTTTCGGGAAAGCTGTAACATCCCCCTGGAATGGGAAATTCTGCTGCTTATTCTATGAGGTAACAATTCTCAATGCTAACACCAAAACAAATTATTGCACAGGCCTACAAAAAAAAAGAAAAAGAAAAAAAGAATAACCCACTTTTTTTTTAAAGTTAAAAAATGATTTTTGAATGAATTTAGGATATTTTGGTGGTGCTGAATCCAAAAATGGTATCGATTTGCCTGATTAGCTCTCGTTTGGGGAGCACAGCATATCTGCCTTATAGGCTGATTTAAGCAGCTTCCCCATGAGGAAGCGGGCAACATGTTTTCCTCATGAGGAAGCTGCTTGAATTAGCATATAAGATGGGTATGCCATACCTCCCCCCAAACTAGAGCCAATCAGGCAAAACCAATGCCATTTTGGATTCAGCACCCCAAATAAACCCAATAATAGGTCTAACTTTTAAGACAGGAAAATGTGTGTAGGCCTGTGTTAAGATTATTATTAGCATCATTAGTATTGAGCAGTTTGTTTTCTAGATATTAGTTCTTTCCAAACTATTCATTTTCAATATTCAGTGTTTTGTGCCATCATTCATCAAGTGTAAAGGATGTTTAATCATTCTCACAGCAGGAAGCCTGTGTTTTTTCCTTACCTAAGGGAGAATGAGCAGAATTGTCCAAATGAGTCTTTGGAAATATTCAACAGTCATTCTGTCAGGTACATTTTGTATATGTGTCAAAGCCTTACTCAGCTGTTGAAATAAGAGCATGACTAAGACTGAGCAAAACAAATGGAACGGAGGAAATTATACATTTTATGACCAAACGAAACGGAACAGAAGTGCCAGTCAGTTTGCATAAATTCAGCAGGATTCTTCTGAGGTAGGTTGATTGCTTGCATCCAAATCCCAGCTTGGACAATCACTACACACTTTCCACTTGTGTTATCTAGGCCTTGAGGAAGTGGTGAGATTTTTGCCAATTCCCCCTTCCTTCTCCAGCCCCTGCACCCCAAAACATTTGCTCCAGAGGTCCCACAACCCACAGGAGCAAATTTGCAGAGGGGTATAGGGAACTGGAGAGGTAAGGGAGGGGGGTTGGCAAAAACCACAACCAATTCTCTTGTGAGTGCAAGCAGAAGTTTGGGGACAGCCCCTTGTTCTGAAGATTGAAATCCTGGATTCTAAATGTCAATTAGTTGTGGCCTATTTAAAAAGTCAAATACAGAAATTGTTAAGCCAACTGTGCTACTAATAGTTAAAAATGAGTATCAGGATCAGTATTTACTTTGTGACCATAACAAAGTACAATGTATTGCAGTGGTTCCAGAGGCAGTCCTGGGCTTTTCCCTGCCTGAGGCCACCTTTGCCTTTGCCGCCCTGCCTGCCGCTGACCTGGAAGTAATTATGGTGACGTCATTGTCACCACAATTACTTCCATGCGGCTGCCTCCTCTGTTCCCCCTTTGAAAAAAAAGGTAGAAGGAAGGAGGCAGCCCAGGCTCCACAGGAGCCTTTCACTTTGCTTCTAAGCGGCACGAAAGACGCCATCAGAGTGCTCTGGGGCTGCTGGAAGCTGTGCCCAGGACAGAGGCAAGTGCCACTTCCAGGATGCAGCAAAAAGAAGTGCAAAAGTCTCCATTGCAGCCAGAGAAGTGGTGTGTGTCTCCTCCAAAACTGGAGGAGGCAAGCACCGCTTCCTGCTGCTCGGAGGTCTGCCTCTCTCTCCTCCCCTTTCCTTAAAGAGGAGGAGAGGGAGGTGGCCTCAGAGGTGGCCAGAAACTGTGCTGAAAGTGGTTGCAGGAGCGCAGCCCCTCTCAGCTTGGTTCCCCACTGATCGGTGGGCTGCCTCCCTCTCCTCCCATTTAAAGAAAGGGGAGGGGAGGAGAGAGGAGGCGGCCCTCAGAGTGGCATGGAATAGCACGGACAGTGGCTGCGCTCCTGCAGCCACTCTTGGTGCGGTTCTTGGCACACCATGGGGGATTGAGAAGGTCGCAGTACCATCCCCCCAAATGCAGTGCCCGGGGCATTTGTTCCCCTTGCAACCCTCTGGGCACACCACTGAGTGGTTCACAAACTTTTTTGCACTGGGACCCATTTTGTATTGGGACCCATCTAGATTTATAAGCTTTAAAAAGTGTTTTCTTTTACCAGCAGTTCAAGCTTCTGTTTTTATCTTTTTTACTATTGGGGAGGGGTAACTGCCTTCTGGAGCACTTGTTGAACTCCACATTCATTGGACTGGGACCATTCTGGTAGCCTTGCATCCCCCCCATACCTGGCCTTTAATAAGAGCGGAGGCACAGTTGCTTACTCACAACTAAAAAAGCACGTGTGTTACCAAAAAGGCTGTTTTGTTTAGGGGAATTATTTATATTAGCCTTCTGGAAACTTTTGGGACCATAGGCTGGATACAAGACAGCGTAGAGCAAAGAAATCTCTTGTTTAGCTTAATGAGACTGGGAGAAAGGTAACTTTCAATCAAAGGATTATATTTTTATTGCAAAAATACACAAAGGTAAAACATAATACACATAGAGAATCGATAAGTATAGATTTCTAGTACTGGTCTGGTGTACCTAACTAGTGGTGGATGCGTGTGCTATGTATTTTGGGGTGCATCCGAAAAAGAATCAGAAATGGACAGAAAGTAGGGAGGTATTATAGGGGTTCCTTAATCTGCTAAACCCAGTTGCTGACTAAAGATGGGGGAGCAGGGAGGAATAGGTAGGGAAGAAGGGGGGGAATTTAGACGCAACGATATATTTACCTGTCCGGGGGGGAGAGTTGGAGGAAGAGTCTGGCCACTCCGGCCGGTGGGCAGTCAGAGAGAGAGCCCATGTGCTCTGAGTTCTCTCTTATAAGATTTGTCTTGGACCTGGAAGTTGATCTAAACTGACCGGAAGTATCCCAGAGCTGTGGGCATGCTCAGTAACACACAATGGTACACGTGGAGTATGTAAAGAAAAGGTGGAAGGGTCCAGAACTCAGTTATCAGCAAAAGCTTGGCTCTGGGGGAGGGAGGCAATTTGAATAAGGTGCTTAAGAGTGTTAAAGCTACAACAAAAGAACAATAGACTTCCTCCTCCATAGGTGCATGCTTGTTTTGCATAATCAGGAGACACAGTGATTAGGTTATACATTGACCTGCAAGGAATTGGGGGTTTGTGTAATTCATGTGTTTGTAGCTTGGCCATGGCCCCTTAGAAACATGTGCTGGGGGAGGAGTGGCCTGCTTGCTTGGCCTGTATAGTCCAAAATACATAACTAGATATAAAAACACAACTTGGAAGGGAAAAAGGGGATTTTCACGTAACACGTGTGGCTCAGTTCAGCTTTCCAAAGGACTCAATACATTTCCCTTGTCAGCTTAAAGGGGAAGGCTTCCTTCTTGACAGTCTGTTGGGGTCTGTATTAATCAGATTGAGATCATTCTGGTGGTGTTGTGTTCCCCCTGGCCTGCCCTTTGATGTGGGCCCTAAAAGCTGCTTCAGCACCCAAGGCTGTTGCAGCACCAAGGGTGTGGATATAATGGAGATTGGGCAGCAGTGCTCCCCAGCCAAATTAGCAACAACCTTGCTGCAAATGGCCTAATCTGCCTTGTCAGTTTCACGACCCATCAAATATTGGGTCACAACCCATTGATGGGTCCCAACTCACAGTTTTGGAACCACTGGTGTATTGTCATTTTTCTGATCTCCTTTAGGGCCCAATCCTATCCGACTTTCCAGCACCAATGCAGGCGTGCCAATAGGGCATACACTGCATCCTGTAGTCACAGAAGGGCAGTCATGGAGACTTCCTGAAGATACAGTAAGAGAACTTTCTCAATAAACTTTTGTGTAGATGGAAAGTAACATTAGTTCTATGATATTTCAACAGACAGGTCTATTATTTCAACAAAGGTAGGACTCTATAATTAATATGCACGTCACACTTAGTTTTTGTCTATTGTGGCCTGATAAGCTTCTTAGGTAATGTTCTCTGAAGCTTGGCTGAACACATAGTGCATAGGCAAATTTCTGGTGACAAGTGATGTTGGTGTTAACTGTCAGTGAAAGCAGCTGCACACTATTGTGAAACAGGTTGCAGAAACTGAACAGATGTTATATTGTCATAGGCTTCAATCCTATACTCATTTTCCTGTGAGTAAACCCTATTGAACACAATTGAATTTACTTCTGAGTCGACACATATAGGATTGTGCTGATAGATATGTCAGAAAGGTTGGACACAGATAACCAACCAATCTTATCCAGGTTTTATGGTGGTGGGTCTCACGATCTGCTGCTGTAAGTCCCAGGCCAATGGCATGAAAGCCACTCCACCATTTTGCTGGGCATGCCAGCGCAAACAACCAGAGGCTGGCATGGGCACCACCAGCCTAAAGGACCTTTCTCTCATCCACCATCGCCAGTAAGTCGGCAGTTAGAGGGAGAATTGTGGATGGATCAGGGTCAGGAATAGACTGAGCTGAGGGCAGTTTGGTTGCAGAATTGGGTGGATCTCAGTAGCAGCCATGCATGCCAGATCCTATTCTCCTTTCCTGGCCTGGAGCCCACTCTCCCCACCAAGTCTTCTCAGACTTGTGGCAGCTAAAGCACTGGCACAGGTCTGAGGAAACCTGTTGGAGACCTGATGGCCTATGAAGAAATAAGTAAAAATATTCTTTATTTACCTCTCCTGGGTTGTCTGTTTTCCTGCCTGCCCATAGCATGCAGCTTGCACTCTGCCAGTGGTGCTGACATGTTCATGACTCTGTCAACATCTCAAACTACAATTTAGAGGGAATCTTGTGCAGTTGGTGTATGAATTCCAGAGGGCTCTGGATGAGCACTTGGGGAAGAGTGTGTACATTATGGTCCTAGTGTTGTGGTTCAATATTGAGTCCTCTTCCACAAAAGGTTCCAGAGTCTGCTGCTCTTCAGGACCTCTTCATTTATCCTAGAATATGCAAGTTTCCTGATGCTGCCTCCTTGAGGTGAGGTCCAGCTTGCTCCCTAGAGCTGGAAGCATGACCCTTCTGGTTTATCCAGTTTCCTAGCCCAGTGGCGGGCATCTCCAGCCCTGTGCCCCAGGGCAAAGGTCTGCAATGGCACCCCCATGGGCTGTCACCACCCCCCTGGTGCAAATCTGCCCCTCCCACTCACCTGACCCTCACAGAGCCTCACACGACCCCAGGTTGCATCAGGGAAGCTTCCTGAGGCTTCTTCTTGTTATAAACCGTGCTTCCAGAAAAGCAGAAGCACAGTTTCCGACCTCGTGGGAAGCCTCAGAGAGGCTTCCTTGGGGTCCTAAAGGCTCACACCCAGGACATTTGCTCCATCGAATATAATGGGAGGTCTGCCACCGTCCTGGCCAGATAACTGCTGGTCTTTCAAAGGCTCAGCAGCCTTCTCCTTCCACTCGCTAAAAGAGAAATGGTATGTTACAAAGTTTGTTGATCCTGCTGTGAAGATTCCTCCTAGACTGATACCATAAAGGAACACTTTTTGGCAACTTAACCCATTTCTGCCCAGGCCACAGGTATATGCATTTGATCCCTGTTGTGTACATGCACTGTTGGGCAGAAATAGCTTAAACATGCAGAAGCTGCTTATTTTTATCCCACCTTTCTCTCCAAAGGGACCCAGTTTATCAGCTATTAACTGAGGGCCCAATCCAATCCAATTTTCCAGTGCCAGTGCAGCTGTGTCAGTGGGGCGTGCGCTGTATCCTGTGATGGGAAGGCAGTCATAGAGGCCTCCTTAAGGTATGGGAACATTTGTTCCCTTACCTTGGGGCTGCATTGCGGCTGCACCAGTGCTGGAAAATTGGATAGGATTGGGCCCTGAGTACCTAGAGAGAGATGGTCTCAAACTTTCAAATCCTTCTCTTTATTTGTTTTCAGTTACAATTGGCAATCCAGGAACTTGGCAAGAGCTTCTTTTTTTCCCAAATAAATACTTTCTGGTAACTGTGCTGATTCTTCTCATTGTATTAAGCTGTGTGTTCATTTTTTTTTTACTCTGCTTTCAGTCATGCCACTAGCAAACCTGTTCTTTTTCTAGCTCATTGTCTCCCTTTCATCTTGTTCTCCACTCCATGTTTTTCTACTTCCATATAGCCTCCAGAGTCCATGCCTGATTCTTTTAGTAGAAATAAATAATATTTTTTTTCTGCAGTAAAATTGTGCAAGAGCCAAAACTGTCACTAAGGAGCACAGTTTGTGAACGGAAATGGAATGGAAGCAGACCTGAAAGAGGCCAAAGAAAGCCTGTAACAAAGAAAGTCTAGGTTATCCTTACAATTCTTCCACAGACACTCAGTACCTTTGGAGCAGGGGCAAGAATGGCAGAGGCCTGCCAAAACTTCATCTAAAAGTGGTAGACCAGACAGGAGAAGACTAGAGGACAAGTGCCCAGTATAAAGGCAAAGAAAGAAATCTATATCCTTCCTTCTGAACTCCTTTTCTTTCTATCCTCTGACTGTTAGCCATAGGCAAGGTCTTTGTTTGTATGCCCCAGCCTGCAATTACTGACACATTGCTGGCTGTGACTTCTTTTTTTTGTATCCCTACCTTTACAAAATCTCATTGGAATCTTCTACACAGCTCACCTGAAAGTCATGTCACTTCATAACCAATGCCTGACAAATCACTTGTCCACACATCAACTTGTTGGTTTGATTAAAACAGAAGTCTCGATAGTAGGTGGCTGAGATAGTAGGTGTGAGAAGAACATAGTATTTTTAATCATTTTGGGGTATGTGGTGTGATAAATGAAGCTGAAATCTGTCATGCATTGTAACATCATATATTCCTTCAGTCTGGCTGTCTGAATATTTGAAATTAGCTGTTTGACAAGGGATAGATAGATCCAACTGAGCATACATAGAGCAACAAGTTAACAGGCAGACCAATCCTAAAAGCCCTTGCAGCAACACAGTGGTGCTGATACACAGCCTCTGCTGCATCCTGTGAAGGATTTTTGCTTGCTGCAGGCCTCCACGGGGTAAGGGAATATTTGCCCCCTTGCCCCAGGGTAAGCCCCAGCAGCCATGATAGGTCAACGTGAACCTGCACCAGCTCAATCACTGGTGCAAGTCTGCAATGACCCAGGAAGGTAGACCAGAGAGTGGGTCAATATTCAGCATATGCCACTGCCCTTCTCCCTGCCTGTCACTGCCCTATTCCACCCACTCCTCCCTTGGTCCACCTTTCCCTGCCCTCTTTCACCCCCTTCCACTCCTGAGCAGCATTACCTGCTTTGGTGGGTCAGCGGCCTTCTGCTGGTACGTAGAAGGCCACTCCATAAAGCAGCCTCAATTAATGCAACACACATAGTATAGGATTGGGTCAATAAGGTCACACACCACATACAAAGCTATTTTCCCATATTGCCCAGAGATCTTACTTATTCAGAATCTCTCCTTAGAAATGCACAGCTGTGCATCTTAGAATGAACACTGGACACAGTTTTTCTTCCAAATCTTGCCATGTTTTCAAAACAGTAAGGGCGCAATCCTATCCTGCACTGGAACAGGAAAGCCAGGAGGTTTGTGCTGTATTCAGCGCAGGATAGTGACCATATGCGACTTAGCCAGAGGCAAGGGGAAACTTTTCCCCTTACCCCTGGGTAAGGGCTGCTGGCCACAATGGATCTCCTTGAACTTGTACCACCTCTGGAGTTGGCACAAGTCTGAGGAGAGCAGAGCAGCTTGAGGCCACTCCATTCTCCCTGAGAATGGGGGTTGGGATCTGACATAACTGCTGGATCCCAGCCTTGTCTCCCGCTCCCCACTTGCCCACCCCTGGGGCCGCCCATCGCCCACACTCCCCTCACCCGGGAACACCTCCCTCGCTCCTCCCTCCCCGCCTCCCCCATCTACCTTTTCCGCTTGCATCAGGCCAGCGGGGCCGACTCAAGAATCTGAGGGGAATCTAATGTCAGCCTTCGTAGGCCAGCACTTCTCAGAGCGCCAGCCCAGCTTCCCCTCAAGGAGGTGCAAATGTGCTTTATGGCATGTTTGCAGCCCTTCCAGGCCAACCCAAGGAACTTGGGCCGGGTTATCTACTAGTTAGGATTGCGCCCTAAGTCCAATAGGATTAACATGCCTAATGCAATAGTTTAACACCTTCTTTTTCCTGAGTACCCTAAATCCCACATTTGACCCATTTCACTTCACCCTTCTTCCCTGCCACCTCTAACTCAGTCATCATTTTTTTTCTGTCCATCTTTCCTTGGGCAGAGTGTACAAAATATGATTATGAAGAAAGATTTGGCCTTTTGCTCACATACTATTTAGAGTCGTCCATCTGAATCCTGGCAGTGCCTGGTGGAAGCCATTTTGACTGGTTGGAACCGAAGCAAAGTGGGTGAAGTAAAGCATTCGCTCATAAATCACTGAGAGTGAAGTTTCAGAAACATCCAAGAGAAACAGCTGGGAACTGCTCTCTACCGTGGTCCTCTGTCATGGAATGAATGGTGAACAAGGCTGTTTTCATAGTGGACATTTCCCTATCCTCACTTTCCTGCTTTTGAAACCTGAGAAATATATAGATTGAATATACATGAGTCTTTTTCCATAGGTGCATTCTTTTGGTATTGTTTTCTTGAGCCTTGGCCAACATTCAGTTCAATATGAGGAAGTCTTTTCTTTTTTTTTTTAATCTTTACAGATCTCAAATTTCCATTCCTTTCTTTAGCCTCAACATTGCAGTTTATTGATTAATGCACAAAGAAACAGCTCACACTGCTTCTGGGAACCTTATTTGTCATCTCTGTCAGTGTTCAGTACAATGTGCTATCAATTCGTAAGTGCTGGAACAATCATATTTTTTGTGTTTTATCTTCTGCAGACAAAGGCGTGACTTATCACTCAGGTTTGTCAGTAGGTGCCTAAGCATCTTATAATTCCTACATTTTATCATTTATGAAGTACTTAAAAAAATCTTCTAATAATAGTGAAGAAAAATCTAGCTTGTAGATATTAAGATACTAGCACAGCGTTTGATGTCTGTATTATAGTTTCATGTCTATGGTAATATTTGGGGGGGTGGAAAGAAGCTGAAAAGATGTTTATTAAAACATACAGTGAAGCATGCAGGAAAAGGGAAAGCATTGGTGATAAAACACTTATAGCATCTTAGGTAGGAAAGAATGATGTGGAGGACTCCAAAGGTTATATTTTAACTTGATAGCACTCAAAATTGGCTTGGGATTTTGATCTATAAGCCAAACATATACAGCATGTGTGCTATGTGTTATGGTCTTCAGGGGACACTCTACTCTGTGTACCACTACCTACTACTGACTCCCAGTTGGCAAGCACAAAAGACAGAACTTTCTCCATCTCTTGTCTTTCTTCCAGGCTCTGAAATTCTGTCCCCTGGGAGATCTGTGCCATTCCATCTCTCCTGGCTTTTAGCCATCTCCTGAAGAGGTATGTGTCACACTGAGTTTTTGGATCAGGTTGTGGAACGAAGTTGTTTTATTCTGCTTGGTGATTATGAGAGGGCCAGTATTGTAACTGATGTTTTTGAAATATTGTGTTTAATGTGTATATTTATGTTAATTCATATATCATTAGCAGCTTTGACCAAGGATGGACAAATCCAGCACAACTTGACGCGAGTCAAGTCATGAGTCTCCACGTCCCTGTGACTCAACTCGAAAATGAGTTATAACAGGTCACTTTCTGAGTTGCTGAGTTGCCCATTTGTGAACTCTAAAGATCTTGACTCACATCACCCCTTTAAAAAGCCCACTGTGGAAAAAATGGGGCTGCTGTTGGGGTGTGTGTGTGTCAGAGTTCTCTTTAACCACTCCCCTACTGTCCTTGCCCATCTGTAAACAAGGTAGGAAGGAGTGGAAGGGACTGTGAGAGAGCAGGGACAGAAGTGGCAAGAGGGAACAGAGTCACAGCAGCTGTGAGGCTCACCAGGATGACCCAATTCTTTCAGCTCTACTCAGAAGTACTCCCATTTATGCAGGTTGTTCAATGAGGCTCCTCCTCCCAAGTAACATGAGTAACATGTCTCCCAATGGAGACATGAGGAGGAAAGTGTGATTGCTATGAACTGCCTCCCCCTCCCAGCTTTCCTGCCTCTTCCCTCTCCTGGGCTTCTTCAACCAATCATAAGGCAAGAACCCTCTTAGGTTCCTCCTCCTGCCCTCCCACAGCCAAAGAAAATATCAAACCTCCCATCCTTCATTCAGTGATCATTGGTTCTTTTAGAGATGGACAAGAGATTCTGCTCCTGCCTCCCTCCCTCTCCCTGGGCTTCTCCAGCCAATCGTAAGGCAAGAACTCCCTTATGAACCTCCTCCTGCTCTACCTTAGCCAAAGAAAATATCAAACTTTCCATCTTTCATCCAATTATCATCAAAGGAAAAGAGACCCACTCCTGCCTCCCCCCTCCAGCTCAGATGCAAAAGCAGACATTAATCCTTCCCTGCCTCCTGGCTGGAACTTTCCTGCTACTTGCCTGGTCTGAATGATGGCCCCGTGAGGTTTTTCATGCCGCAAAACATTAAGCAATCACACCCAGTCTGCATGCATGGGGACGCGTGCCAAGTCAGGGGCCCTTGACTCAAGTGTTTTGCCAAGTCTTCCACCTGCAACTCAAGTGTAAACGAGTCAGAGAAAAACATGCATTTTTGCAACTGAGTTGAGTCAGGTGCAATCCCGAGTTGACTCGAGTTCCCATCCCTGGTGTTGACAGACTCATGCAAAAACTAGCATAAAAATCTAATTAAAAAAAAATTTGTTCACATTCGTATTCCACCGCTTCTTCAATGAACTCAGGGCAGTGTACATAGCTTTTCCCTTTCCCTTTGTCCTGACAACAACCCTACAAGAACAATAAGGCTGGGAAATGACAAACCCAAGGTTACCAAGTGAGCATCATGGCTAAGTGAACTAGGATCTTCCTAGGCCAAGCCCAGCACTCTCATCAGCTTAACACGGTGGTTTTCAAACTTGCAGGGAGTTTGAATCCCACAGTAAGTCTTTGTGGGGGCATGGGGGGGCTGCAGGGGCTTGGTGCACTTGCACTTTAGTCTTTGTAAGTCTTTGTGGGGGCGCGGGGCGGGGCTGCAGGGGCTTGGTGCACTTGCACTTTCACGGAGCCCACCAGAGGACAGGTGACTCTGGATTTAATATTGTGCGGTACGCAGGACCTGGTTAGAGATGTAAACGTTATTGAGCCATTGGGGAACAGTGATCATGCTGTGATCCATTTTGACGTGCACATATACCGCAAAGAAAGAAGGGTTCCACTAAATCCAGGAGGGTGCCCGCATGGCTAACCAGCCAAGTTAGAGAGGCTGTGAAGGGCAAGGAAGCTTCCTTCCGTAAATGGAAGTCTTGTCCTAATGAGGAGAATAAAAAGGAACATAAACTGTGGCAAAAGAAATGTAAGAAGGTGATACTGGAGGCCAAGCGAGACTATGAGGAACGCATGGCCGGCAACATTAAGGGGAATAATAAAAGCTTCTTCAAATATGTTAGAAGCAGGAAACCCACCAGAGAAGCAGTTGGCCCTCTGGATGGTGAGGGAGGGAAAGGGGAGATAAAAGGAGACTTAGAGATGGCAGAGAAATTAAATGAGTTCTTTGCATCTGTCTTCACAGCAAAAGACCTCGGGCAGATACTGCTGCCTGAACGGCCCCTCCTGACCGAGGAGTTAAGTCAGATAGAGGTTAAAAGAGAAGATGTTTCAGACCTCATTGATAAATTAAAGATCAATAAGTCACTGGGCCCTGATGGTATCCACCCAAGAGTTATTAAGGAATTGAAGAATGAAGTTGCAGACCTCTTGACTAAGGTATGCAACTTGTCCCTCAAAACGGCCATGGTGCCAGAAGATTGGAGGATAGCAAATGTCACGCCTATTTTTAAAAAGGGAAAGAGGGGGGACCCGGGAAACTATAGGCCGGTCAGCCTAACATCCATACCGGGTAAGATGGTGGAATGCCTCATCAAAGATAGGATCTCAAAACATATAGACGAACAGGCCTTGCTGAGGGAGAGTCAGCATGGCTTCTGTAAGGGTAAGTCTTGCCTCACAAACCTTATAGAATTCTTTGAAAAGGTCAACAGGCATGTGGATGCGGGAGAACCCATGGACATTATATATCTGGACTTTCAGAAGGCATTTGACACAGTCTCTCACCAAAGGCTACTGAAAAAACTCCACAGTCAGGGAATTAGAGGACAGGTCCTCTCGTGGATTGAGAACTGGTTGGAGGCCAGGAAGCAGAGAGTGGGTGTCAATGGGCAATTTTCACAATGGAGAGAGGTGAAAAGCGGTGTGCCCCAAGGATCTGTCCTGGGACCGGTGCTTTTCAACCTCTTCATAAATGACCTGGAGACAGGGTTGAGCAGTGAAGTGGCTAAGTTTGCAGACGACACCAAACTTTTCCGAGTGGTGAAGACCAGAAGTGATTGTGAGGAGCTCCAGAAGGATCTCTCCAGACTGGCAAAATGGCAGATGCGCTTCAATGTCAGTAAGTGTAATTCATGCACATTGGGGCAAAAAATCAAAACTTTAGATATAGGCTGATGGATTCTGAGCTGTCTGTGACAGATCAGGAGAGAGATCTTGGGGTGGTGGTGGACAGGTCGATGAAAGTGTCGACCCAATGTGCGGCGGCAGTGAAGAAGGCCAATTCTATGCTTGGGATCATTAGGAAGGGTATTGAGAACAAAACGGCTAATATTATAGTGCCGTTGTACAAATCGATGGTAAGGCCACACCTGGAGTATTGTGTCCAGTTCTGGTCGCCGCATCTCAAAAAAGACATAGTGGAAATGGAAAAGGTGCAAAAGAGAGCGACTAAGCTGATTACGGGGCTTGGGCACCTTCCTTATGAGGAAAGGCTACGGCGTTTGGGCCTCTTCAGCCTAGAAAAGAGACGCTTGAGGGGGGACATGATTGAGACATACAAAATTATGCAGGGGATGGACAGAGTGGATAGGGGGATGCTCTTTACACTCTCACATAATACCAGAACCAGGGGACATCCACTAAAATTGAGTGTTGGGCGGGTTAGGACAGACAAAAGAAAATATTTCTTTACTCAGCGTGTGGTCGGTCTGTGGAACTCCTTGCCACAGGATGTGGTGATGGCGTCTAGCCTAGACGCCTTTAAAAGGGGATTAGACAAGTTTCTGGAGGAAAAATCCATTATGGGGTACAAGCCACGATGTGTATGCGCAACCTCCTGATTTTAGAAATGGGTTATGTCAGAATGCCAGATGCAAGGGAGGGCACCAGGATGAGGTCTCTTGTTATCTGGTGTGCTCCCCGGGGCATTTGGTGGGCCGCTGTGAGATACAGGAAGCTGGACTAGATGGGCCTATGGCCTGATCCAGTGGGGCTGTTCTTATGTTCTTATGTTCACTTTGTGCAAGGGGGGCTGCAGGGACTTGGTGCACTTTGGCAGGGCTCCCTGGGTCAGGGAAGGTGACAGCGGAGCGATCACTCCCTGCTCTGCAAAACGGGAAGTGGAACATGATCGTCCCACTCTCACTTTCCCTGACCCGGGGAGCCCTGCAGGCACTCACGCCTGGCTCCCCGCAGCCAGGGATGGCTGCTGCAGGGACTGGAGGATGCAAAAGGGAAAGTGGGGTGATCGCGCAGCTAGGAGCATCTGCTCAATGGAGAAGAGAGTTCAAGGTTTTGACCCTAGATTGGGCATTTTACTTGTCTCCGATCCAGAAGCATAACTGAAACCTGTTTCTTCATGCAGATCACTTTCAATAGATCAACATGAAAAATACTGTACAGCTCACCATTATATCTCTTTAGAAGAAGCATCCCCAGCAGGCAAGCAGTCTGTCATGGTTAAAAGGGGTAGCGACACAGAGTGAAAGAAGAGCGCCACCTAGTGAAAAATAAATAACATACACTCAGGACTTGTCTTACCAAAATCTCGGTGGACAGTAGTAGTTGTTTGTGCCCATCTGCCCCCTGTATTCACTCGCAGTTATATCTTGAAGTCACTGGCATATGTTCAAAGCTTCAGATTAATGCCTTTCCTCATTCATTGAAACGACTCTGGGGGATTGTCCTGCATTTCTTTTGATTTGCTTAAGTCTTCCTGCTGTGTCTTGCCTTCATTTGCTGTCCAGAAGCAAATGCTGCTTGCTGTGCAGAAGTAGCTGTCAATCCCGTTCATGTGATTGGGAAACCTAAATTAGCCCAGTGTTCGTTGTGCAAATAATAAACGTGTTGAAGACATATTTGTCACTTCACCCTGAGCAACTGAGAACAATTTGGAATCATAATTTTGTTGCCTTTGCCTATTTTTTAAGAGTACAGAGCACTGTTACATCACTTTACTAGGCTTAGATAAATCTTAACTTCGTAATGGTCCAAGAACATTTGGCTCTAGCTCAACAAGAGAGGTTCCATTTAATTAGCATCACTGATGCTTCCATACTTCCAAGCTATGAGAGCAGATCAATAGTCCATTCACAGAACAAAAGCACCACCAAGTGGATATATTGCAATATGTCATCTCAGGCTTTTTCATCATAGTGATGGCTGGACCCATATGTAGAATGTTTAAAATATACTCACTGTCCCCCATAAAGCAAATTTTAGTTGCACGCAATGCACTCAATGGACCATCCTAGATGAATGATGGAACTAATAATGATGGCATTTGTTACGCTTCCATTGCCTCCATTTGTTACGCTCTGCTTGTTATGGTATTTCATTTGGCTCTTAAATGGTTTTCACTGAGATTGTAAGCTGCCTTTATTGGAGTTAAAAAGGCAACCTATATCATTCTAAATCAATCAAATGAAAGGCCCTGCAAAATCTTTTTTCTTGCTTTTAAAGATTGCTTAAATAGGGTAAATTTATGGGTGATGTCATTTTGGGAGACAGGGTGGTAGGGAGACAGAATGCAGTCTTGCTCATCTTCCTGGATATCTCCACAGTAGGGGTGTACAAGGGAAAAAAAAACAAATTTCATTTCTTTTTGTTTTCATTGTCATTGGAAAATTGTTGTTTGTTTAATCTGTTCTGTTTTCCTTTTATTTTTTATTTCTGTGGATTACGTCTTAACTGCCTCTTTCCCTAATGAAAGCTAATTTCATTCAAGCAAGGGAAGCAACTTGAATTTCATTCAACAAAGGGAAGACATCTTTGCTAATTTCCCCTTACTCCTGCAAATTCATATCTGTTCCTTCTGAAATCAAACGTGTCCACTCCACAGCTTCCACTGATTATGAAGTCCTCCTAGACTGGTTGTGTGTACTGGGACTAGAACTGTTGTGCTTCTGATCTTACTTTGAAGGGTGATATCAAGAGGTGATACTAGGAGCCTTCCTTCTGGAAATTATCCTATGCAATTCTGTATCTTGTCTCTTATGCTGGTTTGCATCTACAGTCAGTTCCCATTATCCACTAGGGTTAGGTTCCTGGAAAACCTAGTGGAGACTGAATAAGTGGAGACTGAATCATTGAGTCTATGGGGAAAATGGGGCTAGGTTCCAGGGGACCCCTTTCACCATACACTCTATGAACTTTATGAACTTGTATCTTAACTTGAAGTCTATGGGGCTGGGTGATAGCAAGGGCTCATCAACACCTCCAACTTCTGATGCTTCCTCTTTCGTGCTGGATGTCCCTTGATGCATTGAAGGTTGGATGTCCCTTGATGTAGTGAAGGTTGTGGCAATGGTGACTTCTCTGTGCTGGTGTGATGTCCATGGCGGGTGGAGACCCCGCCCCTTTGGGTGTGCCCGAGCACGGGGGGCTTACCCGGACAATGCACGCAGGTCGTCGGCGGAAAGAAGGACGGGAGGCAGATACAGCAGATTTGTACAGACGATTTACTCTGGTTAAACTCTTGACATTCATGGGGCCCTGTTACATCACAGGCCCCTTTGTTTTACAGAGACACGCGGCGTCGGCGAACAATATGCGCGTTCCCCACTCCTTCCCGACCCCTTGCGGGTTCCGGCAGGGTTCCCCGGCTGGTGCCAGTCGGAAAGGGATAGGGGTTCCCGATGGCTGCCGTAGCGTTGTCGGGGGTCAGCTTAGCTGTCCTCTGGAGGGCCCCCTGTACCTCCGGTCTTGCCCCTTGATAAGCTGGCCTCCAATGGGGTAGTTGAGATGGGGTCCTTGGGGCAGCAGCCTCGCCTCTCCGGTTTTCACCCCCGGGCCCCAGGCGGGTCTAGCATTGGGTGGTTCCCAGCCTCCGGCCCTTCTCTCCAGGGCTGAGGCAAGCCAAGTTCCCCTTGAAGCCTCTGTCGGCTGAATAAGGCCGGGGTAGCTACCCCCTCTGGCCTCCTCTGCGATCCCTCTCCCAACTGGAGAGGAGCGTTCCCTCCCTAGGCTGTCCAGCTTCCTTATGAGGCTAGCCTTGTTCTGGTCCAGCCCCACCCCTTCTGCCCACGTGGCTGCTGACTGTTCCCAGGAGGCACTAGGGCCTACTCCCAGGGAAGTGACTTGCCTGGGATCCCAGTCCTGATAGTGCCCAGGTTCTACTCCCGAGGAGGCCCTTACGCCTGAGGAGACCCCTGCTCCAGGTTGATTCCTGGCCTCCTGGGCTGGGCCTAGGTGACAGCTGGCTATCCCTCAACTCGTTCAAGGTTGCTAGCCCAACAGAGAGATCTCAGAGTTCAGCAGAGGGGAGGGGGTTACCTCACCCATTCTATTCCTCCACCTGTCTCTTGGCTCCTTCCCTGGGCTTACCCCAACCCAGAGCAGCCCTCAGGTAGCCTTCCAGAAACCTCTTATCATCGGCCTCTCATCATCACCAGGGTTGTGAAGGTTCTGCAGGAGTCCCAGAGATGGTGAGGCAAATCTGGAAGCAGACACAAATGTGTCTGAAAATTCTCCACGGGCCAATACCAATGCCCATTTGATGCAGAAAATTGAGCCATTCCGGATAACTTTCTAAAAAATGAGGAGTATAATTGCCATAACCCCCTCCCCCATTGGCCATATACTGTATAAGTTCCTCTCTCCTTGCATGGCACCAGGGCTGCTTTCTGCTTGAGAGGAGACCCCTGTCTCTTTTCCTCCTCCCACAACCACTCTTGCCCCCACCTGCCTGATTGTAACTGCACGGAGCCCCCAAGTGCACTGGTAATTCACAGATAATGAGAACAGAATCACAGATGAGGACAGGTAGGTGGCAATTCTACCCCTAGCAGATAAGAAAATTCATCAGAGATGGAAAAATCTAGTGGGACTTGACTTGAGTTGAGTCTAGAGTCACCACCCCCCATGATTCCACTTGAAAAAGACTCATAATGGAACCACTTTCCAAGTCACTGAGTCTCCCTTTGGTGACTCTGAAGGACTCAAGTCAAGTCTTCCCTCCTCTTCAGAAAGCCTGCCACAGAAAAAACGGGGCCACTGCTGCTCTCTCTCTCTCTCTCTCTCTCTCTCTCTCTCTCTCTCTGTGTGAGCTCACTTTAAAGACTCCCCTGCTGCCCCATTCTATCTGTAAAGAGGGTAGGAGGGGGTGGGAGGGACTGCGTAAGAGCAGGAACAGAAACAGCAAGCTGTGCAGCAGCTGTAAGACTTACCAGGATGACCCGATCTTTTGCAGCTCTAGTCAGAAGTAGTCCCACTGTAGCTAATCATTCACTGAGGGGGTCCTCCGCCCAAATTACAAAGGAGCTTACAGCAGCCATGTCATGCAGTTGGCAGGTGTGATTACTACAAACTGCCTCCCTCCTCCTCCCTAGGCTTCTGCAGCCAATCATAAGGCAAGAACCCCCCTTATGCCCTTCCTCCTGTCCTCCCACAGCCTCCCAAGATCCAATTATCATTGGCTCCTCTATTCCCATCAGGGACCCACTCCTGCCTCCCCCCTCCCATCCTCTGCAAAAGCAAACATCAACCCTTTCCTGCCTCCCAGGTGGAACTCTCTACTGCTCACCAAGTCGGAATGATGGCGCCACAAGG
Source organism: Tiliqua scincoides (assembly GCF_035046505.1). Taxonomy (NCBI): domain Eukaryota; kingdom Metazoa; phylum Chordata; class Lepidosauria; order Squamata; family Scincidae; genus Tiliqua; species Tiliqua scincoides. The sequence continues at coordinate 173,551,981 of NC_089823.1, forward strand.
TTTTTCATGCCACAAAAACAGTAAGCAAGCACATCTAGACACAGGCAGAGTCAAGTCAGGATGCATGGGGATGAGTGCTAAGTTACGGGTCTCTGACTCAAGTGTTTTTCAGAATCTTCCATGCATTTGACTCATGGGTTAACAGGACACCAAAAATGTGCATTTTCGCAACGAGTCCCCATCCCTGGAATTCATGGGTAGTAAATGTGCATATAAAGAGAACCAACTGTATATGGCATCACTGGAAGAGCTCATACTCTGATGAAACCGTATTTCTTTATATCAAAAGCAGGAGGATTGAGCTGATTTCCTGAACATCTGCCTGAACTCAGTAATGCATGGGATGGGTATGAAAAGACTGAAACGCAATGCAGATAAGATGGAGGTGATGGCAGTTAACCCACTGCAAGTAGGGAAGGGAAGCAAGCTTGGTCTGGCTAGGGTCATCCTCCTTCTAAAGAATTAGACTCACAGCTTTTCCGCTTGGATGTGACTCTCCCTGGGTCCAGGTGGCAGTCTTCATCTGTCCTTGGAATAAGTGGCACCACTTCACTGATTGACCTGCATCACAGCATTGCTGGAAGCCACTGGTGTGCAGCTAGTGGTCGCTTGCTGCTTGCAGCAGTGGCCTATCTATGCAGAATGGCAGGTCACCTTTTGCGACCATCATAAAGCACACTGCACACCAGAACACAAGTTCCAGTGCAGTTCATTGCTGAGCATGTAGTTGATACTGATACTGAGTATCTGATACTGATACTGAGTATCTCACACCTGATCACACCTGTGGACATCACGGAAACTTGGAGAAATCATGGCAGGCACTGCAACAGTGGGTGGGGCCCTGACAGGAGGAGGAGGAGGAGGAGGAGGAGGAAGAAGAAGAAGAAGAAGAAGAAGAAGAAGACAGGCCCTGTGGATATGGGGCCGTTTTATGTATTAATAACGGCCCATGCAGACGTACTCCCTGTGTCCCCATGTGTCCATTAACGTTCTTTAAAGGCTTACCGGTGTTTCTTGCTTTAAGCAGGTAACCCTAAGCATTCATGCTTATAGTACAATGAGAGCAGGCTGCTGGGTCTGAATCCTGACAAAACTAGACTTAACACTAAACAGGAAAAAGAAGTTGACTGTTTCCTGTTCAGCGTTAGGTCTAGTTTTGTCAGTTTCAGACTGCTGGCAGCCTGCTCTCTTTGCACTATAAGCTTGATTGTTTATATTGCCCTGTTTAAGGCAAGAAACTTACCAGTAAGCCTTTAAATAAATCTAATGGGCGTGTGGGGGGAATGCAGGGGGGCCTCGGACTAACAGATAATTGAAACTGTGAAAACTGGATCTGCAGATTCAGAGCCTCACCTGTACTTAAGTATCACTTTTCAACAAAAAAAAGCAGTTAACAAACAAATCAATTCAAAGTGATTAACAGCCCAATCCTATCCACACTTTCCTGGAAGTAAGCCCCATTGACTCTAATGGAACTTACTTCTGAGTAGACATGCATAGGATTGGGCTGTTACACAGCAAAATTGATTCTCTGTCACATACTTTCACACACCTCCCATGCACCCCTGGTTGGCAATCTTTAGTCTTGAAAGACTATGGTGTAAGCCTACAGCAGCTGGTATTCCGAGGCAGTCTCCCATCCAAGTACTAACCAGGCCTGACCCTGCTTAGCTTCCAAGATCAGACAAGATCGGGCATGTGCAGGGTCAGTGTGATGCACCCCTATCCATACACATACATGCATCTTCTATCTATCTGATCACCCATGGCATGGACACATCTTGCATCCACCCACTCACCAGGCACGTGCATACACCTTCCTTCCATCCATCCTGCTATCCTCTGTGACCCTGGCTACTGCAGCTATCATTTGCCTGTCTCACTCAGCGCACTGCTCTTTGAAGCTCACAGCCCAACCCTAACCAACTTCCCAGCACCACTGCAGTTGTGCCATTGGGGTACATGCTGCATTAGGTGGGGGGGGCAGTCACAGAGGTAAGCGAATGTTTGTTCCCCTACCTCATGGCTGTACTGAGGCTGCATTGGTGCTCGAAAGTTGGTTAGGATTAGGATGTCAGTGTGTGTTTTGATTTCAAGGGCAGAAGAGCAGACGGGAATGAGGGTGAGGGAAGGAGACACTCTGCCTTCCACTCTGCCTTCCACTCTGCTCTCGACACTTCCTTTTTCACACAACAAGCCTGTGGATCAGTCAGGGAGGAGGCTAGGCAGTGATGGCCATAGCTGCAGACAGTTGCATGTCTGCCATAGGCTGACCTGGGGCAAATGCCCCAAGCGCCAGACTCTAGGGTCCCATGGAAGCCTCCGCGGTTTGCCGGAAGCACAGTTTATAGCACCAGGGAACCTTACAGAGGTCTCCCCACCATGGGAGGAGGTCGCGCAAGGGTCCATGAGCCTCTGGTAAGTAGGGGGCACAAATTTCTGCCAGAGGGGGGCGGCGACAGCCTGAGGAGGGCACCGTCTCAGAACTTTGCCCTGGGTGCAGGGGTGCGGAGGTCCGCGGCTGGCTGCAGGTGGGCAGGCAGGTGGGTTGGTGCTACTAGACATACGTAAGTGCATATGTGATGGTGGGCAACATGTTGGGGAATGCTAAACATTCTAACGCAATGTCCTGTGTGGAGTGCTGGCTCTCATGTGGGATAGCTGGGAAAAAAACCTGTGTATGCTTATATAGGGCTTGTTGCATAACACAGATTCCATTTAGCCTCAGCACTTGCATCATTAGAGACAGGAATATCTCCCCCTCAACTTTATAGTTGGTATTGTACATTGTTCTGGCAATCTTTTTTCAATTTTTTAGCATGTGCTTTCCAGAATGCTTTGTATCTTGAATAAAAAATGAAGCGCTAATATAAATCAAATGGGGTGGGGGGGGAAGCTCATGCTTTTTTCATTTCCAGAGCCTATCTGTCTGTTGAGCTGCATTGTGAGCTTAGTGTTAGTGATCTAGTAGTTATTTCAACCGCTGCTTGGCTCCAGCTCACTTGATATATTGGTTATTTTTATATATGGTGGGCCATTTGTGTGACTGATTTTGCAATTCATGCCGCCTGCTGAAGGACATCTTTTGAAACAGACCTCAGAGCTGTATTCTCAAGATAAAAACAATTGGACAGAAGTACCTTTCTGAAAAGAGGAACCTCAATTACATTTCCCCCCCTGAATTGCTTGCACAAGCCAATTGGTTGGCTTACTGGTAGGAATGAAACAGAAAAATTGATGGGATTCAGGTGTCAGTGTGAGGCATTAAAACCATTTCTTATACTTAGCAAATGGTGAATGTTGTTTCAAATTCCAGCATATGGGCAAAATATAGGACGAGGGAGAAAATGATCAGGCTACCAAAAGGTCGGAGTGAGAGATGGCTGCCCTGCAGATAGTACATCCAATTTACATGGGATTGTTATTTTAGCTGACACAATGCTCTGTTCCCTCATGTCTAAAAAAATAATGCTTTTGCCGTTTTTATTATGGAAAACGCTAAAAAGATTTGGAAAATGTAAATGGCAAACGTATTTGTTATTTGTTAAAGAGGCCAAAGATCATCAAACGACTGGATCAGAAAAAGAAATAGTCATTGAAGGGCTAAGGGCCGCAGAGCAAAGGTTGAGGAGGCAAATAATAATATAACTGGTTATTTTGTTTAAGACAATTGTTCAGGACTAATTGTTTGCTTGGAAATCATGCCCTACCAAGGTTCCATTACCAAATCATTGCCAAAAGTGCATTTGCGCAACAGTCTCAGATGACCTCCAAGATGAGGGAAATGCCTTCAGAAATTTCAATATTCTTAAAACAAAATTGGTGAAAATGTGCACCTGTGGAAAGATATAGCTTTTTTCTAGTACTGTCCAGGGTGCTGACATATAGATCCTATCATACTCATACTCGGAAGCTAACCTCACACAAGAATATCCCTCTCCCCCCCCCCCAAAAAAAAAACACAAAAACTGAGCACACAGGTCTAGCTCATTCTGATTTGTGAATGCCCTATACAAAGCTTGAGGGGGGGAAAAACCTAATATTTTATGTTGAGCAGCTCAGCTTATCTCTGCTCACTCTTACTTGGTCACTGAACAAGGATTCCTTCAGTAAAACAAGCCTCAAGGAGGGAGAGTCTATTTGATCTCTGAATACCCTGTAAACAGCTTTTTTTTAAAAAGCCTCGAACAGAACAGCACCTATCATCACCCTGTCACTTGCAGGAAACACAAGTATCCAGGGAGGCAAACCTAGAAATAACCCCCTACCTTGAGATACATGTACATTGCTAGAACCATAAGTGATCAATGGCATAATATCTCCAAGGTACTGATGTTGAGGGGTACTTATTTTTCATTCTGCAAATGTTGACTCCTGTTTCTGCATTATGTGTGCTTGTGCACCAGCTTGTTCCACAGCTGATTACAGGTATTACCTGTAACTGAAAAGCTTCAATCATCGTGGATTACAAAATCTAGTCCCTTATAAAAAGTATGCCAAAGTTTACCATGAAGGGGGGATATCCTGCAAACAATTCCAGTGCCCCAGTTTCCCTAAAAACAGTTATTTTTTGCCACCCTGGTGCATAAAAATGGGGTGACCCTATCACTCTGATAAAAGTGCAGAAAAAAGTTTAATCACCCCACTTTCCACAGAAAAATTCAGAAAAATTTAGGGAGATTTTTAAAAAACCCTACTTCTGGAAATTGGTGTCTTCGGGCACAATCCTAACCCACTTTCCAGCACCAACAGAAAAATAATGCAACTTCAAGGGAAGGGAACAAATATTCCCTTACCTTGAGGTGGCCTCCATGACTGACTCCCAACTGCAGGATGCAGCACATGCCCCATTGGCACAGCTATGACAGTGCTGGAAAGTCGGTTAGGATTGCGCCCTTAGTGCACCATTGGTACAAAATGGGCACATGTATGACATTAAGCATGTGTGACATTAAAGCATTTGTATTTATGAAATGAATCCCACTGAGTTCAATGGGGCTTACTAGGAGGAAATGTGTTTATGATTACCCTACTAGGATACTTTTTAGTGTATTACTCGTATTATTCTTTAGCCCAAGTTGTTATAATGAAGAAACATCCATAAAGAAAGGCAAATGCCTTTCTGGATCCATGCCAGTTTGCACTACTGATGGGAATGTGCATTTAGCATTTCAGATTGTGGTCCACCTGATTTGAAATTGGTCCCTCAAGATGGCACTGCAGGCGGGGTCACCATTTTTCACTGAAATGCCTGTCCTCCAGCTGCTTTACCTCTCCTGGGGCTCTGGTTGGTGGACCATGACACAACATGAAATCAGGAGACTGACTAGAGCATCTGGGAAAATTAAAATGGCACTGCTGCTCTAGCTGCAGTGGTACACACTAATAAAAACTGTGGGTTGGGAACCTTGTGGGTTATGGAGCAGGGCAAGTGACAGCCATCTTGAAGAGATGCCTTCTTGAAGAGAAATTTGCCTAAAATTGCTGGATGCTAGTGCTGACCCAGACCACAGCTGTGTCAGAGAAGGCCTAATCCATACCATGAGGGCTATCAAAGGTAGACCAGGGGTGGGGAAGCTTTCAACTTTAGGGCTCCTGGACTTTTAACAATTATATAGAAGAGGGAATTTTAGCAAGTGCAGCTTGTCATCTCACAGATGAAAAGCTGTATCTGTTGAAATTCTCTGTCCTACAGAATTGTTAAAGGTCTAGGATCCCTAAAGTTGAAAGTTTCCACACCCCTGATGTAGATGGTTCTAAGTATTGACATGTGCTGATGACATAATCCACATCATCAAGGCCTAAGTGGATTAAAGCAATCTGAAATAATATGCTTAATTTCCCGAGTATGTTCTGAAAAGTTAATCCAGTGACATCAAACAATTTCTGAGCCAAAATTACTGTGGACTCTGCCTCTCCCACCCTATGTCTGTATTTTCATGAATGCAATTGATAACATTGTTCTCCAAGAAGTTGTGGCAAGTGAATTATAAGAACATAAGAACATAAGAACAGCCCCACTGGATCAGGCCATAGGCCCATCTAGTCCAGCTTCCTGTATCTCACAGCGGCCCACCAAATGCCCCAGGGAGCACACCAGATAACAAGAGACCTCATCCTGGTGCTCTCCCCTACATCTGGCATTCTGACTTAACCCATTCCTAAAATCAGGAATTCATCTCCATGGTTAGAATGCTAGTGTGCTCCTGGAGGTAACCCATTTGGGAATGAGCAGCATTGGATGTTACTCTGGGCAGCATCAAAACAAGTGTGGTCCAGAAACTCAAGTCCCATGGGTGTTTCGATTTTAAGCTTTGAAGTTGGACTCCCTCCTGACTAATAAACTGGACCTTCAGCTAGAAATAGAAAGTGAATAGTCTTAACCCTCCCAAGGAGAAGTTAAAACCTGTTGGGGACCAAGGGTAGAAATAACATAATTTTTTTAAAATTCTTGTCAGGGGATCTCATTTTAGGGCCCAGTCCTATCCAACACTCCAGTGCCATTGCAGCAGCAATGCATCCCTGAGGTAAGGGAAGAAACATGGGATCTTGAGGAGTTCTCCGTTATCGTTTCTGCACCGCAGGATGCAGTGCACACCCCATTGGCACGGCTGCATCAGCACTGGGAAGTTGGATAGGACTGGGCTGCCTGAGATTTATAGAACCAGAAAAAAATTGGATGTGTTTCTTTATACCAGAAAATGGTGCATTTATGCACCTTTGGGAATTAAAGGTGTGAGAAGTCCCACTGACTTCTGTCAAAGTATTACAGCTCTCAAACAATGCTGCTTTGACTTACTTTGGAACATTACAGTTGCGCAAAATAGGACTCACAGCATACTCTATCTACCCAGAAGTGGGTCCTATTGGTCAATAGGCTTATTTCTTACTCCCAGGAAAGCCTATAGGATTGCAGCGTTATTTACTACTGCTTGTGGTTTTGAGCTTGTCTGGCTGAAATCTTGTTCCACCAAGGTACATTCGGTGTTTCAGACTCATGTGAGCTGTGAGCCCAAGGGGTCTGGCCTGATGCACCTCAACGTACCTCATCTTCAGCACCCCTCAATATTTTGTCCTAGGTCCTAACAATCAGGGATACCAAACACATATAAAACTGTTTCCTTGTTCCTCTAAGGTACATTGAATCATGACCAATACGAGCAACTTATGTTGACCTGTTGCTGAGAGATTTCAATCAAAGTGAATTACAAAGTCTAGTCCTCGGCCTTTCAAAACATGCCAAAATTTTATTTCTAATTTCATTGAGGGTGCATGAAAGGGGCAATGTAGCACTGGCGCAGGGGCCCTAAAACACTCATCTTTGCAACCCTCCTACTCAAAATGGGGTGACTCTAAAAATCTGATCTGTTTTGTATTAGGAACTCAACCAGAATCATGTACCACAAGAGATGGCATTTGCCCAAGGCCACATTGTGCCTGAGGCACAAGTTTTATAGAGCCAGGTTCCTGCTGATTCCCCTGGTTACCTGGTCTGACTTGGCCTGAAATGCTACAGTACTTTGGGCTTCATCTGGGTGGCACTGCAGCACAACAAAGATCAGGCCAATAGCTGCCTTGGCTTGAGAGCAGCCCCCAAAGCTCCTGGGTTTAGCTGTTGGCATCCCTGGTTTGTGATATACACCCCTTGATGGTTTATGAAGCAGCTAGCTGTCTATAGCAGTGCTCTGTGAGACAGGAGAAAAACATTTCTGTGCTCCCCCTTGTTACTAGTTGAAGGTTACAGTCCAAACTCAGATTTTCCAAAGTTCCATAGAAATCTTGTTCCCACCACAGATTTGGTGTGATTCTGATTTTTGAGGATTACAGCAGATGTTCCTCTAGTCATGTGTAGATTGCTAGTCCTACATGATACACTCTTGGGGGAGGGAGCAATTTAGTGTGGAGAAAGGGCAGAGCTCTTCTCTTTCCTACCATTTTTAAGTGAAATGTCTACTCAGAACTACACCAGACTTCCGCTTATCCCACAAATTACTTCAGAAACACCAGGCCCCTGCATGGCGGTGGGGGTGGGGGGAGATAAAGTCAAAGAGTGGGGAAAAGAGTTGCAAGAAAAAAACAGTAGGTGGGAGAAAATTTAGGCACCTCTTTTCTGCTGCAAATTATTTCTCCAAAGGATACTTTAGAGAAGTAGCCATTGAGCTAATGTTACATCTGGCTAGAGTGCGACTGTGATTTTCTACTAAACTAAAACTGAATGCAGTAATAGCAGAGTTGGGTCTGTGGGGAATCTGAAGTGAATACATTGAATTCACTTTCATACGTAAAATATGAAAGTGCATATTTTAATAATTATAAGCTTATTTATTTCCGTTATGAACTTTGCTTCATTTTCATTTTCTGCTTTTCCCTTATTTGTGATCAAATGAGTTATTTTGTATGATCAAAGCTCCTTTCTGAACAAGACGGCAATTATGTAACTATTTCAAATATAGAACTATTTCATTAGTAAAATTCCATAAAGTTGCCACACAAATTCCAGAGAGTGTCCTGGAATGTAGTATACTTTGGGTCAAGCCTTCAGAGAAAAGATTTATCAAACCCTCTTTCAGTGCAATCCTAATGTTAATCCTAAACATTTTGTTTACTCAGAAGAACATCCTTTGAGTTCAGTAAGGTTAATGCTTTGGTAAATTTCCTTAGGATTGTTTAAACCAGGGGTGCTCAATAGGTGGATCGCGATCTACCGGTAGATCGCAAGGCAAAATGAGTAGATCTCGGAGCCCTGTCTCTCCAAACTGTTAATATGTCAGTTTCGTCTAGTGACTAGACGAAACTGACATATTTAGCTGAACTGACACTGAAACTGACACTTTAGCTGCTCTTCAGGCATGCAGCAACAAAACTGACGAAACTGACTAGACTCCAGCAGGGGCTGCATACATTAAAGGGGGTGTCTGTCAGATGCTTCCTTCCCCCTGGTAGATCTCTGGGCCTTGCTGGGTTTCAAAGTAGCTCTCGAGCCAAAAAAGTGTGAGCACCCCTGGTTTAAACAATCTAACTGGGGAATAATTAACATGGAATTTCCTTCTTACAGGTAGTGGAGAAATTAATATTGCATCACATGGGGGCAATATGGGCAGGTATGACTCTCTCAGTGGTGCACTGCATCAAGAGGGAAGAGATATATATGCCCACATCTCTTCCCATACAATTTGGCATAGTCAGTCAGACACACCATCCAACCTGCGGTTGTGCCCAGTACAAAATATCTTAAGCTACATATAAGAAATTTAAGAAGCTGGTTCAGAGAAGCTCTCTTCGGTTCAACCTGAGCTTGTACAGTGCCATTCTAAGTAGGTTCTAAAAATATTCTCAAACTTATATTTAAGATTTAGTAAGATGAATTTAGCAGATCTACAACCCAACCCTAAGCTGCCCGGCACCAGCTCCTCAAGAGAAGGGGGCGTTCATCCCCTTCCCCCAGGTAAGGAAAGGCCCAACCCAGAGCTCAGATTCCAGTGGAGCTAGTTCCACTGGTCCTGCCCTGCTCCTACCCCAGCACACCTCCTCCCCACCCTCTCCCCACCTTCCCTGCCCCAGAATTTCTCCGATCTGCCACCCCCATGCCCCCACCTATCTCTCTGCCACCCAGTGATTCAGGTGATCACTGAGCGGTGGAGCACCAGCTTTCCACTGGCACTAGCCCAGCACCGGTTGGCATGTTGCTCCACGTTGTTCTTGCCACTCAAAATGGCTCTGATGGCAAGGAGGAGAAGCAGCTTACACAGCATGTTGTGGTGTCCTGCAAAGCTTAGTGCTGTACCCCTCCCCCATGGAACACCACTGCTAAAGTGCAAGATACAAGACAGATACTTTCCACATGCAGAAAGTCCCCTTTTGGACCAACTCCTTTTAAAAAAGTGCAAAGTCTGTTTTTATATGCTGTGCTTCTTTTCCTACTGGTAACGGAAGTGACATGGTAAGAATTCACAATGGTGCTGTTACAGCACTGGCAGTCAGTGACATCTTTTCCTGGGCCAGCGGTTTATGTTTCCACAGAGTTCTGCAAAAAGATGGTGACAGAAAATGTTATATGAAGGTTTACCATTCCAGAGCAATAGAGCTAACTAGAAAACAGAGCTTCCTTGTTCCCAAGGTGTCTGTGCCTGATTATGCCCTCCTAAGAATTTTCAGAAAGTTGGAAGCTTGAGAAGAAGAATTATTTTCAACCCAAGGAGGTATCTGTATCAGGAGTCACCATCAAAATACATTTTTCCCTTTCTCCAAGAGGAAAAGTTACTTGATTGATCCAGGTACATATAGGATTGTGATATTGAGAGATTTTGAATTAATCTCCAAAATGTGGCTGAGTGAGATTTAGCATGTGCTAAAGCTCCTTTGAAACCTTCGTCCATCTTGACAGCAATTTTTCATGTGACATTGGAGATGCACTGCTGTTTGAGGAAAAACAAGCCCAAATTTCATTTGCATATATGTAACTAATTTCTTCTCATCTTGGCCAGCTTTGCCAATATTTATCACTTGTATAACAAATGATACATGAGACAAAGTAACAAATCCCATGAAATAGAATATTTGAAAAATACTCCAATTAACAGATACTGGGGACAGGAAAGGAGATGGCTATCTACATTAAGTATGGGGGGGTCACCCTCTACAGTTGCTGGAGGCAGATCAAGCTCTATTCACATCTCTCCCGTGGTTTGCAGGAGATCAGAAAAGATTTCTAATTCCCAGTTTTTAAAACAATAGTAACAATAAAATGGCGAGCAGGGAGGAGGCAAATGGAAGTATTGCTCTCCCTTGCAATACCGGGTAGATGGGACTCGTCAGCCTAGGAAGGCAGCTCATCTAAGAGAAGGAAACTCTGACCTCAAACCTCCACTGCCTTGTGGCTACATCCAGTTGTGGAAAAGGCTTCAGGAGTCAACCTCGAGGCAAAATCCGGAGCCAGAGTCCCTGAGGCAGTTCATGGCTGAACACAGTCACGTTCTGGCAACTCCTGCGACGCCGCTGGAACCAACCGTATTGGCCTCTGCCTTTCCATTGGACCATTCCAGCGACGTGGAGAGGAGGAATTTGCTGCATGGGTAACAGCCTATCCTCCATACCTTCTTTACCCAGGCTTCGCGCACTGGAGAGGACACTCCAACTTCGCCATATGGCGTCGGCACAACACGGGAAGCAGCAGTTTACCGGTTATAAGTCTTTGCTCGATTGGCGTAGAGCATGACGCCAGGGGCTGCTTCCGACGGTGGGAGAGATCATTGCATCTCATTGGGCAGCTACTGCCCGCCTTAAGCTGGGCAGTCCCCAGCCAGTAAGGTGTTGCCTCGCCACGGTCCGTTAACCTCATGGGGTGCGTGGGGTTTAGGGTGAAAACCGACAAGCGGATCGACAACTCTGCACCATGCAACAGAAAACAGAAAACTACTGCCCTAAAGCTGGGCACCTGGAACGTTAGGACAATGACACCTGGCTTCTCTGATGACCTGCAAGAAATAGACGACGCACGCAAAACAGCTGTCATCGACATGGAGCTGAGCAGACTGCAGATGGACATCGTCACCCTTCAGGAGACTAGGCTGCCAGATTCCGGATCTGTCAAGGAGAGAAATTTCTCATTTTTCTGGCAGGGAAAACCACCAAACAAAACCAGGGAACATGGCGTTGGCTTTGCGGTCAGAAATACCCTGCTGAAATCCATCATCCCACCTACTGCGGGAAGTGAAAGAATTTTGTCCCTGCAGCTCCAGTCATCAGCAGGACCTGTCACTTTCATCAGTGCTTATGCACCGACTCTGTCGTCTCCAGCAGAAGCCAAAGACAAATTCTATGATGACCTGGCCACCACTGTCAAGAAAATCCCTGTAAAAGAGCCATTGTTCATCCTCGGCGACTTCAATGCTAGAGTTGGTGCTGATAACAGTTCATGGCCCACTTGCTTAGGTCAGTTTGGCACTAGGAGGATGAACGAAAATGGCCAACGCCTGCTAGAGTTTTGCTGTCATCACGGTCTCTGTGTCAGCAACACGTTCTTCAACACAAAGCCCCAACATAGAGTCTCTTGGAGACATCCAAGATCAAAGCACTGGCACCAGCTCGACCTGATCCTCACCAGATGCTCCAGCCTTCCCAGCATCAAGATCACACGCAGTTATCATGGTGCTGCCTGCGACACTGACCACTCCCTGGTGTGCAGCAGAGTGAAACTGCAAACAAAGCGACTGTATCACACAAAAAAGGAAGGAAGACCTCGCATTGATACCAGCAAGACCCGGGATCAGAGAAAAGTGGAGGAATTTGCACAAGTGCTTGAGGAATCTCTTCCAGGCTCAGCCGACGCAAACGCATCCAACAGATGGGAACATTTCAAGAATACCATTTACAACACTGCCTTGTCCATATTCGGCAAGAAGACCAACAAGGCGGCAGACTGGTTTGAAGCCCACTCTGAGGAGTTGACACCAGTCATTGAGGAAAAGAGGAGAGCTCAAGCAGCATACAAGGCCTGTCCCAGTGAGCGCAACCTGCAGGTCCTCCGAACTGCTCGCAGCAAAGTCCAACAGACTGCCAGGAGATGTGCTAACGACTACTGGCTCCAGCTCTGTTCCGAGATACAGATAGCAGCTGACACGGGCAACATCAAGGGGATGTATGATAGTATCAAGCAGGCCCTAGGTCCAACACAGAGGAAAATTGCCCCTCTGAAGTCTGCCACAGGCGAGGTCATCCAGGATCGGGCGCAGCAGATGGAACGCTGGGTGCAGCATTACTCTGAGCTATATTCCAGAGAAAATGTAGTCACCGAAGAAGCGCTGAACAACATTGAGTGCCTGCCTGTGCTGGAAGAGCTTGACAGTGAACCAACCCTAGAAGAACTTCACGTGGCCCTGGACTCCCTTGCCTTTGGCAAGGCACCTGGAAAAGACAGCATCCCTGCTGAAGTCCTAAAATGCTGCAAAGAGATCATCGTCACTGAGCTGCATGAAATCCTCTGTCTCTGCTGGAGAGAAGGTGGAGTACCTCAAGACATGAGGGATGCAAACATCATCACGCTGTACAAGAACAAAGGTGACAGGAGTGACTGCAACAACTACCGCGGCATCTTTCTCCTTAGCGTTGTAGGAAAGCTGTTTGCCCGAGTTGCACTAAAGAGGCTCCAGGTACTTGCAGAGAGCGTCTATCCAGAATTGCAGTGTGGATTCCGAGCCAACAGGTCCACCACTGATATGGTATATGTCTCCCTTAGACAACTGCAGGAGAAATGCAGGGAACAACGACAGCCACTCTTTATAGCCTTCATAGATCTCACAAAGGCTTTCGACCTGATCAGCAGAGACGGCCTCTTCAAGATTCTCCCCAAGATCGGATGTCCACCCAGGCTCCTCAGCATCATCAGATCTTTCCACAAGGACATGAAGGGCACTGTTGTCTTCAATGGCTCCACATCAGACCCTTTTGACATCCGAAGCGGAGTGAAGCAGGGCTGTGTTCTTGCGCCAACCTTGTTTGGGATTTTCTTCGCTGTCCTGCTGAAGCAGGCCTTTGGAACTGCAACAGAAGGCATCTATCTCTGTACCAGATCAGACGGAAAGCTCTTCAACCTCTCCAGACTGAGAGCAAAATCCAAAGTCCAGCTGAAATGTCTGCGTGACTTCCTCTTTGCCGACGATGCAGCTGTCACTACCCACTCTGCCAAAGATCTCCAGCAGCTCATGGATCGTTTTAGCAAGGCCTGCCAAGATTTTGGACTGACAATCAGCCTGAAGAAAACACAGGTCATGGTTCAGGCTGTGGACTCACCTCCCTGCATTACAATCTCTGTGCATGAACTGGAGGTTGTCCATGACTTTGTGTACCTTGGCTCAACGATCTCCGACACTCTTTCTCTCGATACCGAGCTAAACAAGTGCATCGGTAAAGCAGCTACCACATTTTCCAGACTCACAAAGAGAGTCTGGTCCAACAAGAAACTGATGGAACATACTACAGAGCTTGCGTCCTGAGTACACTTCTGTACTGCAGCGAGTCATGGACTCTTCGCTCACAACAGGAGAGGAAACTGAGCGCTTTCCACATGCGCTGCCTCCGACGCATCCTCGGCATCACCTGGCAGGACAAAGTTCCAAACAACACAGTCCTGGAATGTGCTGGAATCCCTAGCATGTATTCACTGCTGAAACAGAGACGCCTGCGTTGGCTCGGTCATGTCGTGAGAATGGATGATGGCCGGATCCCAAAGGATCTCCTCTATGGAGAACTCGTGCAAGGAAAGCACCCTACAGGTAGACCACAGCTGCGATACAAGGACATCTGCAAGACGGATCTGAAGGCCTTAGGGATGGACCTCAACAAGTGGGAAACCCTGGCCTCTGAGCGGCCCGCTGTGCAGCATGGCCTTTCCCAGTTTGAAGAGACACTTGGCCAACAGTCTGAGGCTAAGAGGCAAAGAAGGAAGGCCCATAGCCAGGGAGACAGACCAGGGACAGACTGCACTTGCTCCCAGTGTGGAAGGGATTGTCACTCCCGGATTGGCCTTTTCAGCCACACTAGACGCTGTTCCAGAACCACCTTTCAGAGCGCGATACCATAGTTTTTCGAGACTGAAGGTTGCCAATACAAAAAACAATAAAAAGACTCCCCTCTCCTCATTGGGCTGTCAAAATAAAGAATGCTTGGGTAGAAATTGGGACAATGAGCAAATGCTTGAAGACAACCTGTACCCTAAACACCCACCCACCCAAAACAAGAAAGATTCCATAAGCCCAAATTCTTCCCATTTCTGATCTACATCATGGTTTGCTTTCCAGGGCTTCTAGTTATAGTTACCTGTGGTTAAAGACAAAGTCCTGAACTGGATGGACAGTGATCCAGCAAGACAATTACTTGTATTGTTAAAAGTTACAGAATTCATACATGGAAGACTTTGAGGTTTCTTGGAAGATGAGTCACAGTCAGCTACATGAGAGTGAGTTGGAAGGAGAGATTAATTCTGCTTACCTTACTTTTCAGTTTTGGATGCAGTACTGCACTCAGCCTGCAGAGGGCTACCTCCAACCACTTAAAAGAGTCCTAGGCAAGGTTAAAGTTTTAATCCCCTTCTTTCAGCAGGTTCTTTTTACCACAGATTCCAATGTATGCATGCATCGGCATCAATGAATAACTATTGCAGTATGAATTAGTGATTGTAAGGAGCCAGGAGCAGTGTCCTTTGGAAGGAGATTATTTTTTGAGCTGTAATCTTTCACGGAGGATGTTATACAAGGGAACCAAAAATGCCTAAGTGAAGGTCAACAGGAAGTCTTTCTGACATTTTCCTTACAGTCGCAAGTCAACAAACACTTTGGGTTTGTAAGTTGTGAAAGCAAAATGTTTACACTTGTAAAACAGATGGCATATGGCAATCATGCAAGAGTGACTGCTGCAAAATAAGTGCAATTTACAATGATGCGTTGAAACAAAGACGTATTAAGCTAATGTGTGCATGTGTGTACATGCGTGATTGAGAGCGAAGGTACAGCCTGAAAGATTACAAAGACTGAAATAAGGAGAGTCTAGTCAAGTAGCCTGCACTTTCGAAAGATCTTCAACCTCAAATGATTCCTAACCAATTCGCCCACATCATCCAAATAACTATGCCACACAAAAAAACCGAACAAGTTGATAAGGTGCACCAGAGTAGGTCAGAGTTGCACATCTTTTCTCATGCACATTTGTGAGTGAAAAGTGTCATGAACATGACATCTGCAGGGGTGGCCACTATATTGACCATAGTTCCTCCCTGAGTGATTCCCAGCCAATCGGGGACAGCATACGATGATGTGATGGTACCGCATGGCCAATCAGATTTGACTATGTGATGACATCACTGAAGACAGATGAAGCTAATGTTCTGTCCCCAATTTAAATTGGTACAGGGCATGGAAGGAATGTTCCTGTTGCCAAGGTAACTGTGCTGCATGTTGGCCTGACCACCTTGACAACAGGAACGCATTCTCTTCCCATGCCAACATTTTCATATCCTTTGTGCTCCTCACTGAAAAAAAGTGCTGAAGGGGGGATTTTCAAAAGCATGACAATATTCACCAAAATGTGTCCCTTTTTCAGTTTAGATTTATTGTACTGTTGAGTTTAACAGCTGTCCCACCAGCAGAATGCATGTTCTGGTGGTCCTGGCTGCTGCAAAGCAGCCATAAAGCAGCATTGGATGCCAGAGCACTGGCAGGAAGACCAGAGCCTTCCCATGCATGCCGGCAGATCCTGGAGGGTCCAACAAGGTAGATGAGATGGTGTGGGAGGCAGAAAGGGGTTGGGAGAGGGCTAAACAGGGATGGGGAGAAGGGAGAAATGGGGCTGGAGATGGGTGGATCAGGTTGGGGGGGCACTGAATCCTTACTCCCTTCCCAGACCTGACCCACCTTCACAGATTAACATGGACTTGAACAAATGATATTGCAAGCACAGGTTCAAGTTGACCCATAGTGGCTACTGGGGCTTATCCTGGGACAAGGGGACAAATGTCCCCTTACCCAAGGAAGACCTCCTGCAGCCAAAACTCCTTCATGGGATACAGCAGAGGCTGTGCCACTGTTACTGCAGCACTTCATAGAGAGTTAGTTAGGACTGGGCCATAAGACACTGAACATGCTTTAAAAACTAGACATGGATGAGCTCAATAAATACTCTGCTTTCAACTTGCTTGGAGTTTATGGAGTATTTGTCAGGCAGCCACTGGCCATCACATCGTTATTATCAGAGGCGTCCAAACTTTTTGGCAGGAGGGCCACATCGTCTCTTTGACATTAAGTTGGGGGCTGGGAAAAGAAAGACTTAATTTACATTTCAAATTTGAATGAATTTACATAAATGAATATATTAGAGATGGAACTTATATGAAAGAATGAAGGTCTTGCAAGAGCTTAAAGCCTATAAAAGGCCTTGCACAATGTGAGGCTGGCCTTTCCTTCACTACCGCTGCTGCATCACAGATGTGAATCAGCAAGCAGTGGAGGGAGCCCTCGCCCCACAGCTCACGCGAGAGGTCACACTGTTGGCCATCATGCTGAGAGCAGTTGTGTCAGGCCAGCCCAGGTTCCAACAAGTCTTTGAAGGGCCAGAGACTCATTGAAGACTAGAGGCTCCCCATGGGCCGGATTGGAAGTCCTCGAGGGCCGCAAGTGGCCCCAGGGCCAGGGTTTGGGCACCCCTGGTTATAATGGAGTCTGGTTTGTTTTGAAAGCGTGTTATTCTAGATCTGTGGTTTACCTGAGCCATAAAGTACAATTGATAATTTTGTTAAAACATGATATTTTGCCACTACTCCAAGTATCACTATTTCATTATTATCTCATTTAGAATATTAGTACTCTAGTTCAGTGGTTCCCAAACTGTGATGAAGGGGTGATGGAGAGATCAGATAACTAATTGCCTCAAGCCTTGATTAGTATCACATATATAAAAATAAACAAACAAACAAACAAACAAACAAACAAACAAACAAACAAACAAACAAATAATAGATCTCATTTTTAAAAAGTCTGGTAAACCTAGGTGGGTCCCGAAAGAGTGTTGTTTTAAAAAAGTTGGTCCCAGAGTTAAAGTTTGGGAACCACTGTCCTATCAAAAACAAAAAAAACTTCCCTATCAAAATCAGAAACATTCACAACTGTTTATAACATATCGAAACAATAAACACACACCAGCACAATACTGTAACTTAAAACAGAGCAGCCTAAAAAGAATAAGCAACTTAAACCATTCTATAAAGGTGGTTTATGTCAGTGGTGTAGCTATATCTGGCACCCAGGGGCACAAAATTTTTAACACCCTTCCAGGTCTGCCAGAAGCCTTAGAAAGGCACCTCTGGTTTTCGAGTTCAGTTTTCACACTCCAGTTTGCAGAGGTTGTGCACAATCTCCCCAGGTCTCAGATGGCCTCTGAAAGGCACTAAGTTGTGGTACCTGGGGCAATTGACCCACAGTCCCCCCTCAGCTACGCCACTAGTTAAGGGTGCATCTTGTGCACGCTTGCAAGAGAAAACCCTATATGATATAAAACAAATTAAAGATTCTGGAGCAGTGTTCACTCTAATGTCATTGCACCACTGCATGGAGCCCTTCTGTGGCTGTGCATCAGGGACATGCGGTGAGGGTGTGACAGGTGAGGCAGAACCACCCCATGGAAAAGCATCACAGCTGCCCTACTAGCTTACACTTGAGGAGGATCTCATTAGACCTGAGAAAGATAGCGCAAGGAGAGCCTCCTCAGGTGTAAGCAGGCAGGGCAGCTGCAGTGCTTTTCCATGGACTATAATGGAGTGGTTCTGCCTCACCTGCCACACCTGCACTGCCCATCCCTGCTGTGCAATGATGTCCCCAGATGCTCAGTGATGACATCAAACACCATCACTGATTCTCTGTGTTACTGAGCTCCAAGGTGCACGGAGCTCAGCTTCCAGCCGTGTGGCTGTGTGGCTCAAAGGGGACACTGGTCTGGAGAAATAAAAACATATTTGCCTTGTGCCAGAATGGCATGAGACTCTGCTGTGAGCTTCTCCAAAAAAGAGACCTCCACTGGCAGGGTACCATTACCAAGAAAGCCCTTTCCCACCTTCCTGACTGGTAAAGCCAGGGACATCTGGAGGAGTGCCTCTGAAGATGATCTCAGCTGTTAGGTACTCACATGGGTACTCACAAAGCAATCCCTTGGATATCTGGTTCCAAGTTATATAAGGCTCTAAAGGTTAAAACTAGAACCTAAAATAATGCTCCAAGTGAATTTGCTTAAGAGTGGGTGAAATTTATTCAATTTCCGAATTTAACCATTTTAGATACGTTTCATTTCAAGATGTGGTCCAGTTGACCATGTTTTCTATTTGCCCAGTTGAAGCTTCTAAATAGTCTTCAACAGAAGTCCTATACATTATACACTGCAGTAGTCAGGTTACCAGAATGTGAACAACAGTGGCCAGCTTATGTCTGGCCAGGTTATCTCTGACCTGGAGCTGGCACACCAACTGTACCTGGCGGAAAGTACTGAGTATCACAGATGCCACTTTGGTATCCAAAGACAAGAACAGATCTAGGAACATTTCCTGATGCTTTAGTCAGTGGAAGAGCAATACCATCCAGAATGGAATGAACACCTCCCAGGTCAGATAAACCACCTAAAATTAGTACCTCCATCTTGCTTGGGTTAAATATCTCATGTAGTGCCATTCCCAAAATTATCTCCATTTTTGCCACCCTGCTGCAGGCAGTAAATATATGAAGTCCGTTTTGATCTGTTTCAGGGATGGGGAAAATTGGGGGTGAAAGTTAATCTCAACAGCAGTGGTACTCAGCCAGGCCACTACAAACTGGTGACCACCTATTTTCTTTTCCAAAACCCCCATGCTACATGAGCGGAAGCATTGTTCTTGGGGGCTTAAGGAGTAAAAATGGTGGCCATCAAACTGCAGCCACTGGACAAACACCACAAAACGGCGGGGGTAAAAAAAGTAAGCTGGGGATGCTTTTGCCCACCCCCCCTTTAAAAAGTGCTAAAATTTTTCATTTGAAACTATAATTAGAGTAATTCAGCTCTATAATTATGTCTACTACCTAGTTCATGGTGTACAGATACACCTCAACGTTGCTACTGAGTGTTTTCTAATTCTTAAAATAGAATTCAGCCACACTTCTGGGATTTATGCTTAATTTGAGTATGCTATCGTTATCCACCATGAGGTCAAAGCCTGTTGCATAAATTTGAGCATATATATTCTCTTGCTCCACTGCAATCAAATAATTTAGAATGGAAGACACCTTGCTGGTGAGTGTATCCGAAGCAGGCTATTCATTAATTTAACACAAAATTATTACACTTTATTACATACCATTTAAGGCAGCATCATAAAAAAGAAACCATATAGGGTGGGAGGAAAGATTACTAGTACAGCATCATAATAAGGTAGAACAGAACCATCAAACATATTTCCTGGGTTAATTGAGCTTAGAGATAAGACGTGATTTTTCTTTCTCTGAATATTGTCACTTGTGTTAAAACATGTGAAGGGATATATCTGTAAGAGCATCTTTAAAGGGGATTAAAGGTTCAGATTCCATATTTTTTGTTTGAGGCAATAGTATATTGAATTCTTTTGGAGTAATTAAAGCTGAAACCAATCCAGCTTCTTCTTTTTTTCTTTTTTTGTATGTGTACAATGCTTCTTACAATTTATAGCTAATTGGCAGGTGAGCAAGATAAGTAGCCCTGAATGCTACTTGATGCTGTTCATGCCTAAAAGAGCGCCCAGGAGCCTTTCACACAGGAAGAGGCTATTCAAATATACATGGAAGATGAGCAGAATGAATTTTCACCTAAGGAAGTAAGGCAAGTGGCTTACCATGCAGGAGAAATAAATAATCCTTCGCATTTCAGGAAACGGAGGAGAGATGACAGAAAACCTAGGTGCTAGAAAGCCTTTAAGTTACTTCACAACTTGGTTGAAATTACAGAAGTAGGACACTTGACTTGCAGTCAGGCTTCAGCAAGCCTGCAAAGATTTGGCTTTCACAATTTTAATTACTTTATTGCAGTGAAAGTCAATTCACACAACAGAGCAAGCTGAGAGCATGGTGGGTGACTTTTATTGTCTGGCTAGATTGTTCTTAATGAATGGATCATGAAAAGTTCCAATGGGCTTAGATTCTAATAGTGAGAAGGTCTTAGAAGATAATTGGTATGGTAGTTAGCCAAAAGTATCTTGGAACTCACAGGCAAATCACAGTGAAGCCGTCAAATTTATGTTTGCTTCTTCACTATTTCTGCCTCTACTTGCTATGAATTCTGTCCCAGTTTCCTAAGGAAGAAGATCTTTCATATGTAAGAAAATATGAAACATTTCTGCATCAAACCAGAAGGTCATCTGGTCAGTTTCCAAGAGAAGCTGGCCACTGGGAATCTTATGAGAAGGGAATAATGGTGATAGCTAAATCTGGTTGTTTAACTAGTTGGCCCTGCTCATGCAATGGGTAGAATATCTCAAAGTGTTCCAAATGCTAGCTGGAAGGCTCTGGACTTGAACCTCCTACCTCACGACCTAAATTTAGAGTCCAGATTCACAACTGCATACTCCAATATCACTGTGTGATGTGTTCCCCCTTCTTGGACACCCCTGGTTCATGGGGAGATGGGAGTCTAGGGGGCCATGCAGGGACATGGCTTTCTCTTCCATTTGCTTGCCTGTTTGGTTCCCCTAGCTATCTGTGCCCCCCCCCACTCATGGAAGTGCACAGGTGCATCCGCCTGCCATTCTCTCCCACAGCCCTCAGGTGAGAAAGAGAAGTGACGGCAACGCTCCACATACCTCAGTCAATTTCTTGTGCTTCTAAAGAAAAGGTGAGAGCCCAGCCCACTTTGGAACCCCCTCAAAGGAGTGGGGTAAGATCAAAGTGTGGCTGACTTCCATAAGCTGGGCACACTGCCTTTTTCAAAGGGTAGGCATGGTAGGGGGAGGTGGAATGCCAGAGGATGACAGAAACCAGGGCCACACCCTGCCACCACTGCCACCCCTGATGTCATGGCCCTGGGATGCTGGATGGGGAAGAGGGGGAGGAGGAGTGGTGTCAGCAGTGGGCATTGTGATGTCAAACCTAGTAATGGCAATTGTACAGGACTGTGTGATTTGCTCCATCCACACAGTGTCAGATCTTTAAATGTTACAGCAGCATCAGGGAATGAATCCAAGGTGGCATTAGGGCCTTGGGCAGGAGGTTGGGCTTAGTGGTAGACCTTCCACCTACGATACCAGAAGAACATCTGGGAATGCAGTTTGAGACTGCCAGAAACATCCAAGAGCTGCTGCTGCCGCCGAGATGAGTCATCCAAGCTAATGAGAGGACCAGAGGAGGACCCCGACCTTCAGTGAGAATGGAGGAGTTGCCATCAGATAAAGCACGGAGGTGAATGCAGCCAGAAAGATACCAGACTGTGAAGAATTCCACCTGGACTGGAGGTGTTCTATGAATATTTGAACTTATAATTGTGAAAATCTCTACATGGGAATTTAGAAAGTCTGCCTATGTAAATTGGATTAAAGTCAAAGGAGAAATCCAATGACAAGAAAGGATAAATACTGGTATTATTATTATTATTATTATTATTATTATTATTATTATTATTATTATGAGATTTTGCCAGTCAGGGAGGTGTTATTGACTGGTTTGTTTTAGCCAGACATCGAGTACTTTCCAAGGACCTGGGATGCCTGGTTTTTATTCTATAAATCACCGTCACAAAACCTAAGCTGTTCCCAGTAATGCTGCTTTTTGCAGTTGAAGGATAGTAATTTCTGTGGCCCCTATGCTGTTCAAGGTGTTTTGGAATAGCACCGAGAGTACCAATCACCAATGGGATCACTTTGGTCTTCTTCTGCCAGTCTTTCAATCTCTATTTGTAAAGTGCAACCCTATCTTGCACTTGCAGGAAGCTTGCACTGCATCCACTGCAAGATAGGGCTGCAGTGGCTCAGTCGAAGGTAAGGGGAAACTTTTCCCCTTACCTACGGGTAAGCCATTGCAGCCCCTATGGGTTTCCTCAGTCTTGTGCCACCTCCTGAGGTGGCACAAGTTCGAGGAGAGTGGAGCTGCTTGAAGCTGCTCCACGCTGCTCAGGTACGAAGGCTAGGATCTGGCATAATAACCGAATCCCAGGACTGCCTTCCGCTCCCAGCCTGACCGCTCCTGAAGTGTACATGGTTGAAAACAATTTGCCTGTGAGGCCATATCAATACTACCGAATACTAATTTAAATGAGTTTTCTACCCATTTGCAATCCTGGTTTCCTCCAAAGAATCCTTGGAATTGTAAGCTGCTGAAAGTAATAAGACATTTATTAGAGACTGTTAGTCCTCCTTACACAATCACAGTGCCCAGAGTTTCCTAGGGAGGCTAGCAGTCCAGCCCTAACGTCCTGCTGTCGTAAATGACTTTGCAACAATGCAATGCCGATGGCTGGCCATTTCAAGCTGCTGCAGCAAAATGGCAGCATCATCAGAGAATTGCTGCCACGACTGGCACACTACACCCACAAACTACACCATACTACACTGGCAGTCTTACAGCAAAGCCGATGGGTGTTGCACGGCCAGGGAGGTGGAGGATAGGAAGAGCAACTAGGTGGTCTGGCGAGAGGGCAAGAGGTCGGGTGTAGCGGGAGCAGGCTGGTAGGGGTGAATTTCAGCAGCAATTCCCACCCACCCCCCAACGCAGGGCTTCAGATTCAGCAGAGCTGAGTTCTGCCAGGCCAACCCTCCTCCCGCCTTGCTCCCTCCCCCTGCCACGCCTTTCCCACACTTTCTCCCTGCCCTTGAACGCCTCACCCCATGCCCTCACTCACCTCTCTGCCACCCGGTGTTTCCCTGAAAATCTGGGTGGCAGACGCCCATTCTCTGTCAGGCGCTGGCTCGGCGCAGGCTTGCACTGCGCTGGCCCACCAGTAACTGTAACAGACGCGCCTTATGGCATCTTCACAATACTGGCCCAGCACTGGCATGCAGTGTGTGTTGGATAGGATTGGGCCCTTACTCGCCTCAGATTTATGACAGTGATAGGGTTTTTGTAAGTCTAAAGAGACCCACGGGCCATCAGAGTGTTTACTCAGAGGTAAGGGAACAAAGGTTCCCTTATCTCCAGGAGGCCTCCTGAAACCCCCACCTCTTCCATAGCATGCAGGACATACCTCCATGGTATGGCTGCATTGCATAGACTGGTGGGAGATAGAGTTAGGACAAAAAAACTGAAGCAATTTCAGACTATGTTATGTGGACAAAGCCCCTGCCTTTTTTTCTAAGCGTTGCTCTGAAAATGCTATACCTAAATTAAATTTGGTGGGTTTTTGTCCTCCTCTAGAAGGAAACAACTGAACATACATCTTAGGAAGGGATAAGAGGAAATGGGAGGATTAACTTTTACTCCTCTTTCATTCAAACGTATCACTCCAAATTCCAGATGACACAAAGTTTAAATGGATCACTGCTTAGTCATTTGAGATGCTGCTCGGCTTTAAAATGTCAAGTGTAGGGCAAGCACCTGCACAGTTCAAGTATGTAGGAGCTGCACATCAAAAAAATATTAATGCTCAGAGTAAAGTGGTGAAATAGAAACTCACATAAAACAAAATGACAGCCATTCTGCTGTGTCAGATCATACAAACAGATTATACTTTTGCATGCAGCATGATGCTGAGCGCGTTTACTCAGAAATATGTTCCACTCAGTCCACAGGATTTACTCCTGAGTAAATGTGCATAGTAAATGTGCCACTTGGAAGTAGTTATGCTTTGGATCAAGCATTACTTTGACTACCTGAAAGGGACTACTTTTGACTACCTGACTACCTATTCTTTGGTATGTGTTAGTATTTTTACAGTGGAGCTTGTATAGTATGCTATATTTTGAAGAGAAGCGCAGCCCAATCCTGAGTTGCCCAGAGCACCCAGGTTTGGTGGCACTTCCCGGGAGGCTCCTCGGGAGAAGGGGACGTTCGTCCCCTTCCCCCGAGTAAGGTAAGCAGACCCTCAATGGGGCTACTCACTTTACAGTAAAGGTGCTCGTGTAGGGCATGCAGCCCTGGATCCTGTGGAGCTCAGCTCCGCGGATCCTCCTCCCGCCCGCCCCTTGGCATGCCTCCTGCCCACCCTTGCCGGCCTCCCCCCTCCCCGGAATGCCTCCCCCATGCCCCCATGTCCCGTTCAGCAGCCCGCTGGTCCGGGAGACTGCCGGACCACGGAACCTGGGCCACCACCCGGCGCTAGCCCAGCACCAGCCAGCGCTGGGCTAGTGCCGGCAGGAGCCCAGCAGTGAGCCCCGCAAACGTGCCTTATGGCACATTTGCAACTGTGGTCAGTGGCATGCAGCCATGCCGCTGACCACAGGATTGGGCTCTGAGCCTGTAATTATAGAACTCTTGGTTAAAATCTCACCTCTTACTGAATTGCTCTACTGGCAAACACTGCCTCTCAGTTGCAGTCCTCAAACAGCATACACTAGCACAGGGGTGTCCAAACTTTTTGGCAGGAGGGCCACATTACCTCTCTGACACTGTCGGGGGCTGGGAAAAAAAGAGTTAATTTACATTTCAAATTTGAATAAATTTACATAGATGAATACATTAGAGATGGAACTTATATGAATGAATGAAGGTCTTACAATAGCTCATGGCCTAAAAAAGGCCTTGTACAAAGCAAGGCCGGCCTTTCCTTTGCTGCCACTGCTGTATCACAGATGTGAAACAGCAAGCAGTGGAGGGAGCCATCGTCCCACAGCTCATGTGAGAGGTCAGACAGTTGGCTGTCATGCTGAGAGCAGTTGTGTTGGGCCAGTGTGGGCTCCAGCAAGTCTCTGGAGGACCAGAGCTCATTGGAGACTGAGGGGTCCCAGCGGGCCGGATTGGGAGTCCTCAAGGACCGCGAGTGGCCCCAGGGCCGGGGTTTGGGCACCCCTACACTAGCATGCTAGTGTATTGTGTCTGAGAATTAAGCTAGACAGCAGGTTAAATGTGTAATTATCTCTTCCATGCTCTATTTAAAAAAAAAAAAATCAGTTGTGGATGAGGTGATCTGAACTGGGATCAGGGCATGTGGGGAGGAAGGAACTGACCTTTTCCCCTAGCACTTTTTCACTGAACCCCCCCCCCCCCCGCATCTGCTATTTGTCCTCCAAAGTGTGATTTCAACAATGGGATTTCCATGTGAACATAGCAGTGGGACGGGGGGGGGGAAGACTTTCAATAGGAAAACCTGCTTGGAGATAAGGGCTCTTTAGAACAGCCATGGAGGACATCAGAGGGGGCTGTGAGCCTCCAGGACCTTGCAGGAGGTCAGTGCTGCTCCCCAGGTAAGAAACAACCCCCTTGGTTGTGGTGGCGCTGCAAGTGCTGCTGTGTCATTGCTCCCATCCCTGCCCATGCAAACATTTACCTGGTTCCCAACTCCCCTGTAGGGAGTTGGGAACCAGTGCTCTACCCACTGCATTATTTCTCAGCTCTTCAAATGTTTCACACTTTCCTTACAGTGTCTAATTGTAGCCAAAAGGTGATGAAATGCAACTGGCAGAATGAATCCATGAACATTTGTTTTCACTCTAGGTGCCTGGAAATGCTTTTCCATTGTTCCATGCAAAGGAGTTAACATAACTGTGTGTTTGCTATCAACTCATGCAAATAGCACAGGATCTCTGGCACATGCTCTGACAATCCATGTAAATGATTAAGAAAATTACATTTTTTTTAAAATCAACCTTGATGACAGGACTAGAAAAAATGCAAAGTTGTCATTGGACTCTTAAACATGGGCAACGTTAGTCAATAAATCACACATGAAAATGTTTTCTGGCCAATAAAAGGTTAAACTACATTGATAAGCACAGTGCTCTCTCTCTCTCTCTCTCTCTCTCTCTCTCAGCAAGTTTAATAAGCCAATATCAAGACCATCTAGGCCTCGAGCTTTTGAAGATTTAAGACTTTTAAATGTGAAGCACCTCATTATATCTGAATATTTTCAATAGAAAGAAGAGATAAGACATTGATATGACACCAGTTATCAGTGGTATTTGTTTGACTTTGACTTCAATTTCAAATGTGCTCTGCTTCTTTCTTTCTTTCTTTTTTGGAGGGGGGAGGGGGAAATAGTGGAATCAAACACTTATGAACTGTACAGTATAAGACAATGTATCAGTTTTCAAATAAGAACATAAAACGGAGACTGGCCTGTTTTCTCGCTTTGTATAAATAAAGAGCTATTGTACAGGGCAGCATATAACGTTTACTACATGGCCAATTGACTTCCTTCCTCTTAATCAAGTACAGTGTTTACCTTCTTATACAAACCATTTCAAAACCATTAAAACTAAGAGGATTAGCATCACATTTCTGGCAAAATGTGCTTTTATTTCAGCAAATACTACTTTCACTCTCTGAGGAGATTAAAAAACCTGAAAGAAGTGGCTTCTTCATTGTTGCACATTCTCTGAAACAGGTATAAACTATATCTTTCTTTTTGGAAAAAAAAAAGTACAGTCCTTTCATCCCATTAAAGAGGATTGAAAACGAATTAAGTTACCAGTAAACCCCCCCCCCCCATTAAAAGACACCAATCCTGAAATGTGAGTTAAATCCCAAGCATGTGATTGGGGGCCCAATCCTATCCAACTTTCCAGCTCCAGTGTATCCACAATGCAGCCCCATGGTAAGGGAACACATGTTCCCATACTATGAGGAGGCCCCAGTGACTGTTTTTCCACTGCAGGATGTACTGCACATCCGAATGGCCCAACTGGACTAGCAATGAAAAATTGGATAGGATTGGGCCCTTAGGCATTGTGGCTTTACTATATAGAATTAGCACAGGACTAGTTAGGAATCGGTAGGATAGTTTTTATAATCATAATTATAATGCACACACAGTTTGCTAAAGTGCTAAACTAATTTTGTTAAATAGATTGACAGCCCAATTCTTTCCATCCTCCCCAATACAATCCACCACCACCACCACCACCCCCACACACACACAGGATGCAGTTGAGCCAGTGCTACATCCTATGGATTTCTTTGCAACACTAATGGCCTCCTTGGAATAAGGGGACATTCATCCCCTTTCCCTGGGGTAAGTCCCAGCCAATGCAATGGGGGAACTTAGATCTGCACCTGCTAAATGGCCGGTGCAAGTCCATGTTGCCTCCTGTTAGTGGACCAGGCCCAGAAAGAGGCATGATATGGTGCATGCCGGTACAGCCGATCCTGCACCCCTGAAGGCCCAATCCACCCATCCTCCACTCCTATCTCTGCCATTTCCCTGCTCCATTACACCTCCTCCCTGCCCTCCTCTGTTCTGCTGCTCAGAGCAGCCCTTACCTGCTCTGGGGTTTGGTCCTTCTGGATCTGGACCTGGTGGGACACAGTATACCTTCCCACTGGTGCCCCAACGTCTGCCCTATTGCAGTGTGCTTTACAGCTCACGTTTGTGACAACCTGTGCTGATGGAGCACACACTCCACCAGTGGAGAGGAGAGTTAGGATTGGCCCATGAATATAATGCTTACGTTTACATCAATCATTTGTGCTTTCTCCGTTTAGCTTTATATTCTTAACAGTTAAATAATTAAGATGCCACTGTATTCAATAAGCATATGCCCACTCAATGCATTTGCTGTACAATGTATGACTGTGGCTTCTGTGATCCAGGTTGGATGCCATGCCATCAATCCGTCATGCTTTATGCAGTAGTAACAACTCAAGTAACAACCAAAGAAAAGTATCTGAAAAAACAAAGCCTACAACAGAATAGGTACAGAGGACATAACTGACAGGAAGAAAGATAAACAGGAGATAAGACACATCCAGCACTCAAGACAAAAATAGCACTATGATCAAATATATCCTCAGAAGCAAACTTCAGATATGCTGGTGATTCTTTTTCCTTATCAGAAGAGCTTGGACAACCTATAGAGATAGAACTGCACAGTTAATATTTTGATATGTGTTTACTGCCTCAGCGGTTTGGGGCAAGGATTTACCTAGAGATGCCAGGAATTAAGCCTGCATACAAAGCAAAGGATCTATCACTGAACTATGCCCCCCTCTTCCTTGGACAGCCTAGGGATGACCACTGTGCTCCTACCTGAAGAATCTATATAAACCCACTAAAAAGGGAATGTTTTAGCTACCAGGTGTCAGGTCTAGCTTCATCCGAATCAGGGAACAAGGCTGGGGACAGTGAGATGATAGCAGGCAGGCAGTGAAAATATCATTTTTTTTTTTTGTATAAAACATACCCTGCCTTCCAGTCCGTCCCCCCCAATTACTAGTGTGCCCAAGATGGTGTACAACCCCCAACTGCCATCTGCCCCCACACTGATTTACCAGTGCCAGGGCTCATTAGCAGGCTGCTGGTGCATGGACCCAACCACCCACTCCTGGGGGGGGAGGGGGACAGCCAGGCCATTCTGTATGAAACTTTCCCTTTTTGCAAATTGGCATATTGCTCTGTCGGATCACAGGGTACCATCAGTGCAGGGAGCGATTAGGATTGGGCTGTAAGTCCCACTGAGTTGACTGCAACGTAATTCTGAGTAGACATGCGTAAGATTGTGCTGTAAATCTTACAAAATGCAGCCTCCGGCAACCCGTTCCCCCATCCCAAGCAGTGTCCTGTCTCACTACTGTTCCTCTGCAAAAGACCGATCACAAATCGCAACATCCTTGTTGGAGCCAGTTACTGGCAGCTTCAGGGCCTGACAAGGCCAAAGAGGTATGGAATGACTCCTTTTATAAAAAGGGGCATGAGAGCAGAGAGTCATCATGCACAGTTGAGAAAATTGGAGAGAAATCTAAACTTGCTGCTGTTTCCTAATTGTAATGATGAAGCAGAGCCTGTGTTTTCTACACTTTTTTCCACGACACAAGATTCATCTACATGTCAACAAGAGAGAAGTCAGCACCTCACATTCTCCATCCAGATCTACACAATTTCTGAACAGCATGGACTAAATGCAACATGAACAGTACCATGGAAGCAGATGAGACTAATATCCGGATCCTTTTTTTTTTTCTTTATACCCCAGTATCTCACTGTTGTGCAAGCAAGTCTTCAGGGGCCTGCTTCTCTTTGCCTTTCTCCCCCTGTACTATTCCATCCTGAGCCTGCAACTGTGCCTGAATTACTTGTTCACTGACTTACCTGGGACTGACTTACTTTGGACATGAAGGGCACTGTTGTCTTCGATGGCTCCACATCAGACCCCTTTGACATCCAAAGCGGCATGAAGCAGGGCTGTGTTCTTGCACCAACCTTGTTTGGGATTTTCTTCGCTGTCCTATTGAAGCAGGCCTTTGGAACCGCAACAGAAGGCATCTATCTCCGGACCAGATCAGACGAAAAGCTCTTCAACCTCTCCAGACCGAGAGCCAAGTCCAAAGTCCAGCTGAAATGTCTTCGTGACTTCCTCTTTGCCAAAGATGCAGCTGTCACTACCTACTCTGCCAAAGATCTCCAGCAGCTCATGGATCGTTTTAGCAAGGCCTGCCAAGATTTTGGACTGACGATCAGCCTAAAGAAAACACAGGTCATGGTTCAGGATGTGGACTCACCTCCCTGCATTACAATCCCTGCGCATGAACTGGAGGTTGTCCATGACTTTGTGTACCTTGGCTCAACGATCTCCGACAATCTTTCTCTCGATACCGAGCTAAACAAGCGCATCGGTAAAGCAGCTACCACGTTTTCCAGACTCACAAAGAGAGTCTGGTCCAACAAGAAGCTAACAGAACATACCAAGATCCAGGTCTACAGAGCTTGCGTCCTGAGTACACTTCTGTACTGCAGCGAGTCATGGACTCTCCGCTCACAACAGGAGAGGAAACTGAACGCTTTCCATATGCGCTGCCTCCGGCGCATTCTCGGCATCACCTGGCAGGACAAGGTTCCTACCAACACAGTCCTGGAACATGCTGGAATCCCTAGCATTTATGCACTGCTGAAACAGAGATGCCTGCGTTGGCTCGGTCATGTCGTGAGAATGGATGATGGCCAGATCCTAAAGGATCTCCTCTATGGAGAACTCGTGCAAGGTAAGCGCCCTACAGGTAGACCACAGCTGCGATACAAGGACATCTGCAAGAGGGATCTGAAGGCCTTAGGAGTGGACCTCAACAGGTGGGAAACCCTGGCCTCTGAGCGGCCTGCTTGGAGGCAGGCTGTGCAGCATGGCCTTTCCCAGTTTGAAGAGACACTTTGCCTGCAGTCTGAGGCAAAGATGCAAAGAAGGAAGGCCCATAGCCAGGGAGACAGACCAGGGACAGACTGCAGTTGCTCCCGGTGTGGAAGGGATTGTCACTCCCGGATTGGCCTTTTCAGCCACACTAGACGCTGTGCCAGAACCACCTTTCAGAGCGCGATACCATAGTTTTTCGAGACTAAAGGTTGCCAATACAAGACTTACCCGGCCTCTGACTTTCGCCCCTGAAGTACTTGAACCCTGTCGTGACTTGCTTATCCCATTGATTGTATGCCTGCATAGTTCCAATTGTTCCATTGTTCAGTTCTGAGCCCAGAAAGACTCTGTTCATAGCCTGGGCATACTGGTCTCATTTATGATATATGTACAGTGCCACATGTACCAGTCAAAACCACAAAGGTAATTCTATTGCTGGGGGGGGGGGAGGGGGGAGAGAAAGCTTGTTTTAAGAACATGTTTGTTCACAAGATCAGGCTGAACACAATGGTGAATGAACTCAAAAATCAAAATCCCAACACCTTGGGATAGGAAAGAAAATGTTGACATTGATACTGAAAGTCAGTGACCCCTGTCTTGAAGCCCAGGCAGCAGCACCAGGCACAAGAAGCAACATCAAAAACTATCTGCAAATAAAGCCAGTTAAATAATACTTTAAAGTGGTTGTGTTCAGCACCTTGCTTTTCGGATTGCATACATCAGTGCTACAAAGTCTATAAGCAGCAGGGCCTAAAAGCAGCTTAATTTAAGTCCTTGTTTCTGTCTAAAGAGTTAAATGCTATCATGTCCAATCTCTTAAGCTGGCTAAAGGGGGTGGGGGGAAAGGCACAATAGATTCAGCTACCTATACTGTATATTAAAAGGTTTCTGATTTTTTCAAAATGATAACCTGCTGAAGGAAATGATGTAGCATGCTACAGTACCTGGTTGTCTAATTGCGAACCATGCAACCTTATCCCCACCGAGATTCTCAGATAAAACACCACTGTCATCACCTCAACCCTCTCTGGCTCCATTCTTTGTGCTCTACAGCAGGTAAGACAAGCATCGGGGCTTGGCGAGTTTAAAAGGTAGAGTACATTTGAGAAACCGGACAATTACCAATGCCCGTGTGGACACACGTGCAGAGGGAATGTAACAAGTGAGTGACAGAAGGCCTTTCAACTGGGGACTATTAAAAGGCAGCGTTTGGCTTCAAGACAAGCAGTCACCTTGAACTGCCTCACTTTCTGGCTGCTCGCAACCAAGGACCAGAGGAACCAGGCTTCACTAAGTGGTGTCTTTCGTTTGTTGAAAGGCTGCACAAAATAAAGTGATTATCTGTATGTGTGACAAAAACACTGGCAATCAAGATGTCTTCAGCAAGTGCTTTTTAAAACCATGATAGTGCCCCGTAAACTGAGTAGAACTCCTGAACCTCAAAATTACTTCGCTTCTACAAACTCCATATATACTGGGCCAAAAAGTTATGGATGTCCAACTTACGTCCCAAGCTATGGACATTGGTGGCATTTTCACATAGGTGCAGTCCATCTGTTCTGGTACTAACTAATGGAAGTTAGATTCTGCTTCATGGTACAAACAAGTTAGAATACTTTTACCACTTTGTGTTTACACCTTCTAATTTATTTTATTTATTTATTTATTTATTTATTCACATTTTTATACCGCCCTTCCTCCAAAGAGCTCAGGGCGGCTTACACAGCTGCTCTTCCCCTCCTTCTTGTCCTCACAACAACCCTGTGAGGTAGGTGAGGCTGAGAGAAAGTGACTGGCCCAAGGTCACCCAGGAAGCTTTGTGGCTGAGGGGAGATTTGAACCTGGATCATCCAGGTCTAAGTCCACCTCCCAAACCACTACACCACCCTGGTTCTCTATTATTTATTTAGCAATTTAGCAAATGGGCCTCCCACATACACACATTTGCATCTTCCAATGGAAAGGGACTGCCATCCTCAATCACTGATTGTCTTTTTCTTGTCATCAGGCATAAGCTTTCTTCTCACGGATAAGAAAAATGGCAGTGAAGCTCTAGTCTCATTCCTGACAGTCCTGTGTGCCAGGGGAAACACAGCTCAGCTATAATACTGCTGCTTTCTTGAGCATCAAGTACCAGAGCTGCCTTTTCCTACAGCTCAGGACAAGACAGTGTGGGGAGTGTCTTCTGGGTCTCAGGAGGACAGAATGAAGGAGTGATGAAAGACAACTTATTTTCCCTCTCACATGGAGCTGTTTTAGAGTGCAATCTCAAGTACTCTATCGGCCAGTGCAAGTTCCTTGCACCAGCTGAGTAGTGTCGCAATCGTGCCGCAAAGCACAACTACAACAATTTAGGAGCCGGGAGGCTGGTGCAAGGACAGGTGCCAGGCTCCCTACACCAGAGTAAGCAATGGGTCAGGTGAGTTAGTACTGGTGGGGGGCAGCTTTGCGGAGGGCGGCAGAAGGGTGGAATTGGAGCATTCCAGGGCAGGAGGAGAGTGGCCAGCAGGCCAGATTCTAACCCACTGTCCTTGGATGCCTGGCCTACCACCATGCTGCTAGAATCTGCGCCACCTCTTTAGGTGTAGCCCCAAGTAGCCCCATTCAGACTGCTGCCATGTTACCGAGTAAGGGGAATCAATTTCCCTAGCTCTGGGCTGCACCACACCCAGCCCCAACGCCATGCTTGATACGGGGCAGGCCAGCGGGCCTGCTAGTTCCAGCACAGGTTAGGATTGGGCTGCCCGTCTGCCAATGGGAATAGCATAGGGAAAGCTTTTGCTGAAGGAGGAAACTAGTGATCCCTGATGAGTGTAATTGAACTTGAACCCCTATTTCCTAGAAGTTCACAGAAAGTAAAGTTCAAAATGGGATGTTTTTCTAAAGGAAACTTCTTCCTATTTATTCTGGAAGATTTCTCATTTCTCTTTCTTCTTCATCATTACCACTAACAGCACGAATCTTATCTGAAGCAGATCCCTACTAAAGTTTTGCTACACACTCTTTGCACCTGGAAATATTGGCAGACTTGTTTCTGTGTAAGTGTCAGCTGCAGGAAGTTCTCATCAACACGTGGAACTAGGTTGGTCTTGTGTTTTTTAAAAGTTCAACCCAAGTTCATGATAAAACCTGCAGGAATTAGGACGATGCTGACTAAATTTGTGGTTCATAAATAATGACTTTTGCTAATGGACATTTTTCAAATTTCTCTTTTTCCATGGAAGACTAAATGCAAAGGTGATCTGGCAAGGATCAATAGCTATCAACTAACCATTGTTTACAGAGACCTATTGCGGTCAACTGTCATCAGTCATGCAATGCCAAGATTCTTTTTTTATACAGTTACTTTCTGTTCTCTCTGACTAGTTGTGTATGCAAATTAAAACCTTTGTGCCTTGAATTTGCTTTTTGAACAAACCGTCTAAGTAAACTGCAACTGAAGCTTTCTAAACCTCAAGTCAAAGACTTCTCTATTGTTCAACAATATTCAATTGTGTTTGGTTAGTTTAATTAATATGTAACCTTACAAAACAACAAAATGAGAGTTAGCAACTTATTTGACCAATAGAGGATACAAAACAACAGCTCATAGGAAGAAAAAGAGTTCATGAAAAGTAGCAAACACAGAAAGTTCCACATTTTTAAAAATGTCTCTAATCCTTTAGGAGAAATCGTAGACCTTATGTACACAGGGGATAGATTTCTGAACATCTTCTCAGTAGCTTCTACAATCTTGTATGCATATTTTTTAGAAGACCAAGTAAATATGCAGTGATTCCATGGGAAAATATATCCAGGAGTTTCACCCGTAGTTTCAACTCATATGGGATTTGTGACCACTGTTGTTGTTGGCATCCTTCAGTCTCAGAAGACTATGTTGTTGGCAACCTTCAGTCTCGAAAGACTATGGTATCGCGCTCTGAAAGGTGGTTCTGGAACAGCGTCTAGTGTGGCTGAAAAGGCCGATTCAGGAGTGACAATCCCTTCCACACTGGGAGCAAGTGCAGTCTGTCCCTGGTCTGTCTCCTTGGCTATGGGCCTTCCTTCTTTGCCTCTTTGTCTCAGACTGCTGGCAAAGTGTCTCTTCAAACTGGGAAAGGCCATGCTGCACAGCCTGCCTCCAAGCGGGCCGCTCAGAGGCCAGGGTTTCCCACTTGTTGAGGTCCACTCCTAAGGCCTTCAGATCCCTCCTGCAGATGTCCTTGTATCGCAGCTGTGGTCTACCTGTAGGGCGCTTTCCTTGCACGCGTTTTCCATAGAGGAGATCCTTTGGGATCCGGCCATCATCCATTCTCATGACATGACCGAGCCACGCAGGCATCTCTGTTTCAGCAGTGCATACATGCTAGGGATTCCAGCATGTTCCAGGACTGTGTTGATTGGAGCTTTGTCCTGCCAGGTGATGTCGAGCATGCGTCAGAGGCAGCGCATGTAGAAAGCATTCAGTTTCCTCTCCTGTTGTGAGCGAAGAGTCCGTGACTAGTTGCAGTACAGAAGTGTACTCAGGATGCAAGCTCTGTAGACCTGGATCTTGGTATGTTCCTTCAGCTTCTTGTTGTACCAGACTCTCTTTGTGAGTCTGGAAAACGTGGTAGCTGCTTTACCAATGAGTTTGTTTAGCTCAGTATCGTTAGAAAGAGTGTCGGAGATCGTTGAGCCAAGGTACACAAAGTCATGGACAACCTCCAGTTCATGCGCAGGGATTGTAATGCAGGGAGGTGAGTCCACATCCTGAACCATAACCTGTGTTTTCTTAAGGCTGATTGTCAGTCCAAAATCATGGCAGGCCTTGCTAAAACAATCCATGAGCTGCTGGAGATCTTTGGCAGAGTGGGTAGTGACAGCTGCATCTTTGGCAAAGAGGAAGTCACGAAGACATTTCAGCTGGACTTTGGACTTGGCTCTCAGTCTGGAGAGGTTGAAGAGCTTTCCATCTGATCTGGTCCGGAGATAGATGCCTTCTGTTGCAGTTCCAAAGGCATACTTCAGCAGAACAGCGAAGAAAATCCCAAACAAGGTTGGTGCAAGAACACAGCCCTGCTTCATGCCACTTTGGATGTCAAAGGGGTCTGATGTGGAGCCATCGAAGACAACAGTGCCCTTCATGTCCTTGTGGAAGGATCTGATGATGCTGAGGAGCCTGGGTGGACATCCAATCTTGGGGAGAATCTTGAAGAGGCCATCCCTGCTGACCAGGTCGAAGGCCTTCATGAGATCTATGAAGGCTATAAAGAGTGGCTGTCATTGTTCCCTGCATTTCTCCTGCAGTTGTCTAAGGGAGAATACCATATCAGTTGTGGACCTGTTGGCTCGGAATCCGCACTGTGATTCTGGATAAACTGTGGTCTTCCTGCTAATTGGGTAAGAGGCACTTTTTCAAGTGGGTGCTCCTTTTTTTAGCAGGGGGAGAGTAACCTCACCCCAGCACTGTCTGTTCTAGTGGCTGTCTGCTGGTATTCATTTGCATCTTTTTAGATTGTGAGCCCTTTTGGGACAGGGAGCCATTTAGTTATTTGATTTTTCTCTGTAAACCGCTTTGTGAACTTTTAGTTGAAAAGCAGTATATAAATACTGTTAATAATTAATAATATGGTATTGTGCCCTGAATGGTGGTTCTGGAACAGAGTGTCCTCTCCAGTGCGCGAAGCCTGGGTAAAGTAGGTATGGAGGATAGGCTGTTACCCATGCAGCAAATCCCCCCTCTCCATGTCACTGAAATGGTCCAATGGAAAGGCAGAAGCCAATACGGCTTGTTCCAGTGGCATCGCAGGAGTTGCCAGAACGTGACTGTGTTCAGCCATGAACTGCCTCAGGGACTCCGGCTCCGGAATTTGCCTCAAGGTTGACTCCTGAAGCCTTTTCCATAACTGGATGTAGCCACAAGGCAGTGGAGGTTTGGGATCAGAGTTTTCCTTCTCTCAGATGAGCTGCCTTCCCAGGCTAAGGAGTCCCATCTACCCGGTGGCTGTTTAGTCGCCTCTTACGACAAGTACAGCCAAACCGAGGGCCTATTCTTATATCCAGCCCCCAGGGGAGATTTGTGTCCCACACGCTCACAGCAATCCAGCAATCCATGACTTTCTTCAAGGCACAAGCCATGCCAGTCCCTTTGCCTGGGCTACCAATCATCGCTTGGCAGAATTCCTGGATCTAAAGAAATCACTGCAGCACTTGCCTGCCAAAAGGGCTGGGGGTTTTCCCTTGAGGCTTCATCCTTCTTGGGACATGATACTTCCTGGTCCAAATATGTACTCTGTCTTTTCCCAAATTCCTGTTCTAGCCTTGGCCTCGAGAACTTAAGCCCACTTCAAGTTAATCAGACCCTCCCCTAGCTCAAGCACAGCTAGCTCTAGCAGCATATACACCTACTGCTGAACCCCAGTACCAGCAGAAAGTGACCAGTAAGTAGGTGGCTTGCCTGTAAGGCTGCAGGGTCCCTCCTTCCAGTTCTCCAAGTGGTTCTTTCAGGTACAGCAGTGCCACTTCAGCTCTTCAACACTCAGCAGTCTCTGTTTAGTTAGTCTGTTAGTCCGTCAGTTAGTGTGCCAGATCGTTGTCCATCCTCTAGTCCATCAGTCAATGTGCCAGTTCATTGTTTGTCTGCCAGTCCGTGAATTAGTGTGCCAGAAAATCAGTCAGCTAAGCCACCAAGTCTCCTCATCCACACTCTCTCCAACTACAACCCACACATTGTCACTGCTCCAGGTGCTGCTTTTATCCCTGTAATGCCCTGGTTGCCTCTAGTGGCTGCAGCTGGACATCACATCCTCTGCTGAAAGCCCAGGCCTTAACCCTGCGTTCCCCAGACTCACCCGAGCAAAGGGCCACTGCTGACACCACATTCTCTCTCCTGACATTATCTTCTGCAACTCCAGTACACTGTATTGTCATTTCCCACCCCAACTTTCCCATGCTTCCCATCACCACGCTTTTATCCTACATTTTTCTGTAGTTCTGTAGTTCTTCTCTTCAACCAAGGAAGCTCTTTTCTTCACCCAAGGGGTTCCCAAAGGGGAATGTCTTTGGAAAAAATGGGTTCCCCTCCCTGGTTCCAAGCAGGAAGTTCCCCCTAGAATTCATCAAAGGTTCTTTTGTTTGTTTATTTGTTTGTTTGATTGATTGAACTGAATGGGCAGTTTCCCAGGGCAACCAAGAAGGGAGCTCTTGGGTATCCCCTGCAAGCCCAATCAATCAGCCACTCAACAAGAGCAGGGAGAAGGGACTTCTCAACCGGGAACATGCCTCAAGGAAGGAAAGCATCACAAAAACTGTACATTCCACATGTACCAATTTCCTATGTTTTTTGTGTGTGTGGAAATAAAAAACTAGTCCCATGCCTCTGCAGTGCATGTCCATTCTATGTATTGGTGGGACATGTACCACCATATGCGACAGCTTGCCCTTCTCAGGAAAGGAATGCAGTAGCAGGACCAGGACTGGAATCTTTTCATTCCCATCTTTAAATCACCCTCTTCATTTTTTTACCCTCTTTTTTACCTTCTTGATAAATTCTGTTCTTTATCAACGAACTGGAGTTTCCCAGAGGGATCCTCTCACCAAAAATCTAATGGGGCACCCTCAAGTCTGTAAAATCCATAAGGAAGACAGGACAGATGAAGATGTGCTTTATGGAGGTGAGCAGAAGTCAAACACGTCTGTTGTTGTCTCCACATATGAGGCCATACGGCAATGTGAGCAGAAAAAGAGAGCCACCCTCAAAACCTTGGGGTTGGTGGTGGGGTGAAATGGCACCCCAATAAAAACATACCACAATTTCTTTGAGGTATGAGGTTTGAGGGAGAACCTACATCCTGAGATGCTCTAGTCCAGGTAATTGCATAAATATAATCACTTTCTAAAATTCCTCATTGAACAAATACTGTTCAACAAACCAAGATGTTCTTGCCAGTAACTGGTACATTAGACTATGGCCCAACTTCACACTGATTGCTTGTCACTGAGGAGGACTGTAAGGGGCTTTTTTCCCTTTCAGTTTTGGAGGCCTGAGAAAAGTTTCAGGCTTCTGCACCCAAGCAAAACCCCTGGGCCAAACCACCAAGGCCTTTGGAACCATTATAAGGAGTTCCTCTCTAGTCAGCTCAAACATTTACGTAAGTCAAATCTCCAAAAGTCCTTTATAATGTTGCAACCCATTCCTGTTTGGGCCTCACACTGCTGGAACCCATTCTCTGGCAGCCCAAGGTCCTCTGCAGCATTGCAAAAGCTGGGACAGCATCGCGTACTTCTGGGCCACTGCTGTAAATGCCCAGAGGTGCAGCATGTATGCCTGCAGCTCTGGGAAGCCCCACCAAAGTCAGTAAGTTGGTGGCAGGGATGAGAAGGGGAAGGTTTGGGTGTGTTCTAGGGCGCTAAGTGGGGAGGGAGTGGATCTCAGTGGCAAAAGCGGTCAGGTGCTATCCCCCATTTTTCAGCCTGCCCTGCCTACTTTCTCTCCTCAGATTTATGCCAGCTACATAGCTAGTGTGAGTCCAGGGAGACCCACAAACGGCAAGAAGGCCTACTCGGAGAGAAAATATTTTTTACTTACCTCTGGTTGGCCCTCCCACCATTAGATGTGCACCAAGGGAGGGCACCAGGATGAGGTCTCTTGTTATCTGGTGTGCTCCCTGGGGCATTTGGTGGGCCGCTGTGAGATACAGGAAGCTGGACTAGATGGGCCTATGGCCTGATCCAGTGGGGCTGTTCTTATGTTCTTATGGATGCAACATGGGAGATCAAACTGGTCCACTAGTGAATTTGGCAGTAATTCTAAATCAAGGGATAAGTGACAGAAGTAGGAAAATATGTTGTTGCTTCCCCCTTAGCTGCTACATGGACTAAATCACACCAAATGAAAAAATACTCTCTTGTTGCTCAAGAGTTGGAACTGGTCCCTTAGACAGGTTTACAGCTAAACACTTCGGAACTCAGGAAACAGGAAACAGAGATTAATTTCAAGAAACTGATCTTGTTGTTTAAGGATCTTGCTGGCCTGCAAGTAGGAAAGCCTGCCTTAGTCTTGTGACTCAGGGTTCTTTTTGTGAGAGTTTCTCAACCTTTGGTTTTTTTTTATTATTATTATGGAGTGTTTCTCACAATTCTGTGACAGATTTGTGCCTCCTCTGCTCTGAGAATTGACTAGAGAGGGAGCTTCAGACTTAATTGGAATGATGGAGGCTGCTATGTACTCTCACAGGCTAGCAGTTTGAGAAGCTGCTCCATCTGTGTTCCATAGAAGGCCCTGACGCAATGCTCCACCATGGCCTCATCACAGAGGAAAAAGCTCCTTGTCTGAGATTGCAGAGTGGTTGGGGCCACCTGGCCAGCTTACCAAGCAAAGCTTGGGCTGCTACTTGGTTCTCTCTTTGAATGCTCATCATGGAAGCTGCCATAACCATATCAGAGCCAGCCCAAATCCAGGCTTGATTTTGTGTTCTCTAATGAAGGGGATCTAAGGCTATTATTTCCCAGAACCAAAAATGCAGCTAGTAGAAGGTGCTTAGTCAAGTAGGCCAGGAAGGTACCTGTCCACCCTCTCCATCTCTGTTCGTGGCCCATAATTCTCTCAATCAAAGCCTTAACTGAGGGTGCAAATGCTTTGCATGCCCCCCACATGTGAAAAAGAAGTAAAATTATGAAATTATTTCTTGACTCCCTTTTTACATTCCTGTTGCTTCCATTCAGATCCGCAGCAACTGCAAACATGACAAAGAGCGAACTCAGACTTCACCTTTTTGACTTTGGTCTAGATTTCACCTGGCGTCCTGTAATATTAATATTAAAGAGCATATTGAGAGGACTGTGAAGATTCAAGCAAGGAAAATGCTTCTGTTTGAGATTGTTGATGCCTTGTAAGCTCCAAGAGAACACTATGGAGCTTTTGTGCATCTGTCAGACATCACCGCTTATTACAGAAGAAGGAATGAAAAATATGTAGAATGCTTTGATGTTAATATCAGCGTGAACTCAAGCAGTATCTGACTGGTTGATGCTCTTGTTTTCATTTACAGTAAGACTTTAAAAGAAAGTTGAAGGTGAGTTCTGTTAACTGTATAGTACAGTTATGCCTTTACATTACAAAACAATAAAATAAGTTGTCATATGAAATATGTAGCGAAACATCTATGACGCTTATGTTAACCAGCAATTGCATCTAGGACAGTTTACAACAAATTTCATATAAAAATGTAACTGTATCTTAAATCTTGATTGGGTATTGTTTGCTGGTGACAACATGGTTGGGATAGGGATTTTCAGTCTTTTAAAAAAATCTCTTATAAGTCACATGTGTGTGTGTGTAATATTATTGCCTAACTTAAATTTCTGGAATAGCTTGGCAGGTTACTCAGATCCCAATCCTGAGCACCTGGGGTACTTGGCTGTGGCAGCTCCAAAAATGGCTGCCGCCACATCCTCCACACCCAAGGCAGCCGTGGGCGGCACCTCGAGAGAAGGGGACTTTTGAACCCGTGGACATTATATATCTGGACTTTCAGAAGGCGTTTGACACGGTCCCTCACCAAAGGCTACTGAAAAAACTCCACAGTCAGGGAATTAGAGGACAGGTCCTCTCCTGAATTGAGAACTGGTTGGAGGCCAGGAAGCAGAGAGTGGGTGTCAATGGGCAATTTTCACAATGGAGAGAGGTGAAAAGCGGTGTGCCCCAAGGATCTGTCCTGGGACCGGTGCTTTTCAACCTCTTCATAAATGACCTGGAGACAGGGTTG
This sequence comes from Tiliqua scincoides, assembly GCF_035046505.1. Taxonomy (NCBI): domain Eukaryota; kingdom Metazoa; phylum Chordata; class Lepidosauria; order Squamata; family Scincidae; genus Tiliqua; species Tiliqua scincoides. The sequence goes on from NC_089823.1 coordinate 173,593,444, forward strand.
AGCAGTGAAGTGGCTAAGTTTGCAGATGACACCAAAGTTTTCCGAGTGGTAAAGACCAGAAGTGATTGTGAGGAGCTCCAGAAGGATCTCTCCAGACTGGCAGAATGGGCAGCAAAATGGCAGATGCGCTTCAATGTCAGTAAGTGTAAAGTCATGCACATTGGGGCAAAAAATCAAAACTTTAGATATAGGCTGATGGGTTCTGAGCTGTCTGTGACAGATCAGGAGAGAGATCTTGGGGTGGTGGTGGACAGGTCGATGAAAGTGTCGACCCAATGTGCGGTAGCAGTGAAGAAGGCCAATTCTATGCTTGGGATCATTAGGAAGGGTATTGAGAACAAAACGGTTAGTATTATAATGCCGTTGTACAAATCTATGGTAAGGCCACACCTGGAGTATTGTGTCCAGTTCTGGTCGCCGCATCTCAAAAAAGACATAGTGGAAATGGAAAAGGTGCAAAAGAGAGCAACTAAGATGATTACGGGGCTGGGGCACCTTCCTTATGAGGAAAGGCTACGGCGTTTGGGCCTCTTCAGCCTAGAAAAGAGACGCTTGAGGGGGGACATGATTGAGACATACAAAATTATGCAGGGGATGGACAGAGTGGATAGGGAGATGCTCTTTACACTCTCACATAATACCAGAACCAGGGGACATCCACAAAAATTGAGTGTTGGGCGGGTTAGGACAGACAAAAGAAAATATTTCTTTACTCAGCGCGTGGTCGGTCTGTGGAACTCCTTGCCACAGGATGTGGTGCTGGCGTCTAGCCTAGACGCCTTTAAAAGGGAATTGGACGAGTTTCTGGAGGAAAAATCCATTATGGGGTACAAGCCATGATGTGTATGCGCAACCTCCTGATTTTAGGAATGGGTTAAGTCAGAATGCCAGATGTAGGGGAGAGCACCAGGATGAGGTCTCTTGTTATCTGGTGTGCTCCCTGGGGCATTTGGTGGGCCGCTGTGAGATACAGGAAGCTGGACTAGATGGGCCTATAGCCTGATCCAGTGGGGCTGTTCTTATGTTCTTATGTTCTTATGGGTAAATGGAGTAGCCCTGCAGTGGACCTACTCTATTCACCGCCAACCAAAAGGTCGAGGGAAACCAGAAGTGATGTTTTTCACCATATTGGGCATTCTCAGTCCAGGGAAAGCCCCTAAAGCCTCTTCATGAGGAAGCAGGAAGCAGCATTTTTTCACTTCTCCAGGCCATTCTGAAGCCCGCAGAGGCAGCAAGTGGGCATGCGCTGCCTCTGCAGGCTTCAGAAAGCCCTCCAGAGGGGACCAGAGCACAGCTCCTGTTTCTTTGGAGGGAGAAAGGGGCAGAAAATCACAGATTTGATTATCTATGATTTTCGATATCATCGAGGGGCACGAGAACAGATCCCTTGCAGATACCAAGGTCCCACTTGTATAAGATTATAGCCCTAATGGGGATCTGTGGCCAGTGGCCCAGTAGGTCAAGGAAGCTGCCAGTCAAAAAAGTTTGGGAACCACTTTTTCTATACAGATTTACCTGAGAGTAGGCCCCATTGAACTAAATGGGACTTGCTTCTGAGTAGACATGCATAGGATTGGGCTGTGAGCCACCTTCAATTTTTCAAAACAGATTATGCAGGATATTGGGGACCTGATAGATTTCTTCTTCAGTAGGTTTCTCTCGGTGTTAGACAGGATATCAGCCATAGCTTTTCTCCCTTTATTTATTAGAATGAAACCCCAAAGGACAAAATGGTTCCTTACCAGAGAACAGTATATTGGTTGTGTTTAAATATTCCATAAAGAATGTCCCTCTTGAGAAGTTCAAAAGACTGTTCTTAAAGTTTCACCACAGTGCTTCAGGCTGTGTTATATAATGCAAATCCTGGCAGTCAGACATACAACTTTCATTTTAGCAGTGGAAGACTTTTTTGGCCCCCAGTTTGACTGCCTGAATGTACATCAGATTTACTTTTTATTACATAATGCAGCATTTAGCCTATAATGGCCTATAGTCAAGTAATAACAAAAGACTTATTAAATATATCAAAGGAGGAACATGCAGAAATAAGTGAAAATTGAAGAACCTTACAATGTAGCTCTTTGCAAGTCTTATAGCGTACTCTTGAATGGAGAAACAGAACCAAAGCAAAAGGTGAGGGGGTTGAAGCTATCCTTTTCAATGTCAGTGATAAACTGGTAAAGGTTAAGCTGTGGGGCACTAGGATTGATCCCATAAGACAAGGCTAAGTGTAGCAATAAGGCAAGGCCCTGTGGAGATTTCTAAGGATTGAACCTCCAGTTTGTAGAATCAGGATCAAGCTTTACACTCACAGCTGAGACCAGTACCCACATATTTGTGTTTCAGAACATTTCCGAAATTTCTCCCACTGAAATTCATGTTAAATGCACTTTAATCCAGGTGTGATCGCTTCTACAAAGTTTATCTCTTCCCAAAAGAAGGTGTTTCTGGAGATTCCAAATTAGGGCTGCCACATCATAGTTCAGCAAATTTAGGGCTTTGACATCGAATTTCCGGAGTTTAGGGAGATGCAACCATGGCTACTTTTTTATAAGGTACACCACATTCAATGGTATTACATCACTTTGCACAATAGCTCCAGTAATCATGAGGCACTGTGAATGGGTTCTGGTCAGCTTGACTGTAGGATCCCTACTTTTGATTGAGGTTCATAAAAGGAGGCATGAAATTCTGAGTTGCTGAATTCTGGAAACCATTCTAGATTTTAAATACAGTATACCACAAAAAGCAAGATTATGTTATTGATCTATAGCCCGTATACCTCCCGCCCCCCCAATAAGACATGCAACAAGATTTGGATTAAAATTGGGTCAAATTTATTGAAATCAGTACCAGTTAACAAGCTGTGTAAACCCTACAACAGGTCTTCTCTCCAAACAGTCATCCCCCTTTAGTGCAAGCTAGTGTCTATTCCCCCTTTGAGTGTCCTCACCCTGCCTCCAAGTTGTTGTTTGCATGCTGCCAAACCCAGCTTCCCCATACCAACCTCTTGGCGACATGAGAAAGCTGAACTGCACTGCCTTCTCCAAGCCAGAGAGCCTTTGAGGTTGACTTTGCAAACCAAATCCAAGCATCCTCAAGCCAGACAGTCTCTTGAAATGGGTTCTGGTAGTCTGGTAGTCCCCTACGACTTTTACCTTAGGGTGCATACCAATCAAGGCTATCGCTACGCTGCATGACTACATATTTGCACAGCGCAGAGCTTGGCAATCTGGAAGTTTGGCATTGATACATGATGTCATCACTGAGTGTTCAGAGATGGCACCACAATGCAGTTGCAACATCCCGCAAAAGGAGAAGGGGTCCACGCACCAGCAGCAGTAGCAGATCTGTCATTGACTGAAAAGGGCATGTACCCCTGGTATGGAGTTCTGTGTGCCTCTAGGACCATGCAGAAGCCTTACTGAGGCTCCCGATGCAGTTGGAAACTGTGTTTCCAGTTTGCTGGAAGCACAGTTTAAGACTGCAGGGAAGCCTCAGACGGCTTCCCCGGTTCATCCTGGAGTTGTGTGAGACTCCATTTCATTGCGGTGAGTGGGGGGGCGGGATGGATTCATGTGCAGGGGGCGGTGGCATCTCATGGGGGGAGCCATTGTGGATCTTTGCCCTGGGCGTGGGGCTGGGGAAAGTTCGCCACTGACCAGCAGAGACCCCTTACAGGAAATATAGACACCAATTCCTGTTCCTAATCTCTGTCCAACACTACAGGCCCCTCTCAATTTATACAGTCCTGCTTTGCACATTTTTGAAATAGCATGACTTGAAAAGTAATACTGTGAATTAATTTATGCACCCAGTTTTTGAAATAACATGGTTAATCTACTCCAGAAGGCACAAAGCCTTCAGAGTTGAGACATTTAGACAAATGTCATTTAGACTGAAATGTAGTTAGTTAGCCACTAAAGAAGAGTGAGGAATCCAGTTAAATGCTGACAGCTTCATTTGGTGAGGGGGGGGGGGGTCTCCTCTATAGCCATAAAATACAAAAGAAAGAAAATGTGGTCACAGAGCTGCTACGTATCCCTTTCATCAATGCTTTTTCATCCATCAGTATCTGTAGCCTCCCACTCCCAGTAGCATCGCTCCTCAACCTGCCCCTTATACCTTCCTTGGCAAGCAGAAGTTATTCAGTCATAAGTGAACATATTCCATGATTTTTCCCCTAACCTGTACCATTTACATCGGTTTCTATGGCAAAAAATAAAAATAAAATAAAAAATAAAATAAAAATGTGTACTAATTTCTGGGAACATAACCTCTATGTAAATCAAGAGGTGCCTGTCTATGTGCCACACAGGGGGTGTCAATGATTGTTGCATAGACTTCATTGCTGCTCACAATGACGTAATCCACAGACAAAATGATAAATATGCCCCAGTAGTTCCAAATAAAGAATTTGGCATTCAGTAGCTATACCACATGCCTTTTCATCTCCTTCAAAACATTGTAATCCATTACACCCCCTAGCATCTCCCTGGAAGGAAGTACCAGTCAGGAGGGAAATCATTATTAATAATAAGTTCCCATTATTATTGTGGATAATAGTCCAAATTAACCTTTCTCCTAACAGTTACAACTTCCTGGGATTCCTAGTAGCCATCTAATCCCAAATTGGAAACTTTTGGATCAAAGTACAACTCATGCAGGGAATATTGTCTAACTGAAAATCAACCCAACGGACATGGTGGCTCAAGGACAAACCTTACATTCTACCCCATGTGATTCACACCTAGGTAGGCTAACAGGACTTGGGGACTAGAATGGTGCTCCAAATATTTGGTGACCATTGGCAGCAGATGGTCCACAGCATTCCAGGACCTAACCAGATGCCAGTATTGATGGTGCTTGTCCATTCGCAGTCCCCAAAAAGAATGGAATGCTTAACAATCTGTACACTCACCTGTGCTCTCAAGCTGCCTCTTGTCAGTGGTAAACAAGGTTACTACAATGAGCAAGAGGAAGAAGAAGAGCTCTCCAGTCTGTGTTCAGCTATCCGTGATGGAGAACTAGCCATAGACCAGGTGTGAGCCTCCACTAAGTATGGATACTACACAAGGCACGTATCACCAAACATTTTGATCCAACTCATAAGCATATCTGCCCTTCTGCAGTGGCCACGCACCAGCTATTTTATGTATCTGGGGATTCCAGCTCAAGTACATACATAGTGTGTAGGTGCATTGGACTCCCAAGTGCACTTAACGCTAACCTCACTATAGCTTAGCCATAGGGGGCTCTAGATCTTGCAGACACTGCTGCTGTCAATATTCTCCCCTATCCCATCCCCAATCCATCCCTGGCCTGGTCCAATTCTTGCCTCAGTCTGCTCCCAAGCGTATGTCTCTGCTGGCCAGTTAAAAGTACAACTTGGTCAACCTTTTCATCTTAAGAGCATTTCCTGCTTGAAAAGGTTTGCTTATGAAAAAAACAAGGACATAAAATAACCCACCTCCCTGGAAGTGAATCATATTTATATGATTTATATGAGGTAAAAGTATATTTACTTACGCTGGGATTTGCCTCTCTTGTTTAAATTTCTAATGATTGAAAAAAGAGATGGAAAATTAAAAAGAGCTCACAACCACATCCTAACCACCTCATTAAATTGCTAAAGAAGTGTTTCTGAGATATTTTATCTCGACATGTATCTTCAGAGCAAGATATCCTCAGGCACTGCTTTTAATTAATTTCATTTTTTTAAAACTCTGGCAAGAAGTAACCACAGTGACCCTTTTCTCTGTAATGTGCAGTGCACTATGCTCAGTTATGCTATCTCAAAATGCACATAAGCAAAATGGCGCACAGACCCATACTCCATTGGAATTTTCCTTTTCAGTTCTGTTGCTTTGAAGGATGAGACCATTTTATTGCAGGCACAAAAGAACATGGCTTCAGTTCCTCTTGGCCTATTTCAGCAAAACTTTGGAAGGCCCCAAAGCCGTGTCCGAAAGCATGTTGGCAGAACAACAAACTACGACTATGAAGAAAGTTCGTCCTCTGACATTAAAAGCTGCTGAAACAAAGGACTTAAAAAAACAACAACAATGCTCACAATATATTCTGAGAGAAAGAGAGATTAAGTCGGAGGAGTCACTTCCAATCAGAAAGCCACCATTTAATTACAACACACAGGAAATTACAGAGTGAATAGCTAGGACAGTGATAAGGAACTGACACCGGAGGATGACAGGTACTGAAATCCGACCACTTCATCACAAAGCTACTTATCACAAGAGCCTGTCTGGAAGGCTGACAATCTGATTGTACTGTCAACTCAATTCATAATTAATATATTTATCAAATTAATTACTGAAAAAATCTCACTGGCGCTCACCATAAAACAGTGGCTAAATTCATTGCCCGTTGGCTTCGCTTACTGCTAATAACTGTGCTGTCAGTTTAATGAGGGCAGTGATTGGGCCCTGTTTTAGCTGCATGACAGACAAATTGCCCTCTTATAGAGAATGATACAGAGAATTTAAGAGAAGAAAAGAAATATGTCATTGTTTGGTGACAGCCACAATCGCAGCCTTGTCTCGGAAACTTAGCATCAATTCGGACATACATGAAAGGAAGGTTGGGAATTCTTTTGGCAGTTAAATAAATACTTTATGAAATTCTGACTGATCCCTTCATCTGAAATGACCTAGCAACACAGTGGATAACTTTCAATAATTCCCTGTTTATTACAATACCTGGCAAGAGTCCATGGCTCAACAAAAGAGGAATAGTTGAGCCAAACCACTATTCAGGTGTAAATAAAAGCTAACTAAACTAAACTGTAATCCTGTACATTATTCTATGGCTTGAAACAGACATCTGATTAATATGTACATGCAGGTAAGATTACCTATATCTGTGCATGCTCAAAGACATGACTTGTCAGTTAAAAAGAATTACAGGACCTGAGCTGTGGCAAATGGGGGTCCTCTTTGGAGTTATACTTGATGACACAAGCAGAATATTCATTGGTTCATTGTCTTCAAATATGTGCACACAGTTTTTTGATAAATAGTCCTATGAAACCTGCACATATTTGGAACACAGTGTCGGTAACGTTTAAATACATCAGAGAAAGTAATTGTTTACTACAGCTGTACTAGAGATTCATGGCAATGTTGATATCCTGTGTATGTTGCTTATGCAAACATCTGGACAAAAACAATCTCTTATTGTTGGGGGGGGGGACTTGTGAATGGGTGGAACAGTTGGACAACCTGACCGAAACCACCAGGGAATGGCAAATTGGATTGGTCACGATTATTGTGTTGAGGTTTTGTGATACAGCATTCTACTTCCCAAAGAATCTAATTAAAGCATGTGAAACAAAATGTCAAGAAAAAGTTCTCGAATGGGATGCAATTCTGAAAATTTTGTCTAAAATCAGAAAATACAAAGAAGGTTTCCAAACAAACAGCACAACCCCAAAAGCACATTTCAGAGATTATGACTTATTGGATACTAGTTCTCAATATAGTACAGTATTTAGTTAATACTATCTTTATAGTATTAACTAAAACCAAGTTTCTTTTTCAGAATGAACTCCTTTGTGGAACAGTGAGATCAAGGAATTCCATAGATGTATTTTCAAACCATTACATCGCCACAGCCTGTATACTGAGCTTCAGACAACAATTGTATGATTTTGCACTGGTTAGGAACAGAGTGTGGTCTTTAGTTTTAACAGGGATTTAGCCACAACCTTTGAGGTGACTGTTCATCCTCCCCATTAAAAAAAAGTTAGCATTACCAACAAAATCAGTGGGGAAAGACTTTTATCTTTACAAAGTAGGTAAAGCTGTGCCTAAGTGAATCTAGTTAGACTTTGTCAGGAATCAGAAGTCATACGTTGTATGAATTATCTATGTGTAATTAGATTTTACACTGCTTTTTTTCCTTGTTTAGTGAGCAAGCCTCAATAAAATGTAGATAAGCAGTAACACTCTTTTGAACAGGCCAAACCATAAAATTAATGCTGTGAAAAATCTGTGTAGCAATCTTATGTGCCACACATTAAAATCTTATGTGTGGTATAAAGAATATGTACAGCTTCGATCATTGAAAAAAACATTTGAGAGGAGAGATAAAGCAGTGGCCCTTACAAATTAAACTGTTCTAGGTTCTTTCAAAATTTCATCAGTTATTCAATTGCAGGAAACAAAGGTGTTATGAGGAAGCACTGCCATAAAATGTCTTATGATTAGAAGCATATTGAATTTAACAGTATTAATTGTTAAAGTAAAACAAAGTAAAAGGGCTGACTTTGCAATACAGATGATGATGAACCAATAGCTTTCAAACTGAAATGAGAAGGAATCAGCCACATTGTGAATAAAACATGATGCATCGCCAAGTCTTGACCTGTTGTAGGTGTTAAAGTGTATAGGAGACATTCTGAAGTTGTTACACCTGTGTTATATCATCTCTATTGGGTGTCTGTACCTTTCCCAGCACAATTCAAAGTGCTGGTGATCTGTAAGGCCCTTTTACTGTTTGGGAGTGAGCAATTTGAGGGCCTTCCCATGAATCATCCCATTCCTGTGAGGTCATCCCTGGAGGCTGTGTTGGGAGCCTTCACTTCCAGTGGAGGATTTGTGACAGAGCGTTTTGGTGCCTGGCCCCTGGAATACCTTCCAGCAGAGATAAGAATGACTCCATCTTTGCTGGCATTTTGGTTGTGGTGAAGATTTTTTAAATTCTAACTGGCCCTTTATTCCAACTGGCCACATTTTTGGGGCTGCACTGTGCCAATCACAGTATGTCCTGTTGTTTTAATTCTACATGCAGCCTTGAGCTTATTTTTTGGGATTGGAAAGGCAGGAAATAAATCCCTTAAATAAATAAGCATAAAATACTCATCTCATCAGTAAGGCAATACGGAGGATATCAAGGGGATACAGTAGTTGCAGTAATGGTACGATCAAAAGTGTGTCTAGATACATTGTTTTATTTATTTAAAATGAAGTTTGAAACAGATCAGTAACACCAATTATATAGTGTCCATTATCATACTATATATGGTGTTCCAGCCATTTTCAACCACTGTGCCTTGGCACACTGGTGTGCCGCGAGTGGTCCACAAGTGTGCCACAGGAATTTGGGGGAAGGTCATTTATTAGTAGGGCCAATGGGAGATGTGAGCCTCCCCCTGCCCCAACTGGCAGCATGGTGTTCCTTGTCAATTGTCAAAAACTTGGTGGTGTGCCTTGACCATTTTAGTGCCTTGTCAGAACCCAAAGCTATGTTCGGCGGCATGGCTCCATCCCACTGAGCACTGTCGCAAACATGCCGTAAGGCACGTTTGCAAGCCTCACCGCCGGGCTCCTGCCCATCCTAGCCCAGCACCAGCCAGTGCTGGGCTAGCGTGGGGTGGTTACCCAGTCTCCGCAGCTTGGCGATCTCCTGGACCGCTGAGCCACAGCACAGTAAGCAGGGGCAGGGGCGGGGCATGGAGGAGACATATCAGGGAGGAGGGAGGCCGGCGGGAGGTGGAGAGAGGGCGGGGGTAGGCATGACCTGGAGGTGTAGCACAGGGAGGAGGGCAGTCTGGAGGCATGCCTGGGGGAGGGATAGGAGGCGGGTCCGCAGAGCTCCGCTCCGCAGGATCCAAGGCGCTCATGGAGAGCTCCATGCCCTACATGAGCGTCTTTGCCTTACAGTAAAGTGAGTGGCCTCATTACGGGGCTGCTTACCTTACCTGGAGGAAGGGGATGAAAATCCCCTTCTCCTGAGGCGCTTCCTGTGGTAGCCCAGGGCATGCAGGATCCAGCAGCAGCTGTTCTTGGTGCTGCCGAGCCTGGGTGCCCTGGACAGCTCAGGATTGGGCTGCCCGTGTGCCCTGAGAGATGGAAAAGGTTGAAATCTGTGTATCTAACAAACAAAATAGGGCCCAATTAGAAAATCTATAGGATTTGTGTACATGATGCACCTATTTAAATATGCTAAAGCTTGCTTTCAGCCAGTGAATAGCATGACATGGATGATATTTTTGCTACTTCCAAGAAGTTTGATTTGAGCCAAAGCTGCTGGTATCCAAATGCCTGTATTATATGTATTTTCTATGTATATAATCAAGGCACGCTCTGAAGAACAAATTATAATTCTGAACAGATTTTTTTTTTTTTTTGAGAAAAGGGTATTTTAGCTTCTTCATTAAAAAAAAATATTTTTCTGCAAACCATCAAGAGGTGTAGAATGTAGAATGTGCATAAACACCATTCATTCTGCATGCTCACCAACCACCATGGAAAACAGGCATGTACACACAGTAGGACAGGGAACTGTGTGCATTGTCTGATCTATGAAATCCCCTGAAATCTGGGGATTTCAGACACTGATCATCAAAAGTACATAGTGCCCAAGTGGAGAATATATACAGTAAACCCAGGCAAGGTATGAAATGCTACGCGAATGTGGTTGAACAGTCAACCTGAGCACATTATCCACCATCATTTAGAGACTGCAGATTGATAGAAACTGTTTATGCTGATAATTTGTGCACAGTCTCCACAATGCTTGGTATTTATGCCCATGTGTGTGGGTTTGGGGGACAATTCCTTTTGTCACATTTTACCTTTGAGAGACATAGCAATTGCAAAATGCTGTTATTTGTATTCATACTAAAAAGTGCATTGGAGGGGGGGGCAGCACTGATTTTTCCATAAACTCAGGCAATGTGTAATTGAATCTACTCATCAATAGATGGCCATCTCCTTCATAGAAGACAACTGACTTTAAAATGATGTGGAAACAAAGTCTCTGTATAAGTGACTGTATAAATAGACTTTTATTTCCCCCTTAAACATTGAAACAATGAAAAGACATCTTTAAACTACACAGCAATACAACTTGACTATTCTGAAGTAGCACTAGATTTGTCTTGGATTACTGGTTCTAAGGGACCAACAGCCCAACCCTAATTCCGGCGGCTCTGCTGGGTGCAGCAGTGCCAAAATGGCAACTGCTGCATCCAGCAGCACTGCCGGGGCTTCCGGAGGCCTCCTCAGGGGAAAGGGATTTTTGTTCCCTTCCTCCAAGTAAGGGCGCAGGAGCCACAATGGGTATCTTCCATTCTGCACCAGCTATTTTGCCTATGCAGGCTGGAGGAGCTCTGTGTTGGGTTTTTCAGCCCAACATGGAGGATAGGATATGATGGAGCAGGGCTCTGCTGGTCCCACCCCCCTCCCACCCCACTTCCTCACACTACCCTCCCCCCCAAAAAAAATGCCTCCCTGTCGTCCCAATGCTTTTACTGCCGCCCAGAGCTCTTACTGTGCTCTTGGAGGTATCCAGACAGTGCTGAGTTCAGCACTGACTGGCACTGGGTCAACACTGGCGCTGACTTCTCGTAGGGTGTCGCAGACGTGCCTTATGGCACATTTGCAACACCCAGTCCTGGTGCTGGAGCTCAGTGCTGGTGCTAAGAGGCTATCAGATTGGGCCCCAAGGCTGCATTCCTATACATACTTACCTGAGAATAAGCCCTAATGAATATAATGGGGGTGAGGCATACATTTTAAAAATAAATAAACTAGAATTAGAACAAGCCAGGACAGAACAAACCACAGTGTGATCCTATTTAGTTTAACATTTGCACCAGACCATTGTCTGTCATCATGAAATGTTCCAAACTACATTTGCATCTGAAACGGTTAGTTAATTGCAGTTAGGAACACCATTGTGAGGCAGCTCAGGAAGTAAAACCACTGTAAAGTAGTTCCTAACTGACCTCTGCTAACCTAGAAACATCAAATGATCCACACTGCCAGTGAGACTACTTTCTCATTAGAAAAGGAATGGAGGCTGTCCTTTTGCAAAAATAATTCCTAATGGCAACAGGAGAAGTCCTAACTCTGAAAACAGAAAAGACATGTTACATCAGTATTTAAGTGGATAAGATAATCATACTGAAGCTCTATCTGAAATCACTTTTCCTTTTACTCCTGTAACTAATTAACACAGAAACATAGATAAGATTTTAAAATTCCAACTTTTTTATTGTTCATTCACAGGATAGTTAGGACATTTTAAAATACAACACTATTTTGCTATTGACAGTATTTTGCAAAAGGTTGAAGATGTGGCTCTTCATGGAAGCTTTCCCTGGCCTGAGTTTACCTGAGTCATTGTTCCACCTAATTTTCTTTTATTGCTGCTATTGTCTTATTGTGTTTTTAATTCATTGTGCCTTTAGTTGATACTGTAAGCTGCCTTGAGACTCCCAAGCAAGAAAGGTAAGGCAGAAATGTTTAAAATAATTATTATTGTTTATATAATTATAATAAATAAATGAAAATATAATAAATAATATTTATACTCATATATGAACAGATAACTCTGACCACAAATAATTATTATAATAATAGCTAAAAAACAACAACAGAGCCTGTCTTTTAATTTGATGAATTGCTTTGCTTTCAGTTCTAAAACTAGTCTGAGAGTAGTAGACCATTTATTTAGACTTCTCAAGCTAACACACTCAAGGCCCACTTCTGATAACTTGCAAAAATCTAAAACTCCTCATTAAATGTCAGATAAATTGACTAGCCTAAGGGGGAGATGGGGGGAAGAGGATATGTGAGCTGGAGCCCAGTTTCCTGTAATTAATGAGCTCTGAATAAGCAGATCCAATCCAGCCTGAGTAAGAATAAAATTACTGCACCTAGCAAAGATCAAATAAGAAATATGTGAACTTTAAAGTGCTCGAACACAAATCAAGGTGGTCAGTTATTATAAAAACCTTCCAAAGCTCAAAAAGCTGAGGCTCAAAATGACCTTATTCCTTAAGCTTAGCAAAGCCTTTAAGCATAAATTCAATCCAACAAGGTGCATAGTTTTCTGTCCATGTCTAAGGAAGCTTTCAATATGCGCTAGTCTTCACAGAGGCATTTCACACAGTATCCAGAGATGCATCAACATATACTCCACTGGCAACTTCAGACAGTTACGTCACCAAGACAATTATACATGTATAATACACAGCTGTCACATTCACAAGGTATCAGAAGCATCCCAGGGCCTAATGGCACCCAAGGTGACGTTACATGGTGACATAGGAACATCACCCCCTATGGCACCATGCCACTCCCACACCTCTGCCTTTCACTCACCCCCTGCTTCTGGAATGGCTCCATTTTGGAGCCAAACAGAGCTGAGGGGGGGGAGCAGTTGGGCCCAGCTTCTCTCCGCCCATTGTCTCAAGCGCAAGTGCTGAGCACCCCCTGTGGAGAAGCCAAAACACACCCAGAACACCCTGGGCGGAGGGGAGGGCAGCGGTCCGCATCAGCTGCCACTTGCATCTCACATCAGTGCAAGGTGTTTCTTGGAGATTCAATGAGTCTTCCATTAAAATTTCAGATCCAGAATTACATCCAAAAATAGTCCCAATATTATCCTCGGTTGCTGTATTCTTATGAGTAAAGATACAGCCCAATGCTAACAAAAACTCTCCCCGTTAATGCAACCACACCAAAAGAGTGTGTGCTGCAACCTATAGTGTGTGTGTGTGTGGGGGGGGGGGAGTTACATAGGTCTCATGGTCATGGAAGTTTTGTTCCCTTACCCTCTGGCAAGCTGATGCTGCCTGAATGGATATCCTCAGATCTGTGTGAGGTGGTTGGCACAGAACTAGGGAGAGTAAAGAAGAGGGAACAAGAAGAAGATCCTGGTGCATGCCTGTGCCACCTGTATCTACCCCTTCGCTCTCCCTGCCCTGTTCCTCCCACTGCTGGCCCCAATACTAACTTACCCGTGTTCCTGTGGGTAGCCGGCTGCAACAGCAAGCCTCTGATACCAGCACCGTTTGCAGCAGAGGTTCTGAAATGAATACTGGCAATACACACAGAGTGTTCCGCTGTCTGTCTGTTCTGCTGTCATAAACGTTAGTTAGGATCGGGCCATTAGTGCTTCACTAGATCATGCTCAGATGCTCAGCAAAACATAGCAGAATTTAGCGTCACAACCCTGAAGAGTGTGTGATGATACAGTTCCCTGGTTGGCTAATTTTGTTTCCTTCTTTGCGTATTGATTCTTTTCTAGTTATTACCCAATCCCCCTCCCACCTCCAAGGCAACCATGGCCCTCCCTGCATTCCAGCCTGATTTGCCCACCCCTTCCCCCTATGCCCACTCTTCTGACAGGCAGCCCAATCCTAAAGACAGCACCAGAGTGGCTACTACTGCATCCTACAGCCCCATGGTCTTTCAGCCACCAGAGGTCTTTCAACCTCTTCTCCCAGGGAAAACCACAAGCCCTTTATTGGCTTTCAAGTCTGGGCCAGCTATTTTGCTGGTGCAGAGTTGAGAGACCCTGTGTCGGGCCAGAAGGCCTGACATGAACTTTAGTATCCGGCAGAGCAGAACTCTGCCGGTCCCACCCCCGTTCCAGTTCCTCCCCTGTGCTGCCCTCCCCCCACCAATCTCCACCCACTCCTGGCCTCCTCCCATCCTTGGCCAGCACTGCTGGAGTGCCAGTTGGCCCTCTGAGCGGCACTGACACTCAGCACCAACTGGAGCTGGCCCAGTGCCAGTGGCCCCTCCTCTCTGGGTGCCTCAGGCATGCCTTCTGGCATGTTTGCAACACCCAGCATTGGCAGTACACTTGTGCCACTAATGCTAAAGAGTTCAGGATTGGGGTCTTGCTGAAGTCAGGAGGGATTTCTTGGCCACCACTTTGCAGGGTCCTCCCCACTGTCTGCAGTGGTGGCCTGGAAATGCACCAGAAGGCATTTCACAATGTTGTAACTCATGTAGTGCCACTGGAACTAGCATTCCAGCAGTTGAAGCACTGCATAAGATTGGGGCCCTAGTCTTTTTTCATTTTGAAAGGTAATGAAGCTAAATTTTATTAACAAGGTCACATTCTGAATTCATGTGCAAATTTATCTATGAGTTTCTAATCTAAAATGAGCAATTTGTTCATACAAATTAATAATAAATAATAATAATAACTAGGTATTTATATACCACCTTTCTGGTCATCGGATTACTCCTCTGACTTTATTCAAGGCAGTTTACATAGGCAGGTGTTTCTAAATCCCTCAAGGGGATTTTTACAATCATAGAGGTTCTCTCTTTCAAGAACCAACAACATTTCAGAATGGATCTTCCTGGTTTGGCCTCATCTTCCTGATTTGGCCTCTATGCCTATTATGCCTATATGCAATCTCATAACTGGACCTTTTCATTTGGACATGCTCCGTTGTGTTGTTATCTTCTGCAACTTGTCATATCAAGGCAAAGACCTAGAATGTTGTCCAGATGCTTGATATATAACATAAAAAATATCCAAGATATATTAGTCTGAGCATGGTTACCTGCAAGAGAGACCCATTGATCTTAGTCGAACTTGCTTCTGATTCAATAGACATAGGGTCAATCTGTAATAAAATTAATAATGGATTGAAAGGATAATTGTGTCCACAATCAACAGAACATATAGCCTTACCTGTTAGGTTTGCCTTGAATAAAATATGATTACAACTAGGTTACAACTATCGTTCTGCAAAAATGACATAATACAAGTTAGTATTTTGGTTTTTTTAAAAGTATTAATTGAATTCACATGTTGATTTAGAAAACAACCACCAGCAAATATTTTGGCACTCATGGAAAACTTTCTAAAAAAGTAATATGAAGGTACATCTAAATGCACTTTTTTTTTCTTTAACAGCAGCTTCTCAAAAAGACTCTGGTCAACTTCAAGGCTGTTCCTTTTTTCAGACATTCCAATGGGGGGGGGGAAACAGGAAGAGGAGCTGGACTTTCAAGGTAACACAATAGGAGTTTGCAAGAGTCACAGGGGTATCCATTACAATAAACCAACCCATGCAACAAGGAGATTAAGATGTGGATTACCGACCACTTACTATGTGTCATACAGAAGAGAATAGTTTCAGATGCAAGCTTTATTTAATTTGGTACCAGCGGCCTTTCCTTGAAAGGATTAATGAGAAAGGGTTTTTTGTAGACATTTTTAATGGGCCTATGATAATCAAGATTGAGAAAAGCAACAAGTAACGACAGAGACGTCAACATTAGCCATTAAGGGATTTAATAACAAATTATCCATTGCTGAGTTAAACCAAATGACATCATTTATGTGCCCCGCTTAATTAAGGAAACATTGTATTCCAATTAAAAATAGGCTGCTGTGAAGATATTGTAGCACAGATCAATTTGAGCAAATGTGAACAGAGCCCAGAATGTACATTGATTGCAAATGGGGAAAGAGAAGGTTCCCCCCCCCACCTCTTCCACTTACAAGGCTGACTTGTAATTGATGCATTTTTTTCACCTTCATAAATTTCGTAAACGTGCTTGATGACTCCGTTACAAAGAAATGGTTCAGGTCTGCAGGGAAAAGAAACAAGAACTGCATGTCCTCATTTTTTTATTGTATTCCATTTCATTCTTTGTATTTGGGGGGAAAAATCAGTACCCTCTTCAGCAGTACAGCTGAGAAGAGACAAATCTAAATGCTCTTAGTTCAAAATATCGAATCTTCCAAAAGATAAGCACCCTGTTCATTACCTAGGCATTACTCACTGTTGACAATAATAAATATGTATATAAAGAAAGCATCACAGAACATTTCAGCTTGTTCCATCTATGTACTGTAACAGCTAAGTCCCATTTGGCTCCTTCAGGTTGCAATCCTATCCAAACTCACCTGGGAGTAAGGACCATTGAACTCAATGATACTTACTTCTGAGTAGACACGTATAGGATTGTGCTGACAGTTACAATAGAAGAAACCCCTTATGTTATTACAGTTAAAATGTCATCTTCTGTCTGGTAAAATGGGCATTTCCCTGCATGCAGTAAAAGGTAGACTAAGAAGCCTAATCTTGTCCCCTCCTCCACCCATCAATTCAACAGTGCCAAAATGGCTGCATCCTATGGTAGGAAGGCAGCCCAGGAGGTCTCGTCTAGGTCTCCTTGTTTCCTTACCTAGAGGTAAGCCTACATGGTGCGGGTGAGTCTACTTGGACCACTGTCAGCTATTTGGCCATGGGATTGGGCCCAGGAAGAGAGTAGCAGCCCAATCCTATGTATGTCTACTCAGAAGCAAGTTCCCTTAGTGTCAATGGGGCTTACTCCCAGGAAAGTGTGGATAGGATTGGGCTGTAAGGCTGCAATCTTAACCACACTTTCCTGACAGTAAGCCCCATTGAACAAAATAGGACTTACTTCTGAGTAGACCTGGCTAGGATTGTACCCTCAGGATATCTGAGGCACTGGTGCCACTGAACCTGCCCCTCTCCCAGGACTCAATCTGCCCACCCCATCCCTTCCCTTCCCTCTCCCACCTTGTTTCACCACCTCGGCACCTTCGTTTTGCCCTCTTGCCACCTCTTCCACCTCTCCTGATAACTTACCTGCTCTGGCAGGTGGCAGGAGACACAATGGTGTAAGTGGGAAGATGCAGGCCTTCCTGCCAATGCTGCCAACAGAGCTTTAAGTCACACACTGTCAGAGTGCCTTGTGACAGGTGCTGACTGCTTTATGGCTATCAGCCCTATCGCAAAGGGAGAACCGGCATTGACCAGAACCAGCATTGACCTTGCAGTAAGTATACGACAGGTTTGTAACAAAGAGAGGGTATATTCAGAAAGCTACTTCCCTGTGCAAACCCCATGCAAAAGAATGCATTGTTAAACATGTTCTACTGAATTGAGTCGAAAAGATTTTAGCAATCTGAAAAGTAAACTTACAGAAGAGGGTAACAACATTTTCAAAGCATCTCCTCAATGTATTGCTTAATTGTTTAGCATAAAGGCATTCTAGGAAAAATACATCTAATTTGTATACATCTCCATTTTGACAGGAAAATATTAATGTTTACCCACTGTAAATAAATCTCAAATTTGTACATGAAAATATTTTAAGCAGCACATACATATTATATACTTACTAGCATTCCAAGTCAGCAAAGTAAGCACTTCTACTGAATTCCAAAATACTGTCCAAATTTGCTTTTTAAGTACTTTTCTGTTTCTTTGCTAGAGTTTCATGGGAATTCTAGTACTAGAATTTTTAGATTGTGAGCCCTTTAAAATGGGACAGGGAGCCATTATTTATTTGATTTTTCTCTGTAAACCGCTTTGTGAACTTTTAGTTGAAAAGCGGTATATAAATACTGTTGTTAATAATAATAATAATAATAATAATAATAATAATAATAATAATAATAATATTGTGTGAGAATTCTATTATGATCTACAAAATACAATATATGATCTACAAAATACTATTATGATGTACAAAATACAAAATACAAAATAATACTTAAAAAATTAAGTTACTTGTTGTTACTTGTTATTAAATACTTGTTATTAACAGTATTTATATACCGCTTTTCAGCGGAAAGTTCACAAAGCGGTTTACAGAGAAAATCAAACAAACAACTAATGGCTCCCTGTCCCAGAAGGGCTCAAAATCTAAGAAAGGGCTCACAATCTCTTATTTGGAACTATAGATGTATTTGTCCAATCCAGAGACAATATCTGTACATACGCACAGAATGGATTGGGGACTACAGGAAACCATTCTGGACCAAATCAGAGCCTTGGTCTATTTAGCCCAGTGCTGTTCAAAAACAGACAGTAGGTCTCCAGGGTTTCAGGTGAGAATGTCTGCCATCCCTACTAAAATATTAACCTGGATCTTTCTGAGCAGAAATCATGTGCTCTACCACTGAACTGTGGACCCTCCCCTTGCTGTTTCATTATCCAACTATTAACCCATTTAAGCTTGGTCTAGTTTCAACTCAGCACGTGTCACCCACTGCCACCCACCCAATAGCCAGTGCCCTTTTCTCAAGCTTACTTGTAGAATGTGGGATGATGTAGAGGCCTTGCAGCAAAGACCTTAAGCTTGTACATTTCAAGCATGCCTAGGATAATTCATTGAACCCAGGAACCAGGTCCTTGGGCGCTTAAGCCAGGTCCTAACCCTCCACCTGGGTGGCTCAGCCTAGTGTCAGGCTGCTCAGATCAGGCAGTGGGCAGCCCTGGGGGCAGGAGGGTAGTGAGCAGGAGGTGGGGCTGGGATCCGACAGTTATGCCGGATCCCAACCCCCATTTCCAGGGAGATCGGAGCGACTTCAAGCTGCTCCGCTTTCCTCGGACTTGTGCCACCTCAAGAGGTGGCGCTAGTCTGAGGAGACCTATTGGGGCCAAGGTATCTTACCCAGGGGTAAGGGGAAAAGTTTTCCCTTGCCTCTGGCTGAGCTGCCTTGGGCCCCTATCCTGCGCTGGATACAGTGCAAGCCTCTTGGCTTGCCTGTTCTGTTACATGAAAATCCCCTTTTTCCTTTTAAGTTGTGATTTTATATCTGGTTATAAGCCAAACGTCTCACAGGTCCAATTTCCAAAACCCTGGTAAAAGTCACAAGTTTACACAACCTCTACCTCTCCATGCACACAACAACAAAGACTGTAGCAACAAAGACTTTAGCAACAAAGACTCTAGCAATGCAAAAGTGTCTCCTGATCCAATCACTGTTATGCAAACCCATTAAACCTCAACACACAGGACAATCAAGTCAAGTCAAGTCAAGCTCATGGTGACCACATCCCCATCCCCCAGTCAAGGAGTCTGGAAGAGTATCACTGTAAATCGTTGCTCATTTGTTATATTTGTTATTTGTCTCATTTGTTATATGTCTCATTTGTTGTAGCTTAATCACTCTTAAGTACCATATGCAAACTGCCTTCCCCCCCACAGGAGGTCAGCCATGGCTGGTAGCTGACTTCCTGCATGCTCCACGTGTCCCACTGTGTGTAGTGAGCATGTGCATCCGGGACAGCTCTAGGCCACATCCGGGTCATTCAGGTCAGCATCCAGGTCAGCAAAAACCCTTTTAAAAGAGAGAGTTCCTGCCATGTGCTCTCTCTGGCTGCCCTTCCAAGGCAGAGGGTCCTCCATAGGACTCTCCACCCAACTGCTTTTCAGGACAGGTAACTATATCTTGTGTCTGAAACCTTTTCCCTTCTCCCCCCCCCTTTTTTTTTCTCCCCTTCTCTCCCCATCTTTAGTCAGAAATTGGGTTGGCAGACCAGGGACCCCTAAAATCCTCCCCTACAAATTTCCCTTTTCCTGATTTCCTCAGATGCACCAAATACTGTTCACATGCAACCACCATTAAAGCTAGGTACAATATATTCAAGAACTAGAACCAAGAAATGTGCATTATGTTTACCTGTGTGCTTTTGCAATAAAAATATAATCCTATTGAAAGTTATCTTTCTTCCAGTCTCTTTTCAGGCTAAAAAGGAATTTCTTTGCATTACGCTGTCTTGTTATCTAGCCTGCGATCCTGAAGTTTCCAATGAGGGCACTGTAAATAATTCCACTTAAAACATAACAGCCCTTTTTGGTAACAGTTCCAGTGCAAGGTAGGATTGTGCCCTTAGGCTGTGTTGCAGTATCATAATATTATAATTGAAAGCACTTTTCATTTTATGTCTTCTCCAAATATATACTAATACGTCAATCTTTGGGAAGCCTGTTAAAAGCTTTGCTTGCTTGGTAAGGCACAATGTTTAAAATGCCCACCTTGGTTAGTTCATAAATATTCTCTTTCACACTCCATTCTGACCTTTCCAAATGTTGATGTTAACATGTGACTGAAGGACACTGAAGGATATTTGTGTTCATGGGTCAACTTGCTGCTGAGCTTGCATTAATTTCTTCTTCTTCTTCTTGGCTCATTCTCCCAATATCTGCATGCAAACTAGCCCCTGGATCCCATGTAATTGAAAATGTACAGTTTTGTGCTTCCCTTTGAAAGAGGACAAGCACAACAACAAGCTCCTATTCAGAGCTAATTCACAAAGTAGCCCTGCCATGTCTCACTGACTGCTCTCTAACAAGCCCTTCATTCATGGCGGTTTTGTGCAGCTGAGCTGTTTCTACCTCCACCAGTGTTGCAGACCTTTAATCAAACAAATGTACAAGCAAGCTCAACTACTTAACTGCTGTGCTTGTTCTGTGGACTGAGGTAGCCAACTCTAACAAAAAAGAATTTTATCCTGCTTGGGGACGAGTACATTTCCTTTCTGTTGTTCTCAACAAAGGGCAGCAGGTACAAATGGTCTCCTATCTGTGTCACTGGGAAGTGGAAAGCAATTTGTTTCTGTTAAACAGGATGGGTCTAGCTTTTATTTTGTTGGCTTTCCCACTCCTTAACCTGTGCCAATCATAGCCTTTAATCTGAACTGCCCTTGACCGTATCTACCATGCCATGGAAGAATTCCTTCCCTTTTTCTTCTTGCCCTCCTCCCCCACCATGCACATGTAATTGTGAGAATGCAAGGGAAAGCCCTGGGGTATTGGGTTCAAAACACAATCCTGCCGTTCTCAGAATGGTACAAAGAGTAAACTTGAATGCAACATTGAGTTCTGTCAGACTGCACCTGCTGGTGATCCCTCTTCCCCTCCAGTTCATGGTGGGGTCAC
Organism: Tiliqua scincoides; assembly: GCF_035046505.1. Lineage (NCBI taxonomy): Eukaryota > Metazoa > Chordata > Lepidosauria > Squamata > Scincidae > Tiliqua > Tiliqua scincoides. The sequence continues at coordinate 173,614,926 of NC_089823.1, forward strand.
TGTACGCTTGGCTATACCCTGGTGGCAATGAGAGCTACTGTGTTTTCTGTTCGCAGTGAGATTAGATCTACAATGTTTGACCTGCCGAATTTATTTTGTGTCTGATGAAGCAGGAAAAGCCAGGTGAGTATCAGTGTCGACCAATCTGATTTCTTTTTTTTTTTTTTAAAGCACAATTCATTTTCAACTTTTGCCCCATTAAAATGGTTGGAATGAATAGATGCATTCATAATTGGCTAGCATACCTGCATCTCTGTTTCTGAGATGAAAATGTAGCCAAGTGTGGAAATTTTTGTATTTGGGATTTAAAAGTCAATTAAAGTTTTAGCCAACAGGGTTTTACGTTCACGTTATTAGACCTTCATGATTCTTTTCTTCCTTCTCATTTCCTTGTAATCCTCCAACCCAAATGTCCTGCCTCCATTTTTTTAATGCAGTCATACGTTTGAGAATGCGCTTCTGCACATCTGAATGTAGGAAGGAGCTAGAGCAGGACTGCACCTCATTTTGTAACCCATCAAGCTGAAAACAGCCTGCTAGCCATGTATCATGAGCTTCTATATCTCAGGATTAACTAAGTAAAGTTGTTTTAATACTGCAGCAAGTTTACTGGCTCAGGATTACCATATCTTATTTGGTCTATCTTCTTGCCCAATTGTATGGATGTTGGGAAGAAGGTCCTGTGCGCACTCAATGTACTAAGAGTTCTCTTTTTAATTCTTCTTAGCAAGTAGGAAATCACTGTTTGCATGTGCTTTAGCTCCAGTAAGACAGAATGCTTTGTTATGGCCCAGAATGGCAGTCGGGCTCTTGGCTGTGTCTGTGTTACATATGTGCAAGATAGCAAAGCTCCTTTGAATTGGTCCTAAAGCTGGATGTGTATTCTAAATCCAATGATGCTGGCAAACCACTCAGATAGATAGGGTTTGAACCTGGGATCTTCTGTCTGCAGATGTGCTCTGCTGCTGAGCTACAGACTCACTCAGAGCTTTATGCAGTAAGAGAAGCACCTCCTCAGGTTCCATATCAACATAGCAGTCTTTCACATGTGGGACTGTACAGGGACATGAAGTTGAAAACAGAATTGTTTACCTGCAACAACTACTCCCTGAACTCCTGTGTAGTCACACATTTGGCCCATCAGCTATGCAATCCTTTGTTTACTGCCCTCATGCATCTTACCATCAGCTCCATGCGCTAAGTGCCTTGGTTCAACAGTGTAAAATGTTGTAGTGATCTGGTTCCATTACCAAAAATATCTTGACTAAAGTACTGGGATCTCAACTGTTGTATCAGCCTTCAGTACAGCCACTTTAAACCTTTTTCAGCTCATGGCACACTGTCAAGGAACTATAATTATCAAGGCACACTCCCAGTTTTTTACTTACATTTAATTACTATATTACAATTAATTTTTAAATAATATAATTAATACAATTAAATCATTACATGACAAAGAGCACAATCCTAACCAGGTCTACTCAGAAGAAGTCCTATTTTGTTCAGTGGGGTTTACTCTCAGGAAAGTGTGGTTAGGATTGCAGCCAAAGACTGGGGATGTGCCTGTGGGACTTACTTCTGAGTAGACATGCCTAGGATTGGGCTTTTGGTTGCACTCTTTTTTCTCAAATACATGAGCAGGCAGTTGGCACTTCTCTCTCCTCCTCTCCCCCACCCACCCCCTCCCACAGGCACACCCCCCCCTAATCTGTGCAGTTAGCACCTCTCCTAATATCCCTCCCCTCACTGGTCTACACCTTCCAAAGGTCCAGAATCACTTGCCTCACATTCCCCCCCCCCCCCCCACAATTGCTTGCTCCTGTATTTCAGGAAAAAAGTGTGACTGGCAGACACTTTGCCCAATCCTAGGCATGTCTACTCAGAAGTAAGTCCCATTATAGTCAATGGGGCTTACTCCCAGGAAAGTGTGCCTGCCTGGCTTCATCCTTCTCACTCCACCCAGACTTCTTCCAGGCTTTTCTGGTTGCCCAATCAGCAGGCAGGGCAGACAAGGGATTTGATACCCAATCCTAGGCATGTCTACTCAGAAGTAAGCCCCATAATAGTCAATAGGGCTTACTCCTAGGTAAAGGAGGATCAGGTTGCAGCCTTCCTCTTGCTCACAGCAGGAGATGCAAAGCAGCCATGGCTGCTCCTTTTTTGCTGCTGCCGCATGAGGGTCAAAGCAGCCGCTTCTCCTGCCCAAGGTTGCTGCCTGCCTCCTCTGGCCCAGGGCACTCCTGAAGCTGCCTTGCGGCACACTAGTTGAAAACCTCTGCTTTAGTATAACACATCAGTGCCTATTAAGGGCAACCTTTTGAACTGAGAACAGATCTTCATAAGGCATTGAAAAGTTCCTTGGAACTTCTTGGGTTCATGTCTTCTCTCACCACCTTCATGCATTCTTGCACAAGGGTTAACTATTTATGGTAAAGTAAGGAATTTGCACTTGTTCAACTACGGATGGCAGAAATGGCAATGCGCCACCTTCAGAAGTGGCTATGTACCAACTTCAGTGCATTGCTTCTTTGGGAAGAAATGTCCTGGTGTCACCTTGGGCCAGAAGTTGAAAAAGAGAGCTTTTGTGCTATACACAATTTCACTGTTGGCGTTACATAGGAAAGGGGATGACCTTTTCCAGTACCCCTGGGGTTCTTACATATCCAGTGGCAGTTTAATAAGCTTTAACTTTGCTAGCATTCCATTCTTCAGCTTACATAAGGAGATAGATTGAGCCCACAGCAATCTTGGGAAGTAGATGACCTAGGGTGCAATCCTATGTGGGTGGCCATAGCTCCCTCACTGGCACTGAGTGTCACAAATATGGGGTAAAGCACATCTGCAGCACCCAGAAAGGAGGAGCTGCTAGTGCTGGGCAAGCACCAATCGGAGCCTTAGTGCCACATGGAGGGGCAGCCAGTGCTCCTGCAGCTCCACTGGTGGTATTTTCAGGGCAGGGGGGAAGCAGGAGTGGGTGGAACAAGGGGAGGAATTGGCCCGGGAGGGACTGTCGAGACATATCCCATCCTATCTGCCATATCCTATCCTCTGTATCGGGCTTCAAAGCCTGACACAAAGGCTCTCAAGTCTATGTTGGCAAAATAACCAGTGCAGACTTGAGACGCCCCATTGGGTGGTCTGGGGATTTCCCCAGGGGAAGAGGTCAAAAGTCCCCTTCCCCTGAGAAGCCCTCCAGAGGCTTCAGTGGTGCCACCGGATGCATACATTTTAGTACCACTGCACCCGACAGATGCATAGGGATAGGACTGGGTGTGTAGCCACATCCATTGAAAATCTCATTAGTGAAGGCTGTAGGAAGTCAAGATAAGCTGTGAGCTCATCAGCATTTAGGAACTATTTCTCTATGACACCCCTGAAGGGTCTAGTGAGGAAATGGAATAAGTTCAGCTTTGCCATATGCTGTTTAAGCTTAACTGCAGCTAGAGTCTACAGCAGTCTGATACAGATGTTCTCCAGTTGGACCACTATAGGGATCTTGACACCTTGAGCCCTTAAGTTAAAAAGCTCTTCAGGCAACAATTTGTTATTCTAAATGTCAAAGTAAAATGATAATTATGATTTTTCTGGCCAACACTCTCTGTTGTGGTGTTTGGAAATGCTAATACAGATAGTATTACTATCTTACTGCCATATTTTATTTATTTAAATAGACCTCACAATTGCAAGTTCCTCCGATAGAACCAGACCAAAGTAGAACTCAAGCTGTCTCCAAAGCAGAGAAAGAACTGACATTAACTCCTTTTGAGTAGCTTTAGCTTGTGTTGAATGGATCTAATGTTCTTATTCAATTTGATACAATTACAATAAAAATTGCAATCTAAGGCAAGTAAGTGAATTTTGTATCAGGAGTGAAATACAATCTGCTAATATTGGTTTGAAAATACAATTTTAGGTCTGGTACAGCAGGTCCTGACATTTCAAATGAATCTGTCCTCTAACAAAATTAATGACACTCCAGATTGTTTAAGAATGGCTGTTAAGCTATACTTATCTATCATTGGATCATGCTGTATAATCCAGGAAGTTATAATGCAGCACAGAACACAGTTCTTTTAAAGGAAACTTCAGCTGGTGTTCTTTGAAAAATGAATTGCCTGGCAATTTAAGGCTAAGGGACACACCAAAAGTAAAATAATAATAATAATAATAATAATAATAATAATAATAATAATAATAAGTACACCTCTGTAAGCACTTCAAAAATTCCTACAAAGCCTACACAGTTATACTTATCCAAGTCTTTTCCAAAACAATTTATCAGAAATCTGGATAGAAGGGAGAGTTATGTTTACATAATTATATTTATGTTGGTTAGTATGAGGGTCTCCAGTAGAAGCTGAATACGAGTTCTTGTAGCAGCATGATTCCTGATGAGCTCAGTGGGTCTTTGGACTGTGCTATCACAGAGATCCCTGTGCTTGACCATGGCCTACAGAATTTAGATGCAACATCACAAAAGGCCCACTGTGGAATTGTGGCCTGATCTGGAAATGCAGTTCAGACAGTTGGTAAGCTGGTCTGGTATCTAGACACTAGGGTTTGTCCCCGTCCCCCCCCGTGGCATCACTCGTGGGGTGTGGGGGGTGTCGGCTGCACTGGGTGACGCGCATGGGGATGGTGCGTACTAGTGACCAAAATTGCTAAAATTGCAGTTTTTAGGAATAATACCATCACGTTATATACCATACAATGCATAATTTACAGCAGAATGCAATGAAAAAACCACGTTGAAATATCTGTGTTCTTTCAAAAGGTATAGCCAAAAAACCAGAAGGGTGGGGCAATGGTACATCACCATGCCCACCACCTGGGTCATTGCCCCACGCACTGCATGGGAGGAGGTTAATCATGGGGGTGACACTCTGGTTTCCCACATTGTAAGATGCAAATCCTAGTGACACCACTGCCTCCCCCAGTGCGAGAGCTCATTGCGTCACCCCTTCCTGTACCAGACCATACAGAATAAATTACAATATCATACATGCAACCTAAATGCGGTGGCTTCACTAGGGTTGGTGAAACCCCGATTAACTTTGTTTGTTTGTTTGTTTACTTACTTACTTATTTACTTAGAGCCCAATCCTGTGGTGTGCGGCACGGCTCCGTGCTGTGGACCACAGTCGCAAACGTGCCATAAGGCACGTTTACGGGCTTACTGCTGGGCTCCCACTGGAGCTAGCTTTGGGCCAGCGTTGGGCCATCCAAATCCAACTGGCCAGCGTTGGGCTAGCACCCAGTGGGCTGCGAAACAGGAGGTGGGGGCGTGGCTGGGGGCATGGGGAAGGTGTTCCAGAGAGGAGGGAGGCGTGGCCAGGGGCATGGGGAAGGTGTTCCAGAGGGGGGGAGGCATGGCCAGGGGCGTGGGGAAGGTGTTCCAGAGAGGGGGGAGGCGTGACCGGGGGCATGGGGGAAGCGTGTCGGGACAGGGGAGAGGTGGGGAGAGGTGAGAGGCTCACCCTACATGAGTGCCTTTACTTTAGCAGCGACCAAAAGGTCACTGCTAAAGTGAGTAGCCCCATTGCGGGGCTGCTTCCCTTACTTGGGGAAGAGGATGAATGTCCCCTTCTTCCGAGGAGCCTCCCGCGGTAGCGTGGAAGGTGCAGGATCCGGCAGGAGCCCACCATGGAGCCGCCGGACCTGGGCGCTGTGGGCAGCTCAGGACTGGGCTGCAAATTACTTACTTAACAGTACAGGTCACTCTACAAATCAGCAACCAATAAAAAACCAATGACCAACTTGATGACATTCACCACATAACTGAAAAAGAGCCCAATCCTGAGCTCAGCGCGCCAGCGTACCGCCAGCGTGCACTGTACCCTAATGCCTGGCAAGCGCCCATACTAGCTCAGTGCTGGCTGGTGCTGGGCTAGCGCCGGGCAGGTGAATGGACCACCGAGCAGTGGCGAGGAAAGTCGGGGCAGGGGGAAGGAGGCGTTCCAGGGAGGGGGGAGGCGGTGCAGAGCGGGGAGGACGGGGAGGAGGCGTGATGGGGAGGCGGGTGGCAGGGAGAGGGTGGGGGGAGATGTGCCTGGGGGAGGGAGGCGGGAGGGAGGGAGCATCGCTCCACCGGATACTGAGCCCCCGTGTCAGACTCAGCACCTGACACAGATCTTACCTCACTGCCGACCTTTTGGTCAGCGGTGAATTGAGTAGCCCCATTGCGGGGCTGCTCCCTTTACCCGGGGAAAGGGAATGAAAGTCATTTTCAGTGCTGCTGCAGCTGCATGCCCTTGGAGCTCAGGGCATGTCTACTCAGAAGTAACTCCCATTATAGTCAATGGGGCTTACTCCCAGGCAAGTGTGGATAGGATTGGGCTGTCAGGCAGCAATTCTAACCAACTTTCAAGCACTAACATAAGGGTAATGCAACTTTGAGGAAAGGGAACAAGCATTCCCTTACCTTGAGGAGGCCTCCATGACTGACCCCCAACTCCAGAATGCAGCACATGCCCCACTGACCCAGCTATGCCAGTGCTGGAAAGTTGGTTAAGATTGCTCCCTAAGAGTTATGGTATTAGCTCTGACACATGGAAATGAGGACTGACTCATACTAACACCTTTTTGGTTCCCTGCTGTGTCATAACACCTCACTGGCTCTCAGAACAATCAATCTCATTGTTCGCTTTTTAGTTAAGTAAATCTACTTTTTGTTACATAAAGCAGTTGTGTTTTCCATTTTTGGTTATTTGGCTATAATGTTTGATAGAATGTAGGTATTTCAACACAGTTTGTTTTGTTGCATTATGCATTAAATTATCCATAGAATGCTATATAACATGAGATAATGTTTGAAAATACCAAGATTTTTACCCTTTTGGCCAGTAGTGGTGTGTGTGTCCCCCGAGTGCATCAGTTGGTGCAATCTCTATCCCCCACCCCCACACTCCCTTGAAATGCCAGTGGTTGATATTCAAAGTTCCTAAGGCAGGCTCCTGAAAGGGAAATGCAGGGAGCTGAAAGTAATGAAAAGAAAGAGGTGCTAGGTAAAAATGAATCAGAATGTATCAAAAAAATTGCTAGAAATGTAAGTGTGTGGGAGGATTGTTTTATCATATGTGGTGGTCACATAAAAAAATGCAACTATATTGGAGAATGGTAAAGAGTTTAATACAAGAGATTGTTGGCTTTATTATCCCGTTGAAACCAGAATTATTTTTGCTTAGTATTACTTTGGATGTTATAGATAAAGAAAATGATGTGTATTTAGTTATTAGGATATTAACAGCTGCTAGAATTTTATATGCTAGATATTGGAAAAATTCTAGAATTCCAACGAAAGATGAACTAATAGAAACAATAATGAATATCGTAGAAATGGATGGACTTTCAGATATATTGGATCAACAGCGAAAATTGACACAGACTGAGCAATGGAAGCCATTTTATGCTTGGCTGAAAATGAATATTTAGAAAGTAAAATATAGGGCATTTGGAAGAACTTATTATATACGATATGGATAAATTATAATAAGAGGTAAAAGTAGAAGAGAAAATAGATTAGGAGATATAGTATGATTAATTAGCAAAAGTGGTATATGGTATTCTGCACTCCTAAATATATGTCTATGTTTGTATTGTTTTGTATTGTCGATGTAGTGTATTGTTGATGTTTGTGATAAAAATTGAAAAAAACAAAAACAAAAGAAAGGTGCTAGATGGCTGGGGCAGAATTCTCCATGGCCCTTGAGAACAGCTGGTCAGTCCTAGACTGCAAGTGGTAGAAGTCTCCAGGACAGAAAAAGAGTGAGAGAGAGTAGATGATGGAAGGACAGAAGTGAATAAAACCAAGCAGCTAAGGGGCAACTGCCCTATAGTCGTTGCGGGAGGAATAAAGATGGAGCTCCAAATAAAGAGGGGCCATTATACCACAGCTTTTCAGATGATCCTGGTTCTTAGCCCCATGGAAGTACGGAAGCAAGGTATCCTTCTTTCCCCACCAAAAAACATACGGGGCCCAATCCTACCCAACTTTCTAGTACTAATGCAGCCATAACAAGGGGACATGCGCTGCATACTGCTGTGGGGGTGGGGGAGTAACAGAGGCCTCCTCAAGGTAAGGGAATGTTTGTTCTCTCTCCAGGCTGCATTGTGGTTGCATCAGCACTGGAAAGTTGGATAGGATTGGGCCCACAGTACTGCTCTCAAAACATATGAGGTATGGGGACCACCATATGTTATCTTTTGAATATAGATGGCAGCCGGTTTGCCATTTGAGGATGTACACGCATGCATAATATTGGACTTCTGAAAATGACAGTGGTAGACCTCAATGGCAGAAGATGAAGTACACTGTATTATAATAAATGCATAGGCACCTGTAGTCGGCAGTGGGCCCCATTTCTGTCAGGTCGACCATACTTTGAAAACACACTTTGGTGTGTATTTTAGTTGTGCTTATGTTCTCTACTCTAGTTGTAGAAGTACAGAAGTTGGAGGACACTTCCCTTTATCATTCTGTCCTTTGCTCTATTTACTTCCACTCACTGGCTTGTTGTAATTACAGTCGGGGACTCAGTTTTGGACCATTCAGATAACCCTTTTTAATAAATAATAAGAGTACCATTTATTGATTTAGATATTGGCTGGTTGGGAAACACAGACTGCACTCGGCAATGAAAATAATGTCACTCATTTTTCATTTTGGGCAGCAACTTCTCTGCACCCCACCTGGGCTATTTGCTTTTGCATAAACTGTTGTAGACCTTGTTTTCCTCTCAGTTACACTGCTGTAAATCAGAAGAACTTTACTAAAATCAATGGGGTTTATAAATGGAGCCCCTTAATAGAGCCAGGGAGATAAAAAGATATCGGTAAACAACATACTAGAAAGAATCTTAGCTCTCTTGGAGTATATGAAAAATCCCCAGGGATTTCAGTGGAGCCAGAAATTTACTCACAATATCAAAGCTGAGGAACAGCCATGTTGGCTCAGATCTATGGCTCATCTTTCCCGTTATCTTTTTCCAAGTAGAAGACCATGGAAGATGCTTTATGATCCAGGCACTCAATGTTTGATGTAGCCATAAGAACTTAAAAGACACCTGTTTGATTCGATCAAAGGCCCATCAAGTCCAGCATTTCATTTGCTACAATGGCCAACCAGATGCCTCTAGGAAACTCATGATTGAGGCATTCAAGCCATTAGCCCTCTGCTGTTGTTGCTCTCCCAGTAACTGGTATTTAGGAACACCAATTCCACTGAACATAGAAGTTACATGACAATAGCCATCTCCATAGATCCTGAATTTATCTAATCACCCTGCCCTAGTGGTCATCGACACAACCCATAGCAGTGAATCCCATACATTTACTATATATTATGTGACAAGGGATGTTCTCTTGTTTTTCCCAAATCTTCTGTCAATTCATCTCACTGGGTTATTCTGAGATCTAGTATTATGAGACAAGCTCATAAAATTCTTCTCTATTCACTTTGTCCCTACCTTGCTTAATTTTACAAACCTTTATCATATCCCCTAAGGAGATACTGACAGATGACTGAAGAGGTAAACTTTTACCTAGCCCCATGGAAATTAGGTAATGTTTAAGTCCCACTGAAGTCTCAACTAAATGCCAAACTACCCATGACACTAAACATGTTCGGGTGTAGTCACAAGCGTAAACTCACTCAAGAGTAGCAGTGGCATGGGGCTGTGATTTGAATTGGAACTGCAGCACAGAGATAGGGGTCTTTAACCCTTTACCTTGGCATTGCTTTTCAGCTGAGAATTTTCTCTACAAGTTGGCTAATTTAGCTGAAAGGGTGATTGTGGCTAATAGCATTTTCAGGGTTAAGAAGCCATTTAGGACAGGCAGCTTTCAGTGAGAAAACAAACTGGAGGTAAAGGGTTAAATATTTCTTATCATGGGATAAACCTATAACCCCTAACCTCCACACTGTGGTTCCAATCCAAATTTCAGTACTGTGTGGCTCCTGCTCTTGAGTTAACTTAAATCTGTGATAACACACTTGTACATTTCAAGTCCAATTCTGTCCCCTACCATCTTCTGCCATGGAAGCGCACTGATGAAGTGCATGCTGCTTGCTATGATGGTGGGGGGCAAACAGATGGCCAGCAAGAGGTAAGTAAAAAATCTTGTTTACTTACATCCCAGTAGCCCACCTGATTGTTTACCGATCCTCTTTGTCCCACACCAGCTATTTTGCTGTCATATATCTGATGACTGGAAGGGGGTGGAGCAGGTTGTGAAATTGGGCATAGGATCCAGTATGCATCTTTGGTACTGACATCTACCTTCTCCAGCCCTGCCTGTCTCTCTCTATCCTGAACCTCTTCCAAATTGCCCATGAGCTATCTCCTCCACCACATTACCTGGGCCTGCAGAATCTGCAGGTGAGTCTGACGCATGTGTGGGGCCACTGGCCATTTCTGCTAGCAGCTCTATTGCACATAATGATGGTGCAGCTTTCATACTTCCACAACAGGGCTGACAGCAGCGGATCATGAGATTCACTGCCATAGGCCCTTGATAGGATTGGGCTGTTAGTGCCGCATGTAGTTTGGCCCTTAAATGAAGTCAATGAGACTTTAAAAATTCTTTTCTTTCTGTATTGTACTACAGTTGGAAAACAGCTGTTGCCTTGACTGAAGAAGGCCCACTGTGACATTATTCTCTTGCCCTATCCAGTGATGTCAGATAAGAACTCACTCTATTCAATAGATTTGCAGATGAAAAAGATGTCTGGTAAATGTGATCAGCATAAGCAAAACTGCCCTGGCTGCACATGCTTGGACAATGACTGGAAAGTACACCGATATAATCCAGTCTTCTTCAAATTAATAAAAATTAAGGATGTACCAAGTTGTGGATGGGCAAAGTTCAAAGTATCATTTTAAAAAGGCCCTTTGTTAATATTAATTGAACGGTCACCCATTCTGGGTAACTGTCTCAGAGGTTTCTCACCTATACACTGAAATATATAGGTACCAAATACAAAGATCCAACCTGGACAAATGTAGAGTTTCATTAAGATACGTCTTTATCCCAGAACATCTTTTCTTCATTTCAGCTTCGTACTGCACTGAAAAGCTCTTATAGCAACAATCTATCAAATTTTAACTGCTGCACAGCAAAATAGACAACAAAACATTTCTTCTTCTGTATTCCATGCATTTAAAAAATATGCCACTCAGAATTCCTATTTCTTGACTGATCTGGCTCTTGCGGCTAAATTAAAGCAATGATTATCTTATAATATCTTTATAATATTGCCTGTCCTTAAATCTCTGAATCCCATCTGGGAACTTGAAAGGCGTGAAATACTCCATAATAATCTCACAGCCACAGAAACGGATCTTAAAAGCTGTAATCACATGATAAATGTCTGTCTGACATATACCCACTATGTGGTCATGCCCTGGAGACAGATGCCAAGAACCAACAGGAGCAAAAAGCGGGAGCTGAAAGACAATTCCTTTAATGCTGTTTGTGTTTTCACTTGCTCTTTTGCAATGACTATGCTGAGCAAGATAGACATTGCCTAAATTTTTTACGTTCAGGTAATTACAGTAGGATATGGATTTGCCAGTCAGGTTAGGGGAGACCAATTAAGCTGCACAAATCACAGCATAAAGAATGAACCTGAAACAAAATCCACTGTTCTGGGGGGAACAAATGAAGGCAGAAAGACCACAGCTATGGTACATCTGTAGTATTCGTATTCGAACTGGGCTGAATGTGGTTTCCTCAAGCAGCTTAAAATCAGTGATTTCAGGACAGCTAAACCCTTTCTTCCTCAAACCCCTGCATCCAATTCACTTGGTAATGGTATTTATATGTGACAAGGTACTAGTGAAATGCTTACACAGGTAAATGTTTTATCCACCACTTCTGTGGGGCCCCAGCACTCCATAGTAGTGGTTTTCAAGCCTTTTAGCACCAGGACCCACGTTTTCGAACGGCAATCTGTGGGGACCCACTGGAAGTGATGTCGTTAACTCGGAAGTGAAGTCATGGCCATAAGCAACATCATCAAGTAGGAAAATTTTTAACACCCCCATGTGACAAAATCAAATCAAATCAGTTAGTTAACCAGTAAACAATTTACAATAAGTATAACTTTAAAAAAATTATTTACAATTAAGAACTCTCCTAACTCTCCCAAGCATTTGCTGATCCGTTAAAAAAACAATTACTCCTAGGAAAGTGTGGATAGGATTGCAGCCTTATCCATACAGTATGGCATAGAGGCTGGAATGGAACAGGAAGCACCAAGGCAAAGTTATCCGGAGAACTAGAGATGACTCCAACAAAATAATCAAACTGTACAGAAACACAAAGAGCATGTAAGGTCGCTACCTGATCTAATTTCCTTCCCTTTAACCTAAGGAACAAGTTAACCTCATTCCCCAAATGATTGCAACAGTCCATTGAATGCTTTTAGACCTACATTTTCCACTGTGTGTACTGCTCCCCGTGCAAAGGCCTCCTCATTTGCTTCAATAAAGGGATTAGCTCCATATGTGTAAATATAACTCATGTGCATATAGGAAACTGACCTGCCTGATTATGCAAGCAGCCTAGGCACAATTAAAAGAGCAGCTTCTTGTATGTGCTCAAAGTGCAGCTCAGAATGCTCTGTGATATCACAGGAAATTCCGAGTGAATTCTCAGTTTACACTTGCCTCACCCTGCCAGTGACGCAAACACTCTCTGCAGCTGGCCCTAGATGCACATCCTCTTTGAAAGTTAAAGCAGAGGATTGCAGATAAGTTTGGGTCCTGATTCCAAAGAGGATCATACACAAGCTGGGGTTGTGATAAATACAGTTCACAGAGTTCCTGCTTCCACAGATCATAAGCACTGAGTCAGTTTTGCTATTTAAGGCATTCTTTCCATTTATATCCTAGCCCTTACAAACACAATGCAATGCAAAAAAGAAAAAAAAAGTATGAATAAATCCAAAGTTTCCCAACTAATTTGGTATTTTGATTTTGTCATCTCAATCAACCAAAGCAACACTGGCTAATATTAACAACAGAAATAGCAGGTGTGCACTTCAGATGGCTGAAACACAAAAGAGAACACTCTTGGGATTTAAAAAATGCCAGCTAGAAGTTCTTTGTACAGGTGGACCCGTATCTTATTCCTTGGCTGTACCCAAAGTATGGAATTTATCTGTCTGCCAAAAATCAGGGATTTTCTAAAGGTTAATTTTACTCATTTATCCAGTATATCTAATACTTTAAGGAAAAGGACTGCTCACCCAACAGTTAACCACATGAATGAAGAAGTATGACTTAATTTTATATTAAAAACCAATGGGAATGCAATTTTAGGCACAATTTTCAGTTACAAAAAAGTGCAACTGAAGTGCCCCACATATTGGTCTCTGAAGGTCAATTTATACCAGTATTTTTTGTACTCAGATGTGATAGCCAACCATACATTAGTTCCACATTAGAAAAGAAATGTGCCTGTACAGGTGTGCTCCATTATCCAGGGGGAGTTCTGTTCTGGAACCCCCCATGATTAAGTGAAACCATGGATACCAAGGGGTGCCTCCTCTGCGCTCCAGGGTAGCATTTTTTTAGCCTCTAGGAGGCATTTTGAGCCTGGCAGAGGCAGCAGGTGGACACACATAGCCTCTGCTGGGCTCAGAAGACCCTCACCTCTGGAGGGGGTGTGCAGTGGGGCTCATACGGAGGGCACACACAGGGAGCCCCACGGACCTGATCCATGAGTAACTGACACCATGGATATAGGATCCATGGATACGGGCCCCCCATATCTGTTTTTCCTGTATCCACACCCTCCCACCCTTGAACCACCCCTTACCTGGCATGCCCCCTACCCTATTTCACTCAAAATCCTCCCCCCCAAACCACTACAACTGTTACTTGGAGCCACAGTAACACATGTGGGGCCTCCAGCTGTTTGTGCCAGTGACCCCAAATTGCATGACTTTCACACTGCCAGAGCAGGGTTAATGGTGGCGGAAAGTGAGATCCACTGCCATAACCGCAGATAGGATTGGGGTGTTTGCTTATGATTTACATGCTGAAATGTGGTTACAAATGGTTAAAAAAAAGTTAGGACAGAAATTTCTTCTCTTTCTCAGCCTGGCAAAATCATATAATCCCTGTGACAATACCTGTGAATTAGTAGACAAATGAATTTACTACCCACAATTAGGCAACCCTATTTCTTTATTAAAGAAGCCTTTTGATGTAATATGATGTCACATACTACTCAGGGCAAAACCAATCACCAGACATCTGCTTGATTGTTTACAGTGAATAATTAGCTAATTAATAGGCAAATTAAATCAGAGAGGGTGGCAGGAAGAGAAACAACCAGTTGAAATCCAAATAACACAATTAGCAAAGTCTCTAGATTATAAAGAGAACTGGTTTACAGAAAGATGAATGGGGGTTCAAAAAGACTTGTAAAGGAAGGGTGCTCAGAGAGCTCACTATACCGTTTCAGGAGGAAAGTGTAGTATAGTTTGAAGGGCCTAAGCCATCTGCAATCTGGACATTCAGGTGACAGTTTTTAAGCCAAAATAGCTGCAGTGTTAATGTCCAGAACAAGCACATGCACCGTAAGCACATAGGTGATGCACACATTTTGGTTAAAAGTGTACTCTGTTTTTGAAAATAAAATGTACCTCTTAACTGTAAAGACTGAGCAGATTAGACACAAAAATAAAGTTGCGTTACTGATGCAGTCTTTGCCCATTACATTAAAGCAAAACTATGTTCATGCCTTAATTTTAAGTTCCAGCCATCAAGTAACTAAGTAACCAAGTAGCACAAGTATAGTCATAGATTGGTAAATAATTGATCAAACCCTCAAATAATTCCATTGCCCCTGTATTGACTTCCACTGAACCAAGAATATGGAGAGGATGATTAAAAGAATTAATGATGATTAAATAATGATCATGAGGATAGCCACTCTCAGAAACACTACATGGAAAAGCAGCTGAGGGTACCAGCCCAATCAGGTCTACGCAGAAGTAGGTCCTATTTTGTTCAGTGGGGCTTACTCTCAGGAAAGTGTGGTTAGGATTGCAGTCTGAGTTACATAAATAAGGACAGGTCCTTGGATTGGAGGCTATGCTGAGTCCAGATGGGAAACTCCTAGGATTGAGTTTTCAGACTGTGAGTTGCCTGTCCCTAATCTACTAGTATGAAGTCCAACCCAAGGTGGCCTTTGCCAAGTTACACTCTCTAATTATTTAAATGGTACAAACACTTATTAAAAGATTAATTTTGAGAACAAATGGATTGACTTATTGTAAAATATTTTGTGTGATAAAATTGATAGAGAAAATTTTTGAAAAGCAAAATGGCTTTGATAAAATAAGTACAAAACAAAAATGACAGATACCAAAGGATTGGACTGTGCTATGGAGTGTGTGACTGCATAAGGCACTTCCATTGTTGCAAAAATGTTGATTCACAGTGCACGCTGTTCTTGGCCAGTGTCCATTTTGCTGCAATTGCTGCCAGTTTTCACCACACCAGCAAGACGAGTTAAGGCAGTAGCAGGGATGAGATGGGGGCAAACTGGGCAGGGAGTGGGAGGAACTGGGGTGGGGAGGCTGTCAGAGTTGGGATCCAGCGGTGATAGGGGCTACCAGAAGGGGGAATCTGGTCAGATCCTGATCCCTCTTTCCCACCCCTTTCATCTCCTCAGAATTGTGCCAGCTAAAGAGCTGACCCATTGAGGAGTGAGAGGCTTTCAGAGGTGTTAAGGGGAGGTAATTCTCCTTACCCTTCCAAAGCTTCCCAATTCACATCCCCATTTAGCTGGATACAGCACATGTCTTTTCGGTGCTGCTGAATTGGCCCACAAAAGAAACTGGAAGTTGCCTCTAAAAACAAGTAGTTGCTTCCAGATGCTTCTGCAGGCCATTTTGAGACTCGTGGAGTCCAATAGAGTGGGTTTCCAACCCGGTACAATTTGGAAGAGGCCCCTGGGGCCTCCCCACTTCTCCAGAATGGCTCTGACTTGGAGTCAAACGGAGGAGAGGGTGAGCAGTTGGGCCCACCTGGCAACCCCCCTATGCATGGTCTCCACCAGGGGGTTGCAACCCAAGCTTTGGGAATCCCTAGTGTGTGGGAGTGTAGTTGGCAATATTTCATTTGTAATGAACCTGCAAACAACCAAGGAACCAATTCACAATGGCAGTTCACAATGGCAAAGATGTTGATGCAAGACTATCCAAAGTTGAACAACTCTTGCACTTCCACCTGTACATCAAACAAACTCGCCCTGAAGAAAATTTCAAACACCAAGGTACGTGTCAATTAATATTCCAGGAGATAAATTTGGATGGCTTTTCCAAATGCAGAAACAGTTTTCAGATTGTTCCTGTGTTTAATGGTTACTTACTTACTTACTTACTTACTTACTTACTTACTTACTTACTTACTTACTTACTTACTGTGCTGGTGGAAAATCATTTGCTAGACTCAAAAGGATAAAGAATGATCTACTGTCAACAATATTCCAAGATTGGTTATCTGACCTAAGCATTCTCTACATAGAAAATGATAAACCATAACTTTCTTATTTTAGTGATATAGTTGATTAAGTTTGCCTCCAAAATAAACTATTACAAAAAAAAAACAAAAAACCTGACTTTTGTACTGTTCAATGTACTGTACTGTTCTGACTTTTTGTACTGTACAGATCCTTGGGGGATCTGTTCCCGGAGCCCCCACGGATATCAAATTCCGTAGATAATGAAAACCATGGGGGAGGGCCTGCGTGGCGCTGCAATTACATACGTAGGGGCTGTGTCCAGGCCTGTGGAAGTCATGTTTGGCCTCCTGGTTTCCACAGGAGACTCACGGACACAACTGAGAGGCACTTTCAGTTTGCACCAGCAAACCAAAAGTGTCTTCCAGTCATTTTCAGGAGGCCTTCTAATCCGCAGATGCCAAGCCCATGGATAAGGAGGACCCACTGTAGTGTAATATTTTAACATAGCTATGATTCCTCTATGAATGTTCTGCCTGAGGGTCTTTGTTAATTCTATAACTTTGCAAACTTATTAAAGAGTATAAATTTATAAGCAATCCTTTTATCAATGCTAAAATTTCAACAATGTTCTGCTTTCTTTGAGTAGGTGAAGAAGACAACAAGGTTTTGCTTCTCGTGATCAGATGCTATTAAGTTTGGGCCTACCAAAATCTCCTAGCCCAAGGCCTCCAGTTGCTTTAATCCGGGACTGATGATAGGATTTACTTCTAAGTAAAATGAATAGGATTGAATTACATGTTATTTTTTTTTAAACCTCTTTTAACTATTTCTATATTTATTTATCGAAGAATTTGCAAGAAGATACTGTGGCATCTACAAGCTACAAACCAATATTAGCACTACTGAGTGTGCTAAGCTTTCCCTCCCCTAATAGACTTTAGAAGCACTGCAGTTTTAATGCAAATGAGCCCCTATGAGACAAAAGAGGAAAATAAATATTTGTTTTTCATTCAATGAGCCTGTTATGTTTTATCTGCCCTGACCCTCCCCTCACCTTATGAATAGCAGACGCATGCAAACAGTGTCATTACAGAAGAATGGCCTTCTTCACAAATAAACATAGATTTGCCTGTAATTTCCTTTCTATCTCTTAATATTTCCATTTCTAGCCATACATCTGCAGCATGTCGATCCTTGGTAGTAAAATTAAATACGGGAATTAATAAAGAGTTGTTCATGTAGAAAGGATTTTAATGGTTTATTTGGGTAAAAGGATGTCTAATTGTTCAAGCACAGTGCAACTGCCTTTGCTGTGACCATCTGCTGTTCAAGGATAACTTGCAATTAAGGAACACAAAGCACAGTACCCACACAGTTTCACAAAGCACAGTACCCGCAAATGCTAAATGCGCCAATTGGAATACATGGGAAACTTATTACTGGGGCCATAAAATGCACAAAAAAAGTTGACTGGCACACTTCATTACGCATGCCTTGTTTGTGCCACACCAGCTAATGGTGATTTAAGAGATCAGGCAGTTAGTTTCCAGGGATAAAATGATACAGGAGGAGAGGTCTGGAATGGTGCCAGACTTCACAGAGTTATCTTCCAAGTTTTGAAGCAGGCAAATAGGCCTCAGTCGATTCAATTATTAATACAATAATTAATGACATTTTAAATCATATAATGTATTTATTTTTGTGTATATTCCCCACCTTTTAGCCCCCAAGAGGACCCTCAAGGAGTCTCACAATCGTAAAAATATACCACTAACTGTTAAAAATAGGATAGTTGGCAACCTTCAGTCTCGAAAGACTATGGTATCGCGCTCTGAAAGGTGGTTCTGGAACAGCGTCTAGTGTGGCTGAAAAGGCCGATTCGGGAGTGACAATCCCTTCCACACTGGGAGCAAGTGCAGTCTGTCCCTGGCCTGTCTCCCTGGCTATGGGCCTTCCTTCTTTGCCTCTTAGCCTCAGACTGTAGGCCAAGTATCTCTTCAAACTGGGAAAGGCCATGCTGCACAGCCTGCCTCCAAGCGGGCCGCTCAGAGGCCAGGGTTTCCCACTTGATGAGGTCCACTCCTAAGGCCTTCAGATCCCTCTTGCAGATGTCCTTGTATCGCAGCTGTGGTCTACCTGTAGGGTGCTTTCCTTGCACGAGTTCTCCATAGAGGAGATCCTTTGGGATCCGGCCATCATCCATTCTCACGACATGACCGAGCCAACGCAGGCGTCTCTGTTTCAGTAGTGCATACATGCAAGGGATTCCAGCACGTTCCAGGACTGTGTTGTTTGGAACTTTGTCCTGCCAGGTGATGCCGAGAATACGTCGGAGGCAGCACATGTGGAAAGCATTCAGTTTCCTCTCCTGTTGTGAGTGAAGAGTCCATGACTCGCTGCAGTACAGAAGTGTACTCAGGACGCAAGCTCTGTAGACCTGGATCTTGGTATGTTCCGTCAGCTTCTTGTTGGACCAGACTCTCTTTGTGAGTCTGGAAAACATGGTAGCTGCTTTACCGATGCGTTTGTTTAGCTCGGTATCGAGAGAAAGAGTGTCGGAGATCATTGAGCCAAGGTACACAAAGTCATGGACAACCTCCAGTTCATGTGAAGAGATTGTAATGCAGGGAGGTGAGTCCACATCCTGAACCATGACCTGTGTTTTCTTCAGGCTGATTGTCAGTCCAAAATCT
Organism: Tiliqua scincoides; assembly: GCF_035046505.1. Classification (NCBI taxonomy): domain Eukaryota; kingdom Metazoa; phylum Chordata; class Lepidosauria; order Squamata; family Scincidae; genus Tiliqua; species Tiliqua scincoides. The sequence goes on from NC_089823.1 coordinate 173,634,098, forward strand.
TGGCAGGCCTTGCTAAAACAATCCATGAGCTGCTGGAGATCTTTGGCAGAGTGGGTAGTGATAGCTGCATCGTCGGCAAAGAGGAAGTCACGCAGACATTTCAGCTGGACTTTGGATTTTGCTCTCAGTCTGGAGAGGTTGAAGAGCTTTCCGTCTGATCTGGTCCGGAGATAGATGCCTTCTGTTGCAGTTCCAAAGGCCTGCTTCAGCAGGACAGCGAAGAAGATCCCAAACAAGGTTGGTGCAAGAACACAGCCCTGCTTCACGCCGCTTCGGATGTCAAAGGGGTCTGATGTGGAGCCATCAAAGACAACAGTGCCCTTCATGTCCTTGTGGAAGGATCTGATGATGCTGAGGAGCCTGGGTGGACATCCAATCTTGGGGAGAATCTTGAAGAGGCCATCCCTTCTGACCAGGTCGAAAGCCTTTGTGAGATCTATGAAGGCTATAAAGAGTGGCTGTCATTGTTCCCTGCATTTCTCCTGCAGTTGTCTAAGGGAGAATACCATATCAGTGGTGGACCTGTTGGCTCGGAATCCGCACTGTGATTCTGGATAAACGCTCTCTGCAAGTACCTAGAGCCTCTTTAGTGCAACTCGGGCAAACAACTTTCCTACAATGCTAAGGAGAGAGATGCCACACTGACATAATAAAACAATGATCAATAACAACTACCTTTATGAAATCAGAATCAAAAGCAGGAAAGGCTACAAGCAAACTAGGAAGGAAAAATAAAGCTAACTGATATGCCTGGCAAAATTTAAGAAGAAGAAAAAAGTCTTGACCATTGGCTGAAAGCACATCAAAGAGGGAGTCAGATGAGCCATTGGGGCAGAGCCTTTCACAACTTGGGAGCGAAAATGGAAAAATCCATTATAAAATTGGCTATGGATGCATTTTGTTGCTGGCTTTAATGATCTGTATTTCAGCCTAAGCTTGTGGCATATGATGGATTGAAACTGACCTGACTTAAACTCTACTTATTTACTAATTTGAGCCGCAGTGCCATCCTCTTCTGTGTTAGCGCATTAGCAGGAGCAGAGTATAGGACTCTGCAGCTTTGGCACAAGGAAAAGTCTTGCTGCTTTCTGCAACAACTGAGGGCCCCATCCTAAACAGTGCACACCAGCTCATAGCATAGCAAACATGCCGTAAGGCCATAGTGGGCCCTAGTGCCAGTGTGTGTCATTGCTAGCCCTGCGCTGGCTGGCACTGGGTTAGTGTTGATGGAGTTCTGGACTTCTGCCGCTTGGCAGTCGCACGGACCATCAGGAGATGGTATAAGGGGGCATGGGGGGAGGTGGGGAGGAGGCATTCTGGGGCAAGGAGAGGCGGCGAGAGGTCGGGGAGGAGGTGTGCTGGGGGAGGGAGGGGTGGGAGGGAGGCAGGACCAGTAGAGCTTTGCTCCACTGGATCCTGAGCCTCCGTGTCAGCCTAGCCACCCAACAGGGAGGCTCTTCATTCTATGCCAACCTTTGGGTCGTCATAGAATCACAGCCCACAATGGGGCTACTCACTTTAGCTGGGGAAGGGGGCAAAAGTTCCCTTCTCCTGAGGAGACAGCAGTGGCTGCCTGGGGTGTGCTGGATGCAGCCGCAGCCGTTTTGGCACAGCTGCAGCCCCGCACACCAGGCAGCTCAGAATTGGGCTGTGAGTCCTTGTTCTTCCCTCTCTGCTTGAAGAATTGCAGCCATCAACACCACAGCTCCAATTCTTGCCCAGGAAACAAGGGTCCCTAGCATATGATCGTACGGACAGTGAGGTTGCCCAAAAACCTAGAACCAGAGCAAAGCTATGCCAATATAGCAGTGTAGTCAGAAGGTGGGTAGAAAGGGCTTGAAAGACACATTGGTCAAAGCTAGGCAGGGGATAAGACTAGATGGCTAGTAAATAAATGAGGCTATTTGACCTGTAAGAGCAAAGGTTAAGGCCCATAACTATTTGGCATAAACACCAAACTTCTAACAAAGGATACCCCCAAGCACCACAGCCTGGAATTGTTTGTCTTCTCATCAATCTGGCTCATTCATTTTGAAAGTCATTACTCTCAGCTAGGGCTTCCAAATGTATTTTGCTAGATGGTCCATTAGAAGTGCTAACCTCATGTAAACCTCTCATTCTCAAGTGGAACTCATTGCCTTAGCCTTCGGTCTCCTGATAATGGCTGCTGTTTACTGTATATGTACTTCCTCCATGTGGTATATAATAGACAGCAAAGCATTCCTTAAAAGGATGAAATGAAATGTGTTACTAGCCCTTGCGTGCTTGGTGGTCCCTCCCCCCAAACTGCAGCTACAGAGCCTCAAATCTGGATCAGTACTATGATGAATGAAGGAAAGAGTGTAATCTTTTTCTCACACCTCAGTCCTAATCCAGATACCTCCTAAAACAAAGAGCTGCAGTGAGAGAACAATCCAGATTGGGATCGAAGAAGAAGGAAAGATTAAGACCTCACTACTGTGGTCATGATTTGAATCAGTGCCCCCTCCCCATCATGGCTGCTATTTGAGAAAAAAGGGGGAAAGCACATAAGGGCAAAAAATGTTAAGTACAGTGTGGTCCTAAGGATATACATAAGGGTATAATATTGCACATATGAGGCTTTGCCAAGGATATGGTAACTGGTAAAAATATTACTTTAAAAATGTTACGTAGCCACTGCATTCTTTGCCCTAATTCATAATCAATTAATAATGACTTTCAATACACACAGTCACATACAGGGATGGCCAGACTGCAGCTCAGAGCCACATGGGGCTCTTTGACATATAATAGGCAGCTCTTTGAAATATGTCAGGAGAGCTTCATTCTGCATCGCAATTAATATAAAATGTAAATAAAAAATTTTCAAGCTTTATAATTATTCGCCAGATAAAACGTCAGAGTCCACTGGATTAAAATGTAAGTTTAATGTTCATGGGGAGTAAATATATTGATGAATTGAAATGCTTCTTAGATATTGTGGCTTTCAAACATCTCTCTTGCAGCTCTCAATCATCTGAAGTTGGCTCCTTCATCATATGTGGCTCACATATTTGGCCAATGCTCCTCGCATACGTGAAAGAGAGGAGGGGAGGCAAGGAAAGAGGGAGATGATCATGTAGCAGACTGACCAATGCAAGGTCAATGACAACTGATCGTGATCAGTAAACGTTGTGCCATCGAAGAGAAGTGCCGCCCGCTGGCATTCCTGGAGGGGGGCAAAACACTAAGTTTTCAGGCACCTGAACGCTGGTGTAAAGCAGCCCCTCCCTCTGGCTTGCAGGGTCAGGTGTCTCCTCTACTTTGCTCTTGCTGCTTTGAACGGCTCTGCATTCCTTTCTAGGAATGCCAGTGGTGCCACCTGAGTTTGTCCCAACTTGAGCTTCACCTTAGACAGCCAGCAAATCCCGTGCATTTTCAGGCTTCTAGATCAGAGTGTATCTTTGAATGCAATTATTAATCAAATATACACAATCACACAGTGTTGTTTTTGAATGACAGTCAAAAACCTGTATTTTCCTTAACCCATTTCTGCCCAGCCCACAGGTGTACACGTTTGATCCCTGTTGCGTATATGCAACGTTGGGCAGAAATGGCTTTTAATATAGAGGAAAGAAGACCCACCAATTTCTAATGGAATTCCTGGGAAGCAGGCTCAGGCCTTAATAGTCAAATAAGAAATCAGGTGGGGTTTGGGTTGAAATTTGCAATTCTAAAGCTGCTGCTTGCAAAGAAGCATTAGAAACTGCTACCATGTTTGCCTCATGTAGATCAGTATCAAATTAAATTTCCCTATTGTGGCTCTTGTGTCCCTAACATAATGCAGGGAGTGTTGTTTGCTTCATCTCCATCTTTCTAACTGTGACATCCTTTTCAGTTTAAATTATACAGAAGTGAATCATTATTGAGGCCTCCTGTTTACCATCTTTAGAAGATTTAATTTATCCCAATAAACATTGTGAAGCAGACCTTTTAGATGCACAATGACATATAATTTACTTGGAACAAATGCTTTGGGGCCAGCATAAAGACTATTCATCAAGCCTATCTGAACCTCGAAAAAAAGAATCCTTTGTCTAATTGTTTTCCATCACAAACAACATGTGGGAAGGAGATTTAGGCAATATTTTCAAACACTGCAAGCAACATAATTATTGTCATCTGCAAAGCTAGAGATAGTTTTGCAATCATGGTTGCATTTTATCTTTAATCACCCATTCACTGTAACCAATTAAAAGCTTGCCATTGATGAGGTGTTTAATAATATTAAATACAAAACCCCAGATTTAAATAACATTGAGTTTGTTACAGAAACCAACAAAAGCCAGGAAATTGGAAGGCAAGGCCTCATGGCGTGTGAAACAGGACTTGGGGGAGTTAAGCACAAAAACATTTCACAATGAAGGATTCCCCTTAATGTTTCATATTTGTTAATATTTGTTGCAGATGTATAAAATAGAAACAATCTTTTTGAAGTATTGTCTTCTCTCTAGGTCATGGATGGTCAACTTCTTGGAGGCTGCTGTTTTCTCCTGACTCTGGTTCAGGGCTAGAACTATTTGATCATTCAGGAAGTTGAGCCCTGTGATAAATTTGGTCAGCTGACCATCCCCGGTCAAAATTCACCATAGGCAAAATCTCACAGTGGATGGGAAGGAAGTGGGCAGTCCAATCTTAGGGATTGGAATGCCCTTTATGACAGAGGAACACAATTTTGTTGTTGTAAATGGCCTATGTTGGCACATACAATGTGCCACTGGCAGCCATTTTAGGTCGGCTGCCACAAACAGTGGTGCTGCCAGAGACCCACTGCTGCAGCCAGTTACCACTGGCAGTGAAAGTAAGCTGGCAGCAGGAGATGGGGATTGAGAGAAATGTGACAGGGATGGGGAGGAATGGGACTTTTTGGGTGAAAGAGGGGTGGATGGTAGGTGGAACAGGAGAGGGGTGTGGATCTTTGGTGGTACTGGTGTACACCAGATCCTAACCTGGTTCCCTGTCCCCTTTCTTCTCCCTTACTTACCAACAAAATAGTTAGCACAAACCCATTGGGACAGTGGAGGCTTGCCCCATGGGTAAGTGAACAAAAGTTCCCTTATCTCAACGAGGTTTCTGGACTACCCCACCCCTGCACTGCATTGTTGGGTACAAATTGATTTTTTTTTTGGATTTCTAGAAATCATTTAATAATAATAATAAATAATAATAAAACTTTATTTTTATCCCGCCCTTCTCCCAAAAAGGGACCCAGGGCGGCTAACAACATATAAAACAAATTAAAACATAATTTCACAGATAAAAACATATTAAAAAACACATTAGCAGAACCTATAAAAACAGTAGTCAGAAGAGTCAGAATAAAAGAGCATAAAACAGCAGTTCTTAGAGGAATCGGGCCTGTAAAAAAGCAACTAAAAATATATATAAAAGATGTTAAAAAGGCCAGAACGTCAGAAGGCTTGGTTAAACAACAAGGTCTTCAGGCCTTGCCGAAAGGACTCAAGAGAGGGAGCCATTCTCAAGTCAAGGGGAAGGGAGTTCCACAACGTTGGTGCCACTACTGAGAAGGCCCTATTTCTTGCCGCCGCCCCACGTACCTCCTTAGGCGGCGGCACTTGTAAAAAGGCCTTCTCTGATGGACGAGCCGGATTGTATGGGAGTAGGCGATCTCTAAGATAACCTGGCCCAGAGCAGTATAGGGCTTTAAAGGTCAAAACCAGCACCTTGAATTGGGCCCGGAAACGAATGGGCAGCCAATGTAGCCCCCGGAGAAGCGGGCTGACAGAGTCAAACCGCCTAGCTCCAGTGACCACACGTGCCGCCGCATTTAACATGAATACATTATAAATAAGTCATATTATTATTGCCTTTTATTATGAAAAAGTTATCTTTCTTATTTTTTTCTCTGTAAAGTCCTTCAGGGTTTTGTCTAAGTTTAAACAGACTAGAGTAGATTAGATTAGAGTAGATTAGATCAGTACATATTAGAGTAGATTACCTTAGTGCCCTAAGGTAGAAGGCCCAATATAGAGCAATTAGTCCAATTGGTTTAAAGTTGGCCCTGATATAAACCTTTCCTAATTTGTGATTTATCAACCCATCAGACCCTGAAACAGGAATTCTGGGGATCTCTGCGCACACCTCTCTTAGCAACCCTGCACTTTTGAAAAGTATACTAGTATTGTGAGGGATGGTGGTATATTTGGGAGGGTCCATTACACAACTGTAGAGCATGTGCCCTGCCTGCAGAAGGTCCCAGGTTATAAATCTAGCGATGCCTGATACATCTGGAAAAGACCCCTTTTTGAAAACCTGAAATGTCATTGACAGTCTGGGTAGACAATACTGAGCTAGAGGAATCAATTTGTACAGCAGAAGTTCAAACTTGTTAAGGGATCATCCCCGGGACTACTAGGTAATTTACAGTCTGAATAGGAGCAGGCCCTGAAGCCTTGTCCTGACTGAGCCAGCACAGCATCTTGGGAGCTGATGATGATGCAACATCTGGTGATTCAGACCAGGTGACTGTCACCTGTGTGTCACCCCATGAAATGTCAGAGTGACTGTGCAGTTTTTACCTCACTCTGATTGGATGACACTCATATAAATTCCAGCAGGGGAAAGCTGGGTTGTGGGGGATGCAGAGTGGAGTTTGTGCCGAAGGCTACGTCAGTGTTATCCGTGATTTGTGTGCTATCTGGACTGTTGTATATACTGTATATAGTAAAGAGGCGTTTGGTGGAGGACTTCTGCCTTGTGTTGTCTTTGTTCCCGGGAGTGCCTACGCTCTGACCTTCGAAGATAGGGAAGCCGTACAGCTGGACAGCAGCTAGTTTTGTGAACCGTTCATCCCGCTCACAACACAACTCAATACCATTATTTCTTGTATTTAACACACAGTGTTCCTCTTTAATATGGCCCACATTCCACACTTCAACCAGATGTCTGACAGTCTGATGACTCACTGATTGATTGTAAGTCAGAATCAGAATCAGAATAACCTTTATTGGTATACACCCTGATAACAACATCCCAGCAAGAAGTATTGCTGGAAGGGTAATGGTTTCTTAGAATGTCATACATCTATGATTGTAAGGGCACAATCCTAACCAACTTTCCAGCACTGGCATAACTATGCCAGTGGGGCATGTGCTGCATCCTGCAGTTGGGGGCAGTGATGGAGACCTCCTCAAGGTAAGGCAATGTTTGTTCCCTTACCTTAGAGTTGCATTGCCCTTATGTCAGTGCTAGAAAGTTGGTTAGGATTGTGGCCTAAGTCACTTTGGGTGCAATCCAAACCTTGACTTGAATCCAAACCATGTCCCTTGGGCCGGCCCAGAAGGGTCGCAAACGTACCGTAAAGCACCTCTGCGCCTCCGTGGGAGGAAGCCGTGTTGGCACATCTAGATGCGCCGACGCACGGAGGTTGGCAGAAGCCTCCACAGCGGCTTCCTCGCAGCTGCTTGTGTCGGTGCACCGGTGCCAATGCAAGTGGCAAAGGTAGGCGTGGGGGGCAGGGAGGAGGCGGGAGGGATGCATTTCTGGGCAGGGGGAGGGCGGGTGATGGGCAGCCCTGGGGGCAGGCGTGCGGGGAGCCAGAGGCGGGGCTGGGACCCGGCAATTATGCCGGATCCCAACCCCCATCCCCGGGAAGAATGGGGTGACTTCAAGCTGCTCCGCTCTCCTCTGACTTGCACTACCTCCAGAGGTGGCACAGGTCCGAGGAGACCCATTGGGGCCAGCAGCCCTTACCCAGGGGTAAGGAGAAGAGTTTCCTCTTGCCTCTGGCTAAGCCGCTGCTGGCCAGAAACCTGCCTTGGATGCAGCGCAAGCCTCCTGGCTTGCCTGCTCCAGCGCAGGTTTGGATTGCACCCTTTGTCTCCCACTGCACTACTGGTTTTCTCCAAAATTGCATTTTGAAGCATTTGCATGTGGTGTCCTCTTTTAGCACCTGTTATGAGTGGTGCTGTCTGCTTTACGGCAGCCAGCACCTGCAGAGAACCAAGAAGAATGATGTTCAGTAAGTAGAGGATTGGACCCTTTATCACCACTAAATGCATATTATTACAATAACATAATCCCTAGAATAAAAAGATGATGATGATGATGACGACAACAACAACAACAACAATGATGATTTATTAAGGATATTTATATACCGCTTTTCAACAAAATAAGTTCACAAAACATTCACAAAATATACGCACTATTTATCTATTTAGCTATCTATCTCATTTCCGTTGTCTAAGAAATAACAGAAAATTCAAATAATAGAGGATATTTGAAGACAGAGAATAGGAATAATGAATTCATTGGCATGCCATATATTTATGTCTAAATATCTTAAGGGTCCTTTATATTCTTCTGAATATTAGCCTCACTTTTAAAGACAGGCTGAAAAACCCTAGAGAAATCACATTTTACTTCTCATTCATGCAACATGATTTACCACAGATGTAATTCTTGGTCTCCAGTTTTCTGCAGAAACACTTTGGACAACAGGAAAAAGGGGAAAAAAATACACAGCCCTATAGTTTTGCTGAATAAGGAGCACTGGTAATTCAGGCAAAGCATTTAATTTAGCACATTCCAGGAGCAAAAAAATCAAAATAGGCTTCATTTCAGGGCATGAGTACAGGACTTAAACTGAATGCATGTAATCCATAAGAAAACGAATTTCAAACATTTAATTAGCATAGAAACAGGCAATGCTATTCAGTAGGTTATGAGGAAATCAAATAGTCATCGCTAGCAGCCACTCTTTGAAAACCAGAATTGGAGCACAACCCCCCAAGGGCTGTTTCCACCAATTTTCCAATAAATCATGTAATGACTTTTAGAAAAGACAGTTATTTAATTCTTGAATTAGAGTTACAGGACCATAACCAAAGACTGACAGCCCTCTTATGCTACCATACTTTCCTATGATCCTTTTGCAAAGTGGCTGTCCGGGAAATGATGCATTAATTAAGTAAATGGGGATACTGGAGCGATTGGAATAAAATGCAGATGGCTGACCTTTTGTGCAGAGATCAAAGTTCACCAAAGGGAGGAAAATGGCCATATTTTGTTTACAAGCCAGCATCCCATCCTGTCTGTTTCAGCCTATTCAAAATTTGGGTCACAGTCTTACAACATCTATATACAATCACCATTTTTGACTATTAAGACGTGATTGGTGTTTGAATTTAGCTAGTTTCATATTAATCAGAAAGTTGAGGGTTAGCCTAGAAACACAAATGGTAGACATTTGCTCTCAGGAAAAAACCATAAGCATTGGTTACTTTCTAGAACAAACACTTTCTTAAAGCAATTCCTCCTTCAGCAAAGTTTCCTATGTTCAGAAGAAGAAAACCTCCCAGCGTCCCAAGGAGCCCAAATAAAGTCTTCCTTGTCCATTAATTAAAGGCCTACTTTGCATCACAAAAGGATCATGATGGTGAGGTTTCAGAGATGGAGAGAGCATGTTACCTCATTTCTGCCAGGGTGGCAATACATATCACGTTCTTCTTTCCAGCCATAGGTTTACTCCCATGCAAACAGAGTTTCAAATAGTTGGAGGTGGGAACCCCATGTGATTCAGAACTGTCTCACCTCAAAAGACAGGTGAAAGATGACATGGTTAAATGCCAAAATTGCATTCATGTGGCAGAGAGATATGTTCTAGTGTAGCATTTTTTTCCCAACAGGACCCGTTTCCCCATAAGGTCACTTCAGATCAGGGGTGTCCAAAGTTTTTGGCAGCAGGGCCATATCATCTCTCTGACACTGTGTTGGGGGCCAGGGAAAAAAGAATTAATTTACATTTAAAATTTGAATAAATTTACATACGTTTATATAAATGTATATATTAAAGATGAACTTATATGAATGAATGAAGGTCTTGCAATAGCTCAAGGCCTATAAAAGGCCTTGCACAAAGCAATGTTGGCCTTTCCTTTGCTGCTGCTACTGCATCACAGATGTGAAACAGCAAGCAGTGGAGGGAGCCCTCATCCCACAGCTCATGCAAGAGGTCAAACAGTCACCCTCATGCTGAGAGCAGTTGCGTCGGGCCAGTGTGAGCTCCAGCAAATTTCTGGAGGGCCAGATGCTCATTGGAGACTGGGGGCTCCCTGAGGGCTGCATTGGGAGTCCTTGAGGGCTGCAAGTGGCCCCAGGGCCGGGGTTTGGGCACCCCTGCTTCAGATGGTCACTTCAGGTGGCAGTTTGGTGAGAAGTATCTCACCCGCCTCCATTTCTTCTAGCATTTGGTGCACTACCTCAAGAGAGGTGTTGGACTGGTTCTGTCCCCCAGTAGACTTGCTTTCCATAAGACTGTCCAGACTGGGCACAATCACTGTTAATCTATGCCTGAATATAGCTATTTACACATTTTATTAAATGCAGTTACAAACTGTGCCTGAATTCAGCATAATATGTGAGCAGAACTCCTGTGCAAGGACTTTGTGACTTGGGTGAGCCTTGGACATGCAATACAACACCAGCTTTCTGGGTTGCTACAGTCCACCACATGCTGGCATTAATTCTGATGCCACATGCTTTTTCTTAATTTTTAAATTAGCTCCAAGTTGTAGGAGAGATAGGTCACAGGAAAAGTAAAGACTGAGCAAAGATAACTCAGAGGGATATCCTTTACTTTTGTTTTATTATATAATTTTATAGTTTTAACATAATTTTATTGCCACAGGACATTGTGATGACACCGGGCCTGGATGTCTTTAAGAGAGGATTGGAAAGATTTATGGAGGAAAAGTCCATCCCAGGTTACAAGTCTTGCACACTGTATGCAGTGTCTGGTTTTAGAGGTAGCCTATCTCTGAATGCCAAGTGCAAGGGTGTGGCAACAGGATACAAGCATCTTGTTGTCTTGTGTGATCCCAGAAGTATCTGGTGGGCCACTATGAGATACAGGTTGAGTCTCATTATTTGCGAGGGTTCTGTTCCAAGAACTCACTTGGATGGCAAAAAACGCACTATAGCAAATCAATTTAAAAAACAGTCTCTTTCCTCTGGTAATTTAAAAACAGCCTTGCTGACCTTCTGAAATGCACACAGAGTCAATCAGTCTCTCTCCTGGAGCTTAGGCTTCACTAGGAGGCAGCAATCCCTCCCTTCACCAGGAGCCCTAGCAAGGGGGAAAGAATGGAGAAGGTGATAATCATTGCCATTTCGCCTTAGTCCACGCACTCAGGGGGAAGGGAGGAGTGAAACCTGCAGAGAGAATGATGGATGGATTTTCAGCCGGCTGCCCTCTCTGGCATTATTAAACAACTGTTTTCCTTTAATTTAAAGGGCCCTTCTCATCAACTTTGATAGAAAAATCTGTGAATATTTAGGTTATACCTGTAATCACTTGTATGAGTGATGAAGGCAGGAGGTCTGGTCTAGAGGGTAGAGCCTCCGTTTGCCTGAAGATAACATCCACAGGTCGCCGGTTCGAGGCCACTGGCATTGTGCGACCTTGAAGCAGCTGACAAGCTGAGCCGAGTTATTCCATCTGCTCTGAGCGTGGGAGGATGGCGGCCAGAATGTGAAACCAGATTCAGAAAGAAACATCTGAAATGTTGTGGTTCTTGAAAGATAGAACCTTCTTTCAATTGTAAAAATCCCTATGGGGATTTAAATACCCTGCCTATGTAAATCACCTTGAATAAAGTCTGAGGAGAAATCTGACAACCAAGAAAGGCGATATAGAAATACCTGTATTATTATTATTATTATTATTATTATTATTATTATTATTATTATTATTATTATTATTATTATGGCTGTCTCTCTGCAACAGTAAAAAGCAGTTTTTTAAACTGTGATTTTAAAGGGGTGCATTTTTTTCTCCTTCTCCAGGGATCAGCACATTCCTTCTCATTTGCAGGGGCCATTCGTGTCGAGTCAAATTCGTGTATAAAAAATCCATGTATAACAAGGCTGGACCTGTATAGGAAGATGGGTCTGATTCAGCAGGTCTCTTCTTAGGTTCATTCATTAATTCTGAATTTGAAATTATGCACTTTGACTACACAGAAAGTTTATTGACTGGGATGTATTCCTGTTATATATTGTCCATTCTAAATGCTGGCCATTTAACAAGGATAGAATGCCCATAGTCTGTGTTACAAAGCACTGCATTTTATAACAGCTGCATAACACTGGTGTTGGTTGTTTTCAGTTTAGAGAAGCACACATGGTTTGGTTTGACTAAAGTGCTTATACTAGATTTGCACTTTAGGTGGTGCTCCTGTTTCTTTTGTAGCCAAAGTGTGATCCTGGTTCAGCACTCTAATAATGGAATATTTTTTTAAAAGTGAAAATAAACTCACAAAACAAAAGAGAACCAGTTGCCCCTATACTGGTTGCCCTATACTAAAACACCATCCTTTTAGAAGCTCCAACTGCAGAACATTCCTTGGAGCTGTGATTTCCAACCATCTGACTGCTGTCCTAGTCATGTTGTTGTGACATTTCTTGGCAAAAACTCATATTGTTCTGGCATCTACTCTATGTGACCATACTTCATAAGATCATTAATAACGAATCCTACAGGCAGTCTAATCTGGAGCTGCCCAGAGCGTGGGGCTGCGGCAGTGCCAAAATGGCTACAACAGGATCCTGCACGACCCGGGCAGCTACCACCGCCTCCTCAGGAAAAGGGGACTTAAGTTCCCTCCCCCTGAATAAGGGAAGTGTCAGACTGCGTGGAATGGAGCTCTGGATCCCTTGGAGCTGAGCTCCACAGGTCCCGTCCCCTCCTCCCACCATGCTCCTTCCTCCCACCATGTCTACTCCCTGCCCTCCATCTGCCTCCCCCCCCCCGTCCTGGAATGCCTCCTTCCCACCACCCTCCACAACCCCACTCATCTCTCTGCTGCCAGGTGGTCCAGGCGACCACTGAGTGTTGCAACATGGGCCCAACACCTTACGGCATGTCTGCAACAGTGCAAGCCAGTGGTGAGCCAACACACACTGTTCAGGATCAGACCTGTAGATGCTTCACTTACAGTGCACCAATCCTTGCACAATGTCTTTCATATCCTAAGTCCATCCAACATGAACGGAGAGGGGGAAACAACAGCCCACACAACTCTACACTGATGCAGCTCTTCCAGTAATGCTGCCAACTTCCATGGGAAGCCCAAGTCATGAAGCAGCAATGTGACATCAGTGTGATGTCAGCACAATAGCAGCCCGATGTCAGCATATTGTCAGCATGACATTAGCCTGACATTGGCTTGTCATGCAAGGAGCCAATCACTGCATTGACCCAGTCCCAATGCTGGTGGCCAGAGAAGCACCATAAGAGTGAACTGAGCAGGGGGCTAGGCAGGCACAAGGCCTCTGACCATCCACCACTGGGGAGACACCTCCACACCAGCCCCTAGAAATGAGTAACATCGCAATCGTCGCCATTTTCAAACATGGGGAGATGCCCCAAGGACACCATACACACACATAAACACATATAACACAAGGATGCCACAACACCCTCACCCCTGCAGAAGCTGCTGTGCTGCAAGCAGCAGGGGAGAAAGGGGAAGAAAAGGGAGAAAGAGAAATAGTGAAAATCCTAGCATCCTGGTTCAGGTACCCTTATTCCACTCACACAACCAGGCAAGACAGGTTTGTATCCAGACAAGGGGCTTGCTATAACCAGCAAGGTTCTCAGTTCTTGCATGACTGACCAGAAGTACAAAAAGAGGGGGAGGTGGGCATACAACTCACAGCAACCACTTCATAAAGCTACTCTCTAAGCATCCAGCCCTGGCAGGAGTCAGGCAAAGAGCATCCTATATATATAACATTTACCCCTTGCATCACCATAAACAGACATACCTGGCTGGGAGGTTGTACAACATGTAAGATGCAAATTGATTATTAAGAGAATCAAGATTTAGAACAGCCAATTCCCAAGATTCTACCACCACCCCAAGAAATGCAACCCAGACCTTGGCTATGCAGGTGATGGGATGAAGCTGGGCAGCTGCTAGTATTGGGTTTTATGGAACAAAAGAGCCTGGCTGCAGTCCAGGACACAGTTGATATGAGGGGAAACCGCCTTTCTCTGCACACCATGGGGCCAGTAGGGGAGGGGTTACAGTTAGGCCCCAATCCTATGCTAGCATATGCTAGTGGATTGTGTGATCTGCCAGTGTAAATCAGGGGTGCTGGGGCCCCTGCCCCTTGTCATTCTGCAGTCTTGCTACTGAGTGCAGGAGCTGGTAAGCCCTGAGCCAGCAGTGGTAAGGTCATAGAAACAGGAAGATTGGCAGTGGGGCGGTTTGGGAGTAGAAATGAGGCTGGGTTGGAGGGAGGAAGATGAGAGGGTGTAACTCTCAATAACAGCTGTGCGAACTAGATCGTATCTCCCTTTCCTTGTCCAGGCACACCCTCGGAGTCTCTTCATATACGTCAAACTTGGTGTAGGTCTGAGAAGAACCACAGGGGACCAGGGGACCTATCAGGAAGTAAGTAAAATGTCCTTCCAGCTGCTACACATGACTCTCCTCCTTCTTGCTGCTTCTGTCCCACCCCCTCCCGCCATGTTTACAGATGGGATGGGGGCACCAGGGAAGTGTTTAAAGAGAACTTTGACACACACACACCCTGGCAGCAGCCCCATTTTTTTTTTGGGGGGGGGGGGAGCTGTGGCTGGTTCTTTAAAGGGAAAGATGCCTAACTTGAGTCTTTTCAAATTGCAAAAATGCTCTGGGTGATTCAGAAAGGACTCGTTTTTGAGTTGAGTCATAGGGGGCAGAGACTCATGACTCAACTTGAGTCAAGCCACACTGGACTCATTCATACCTGCAAGAAAGTCCTAGCCAAATGTTGCTCAGATGTTGGTTGGGTACAGAAGAGAACCTTTCTGGCAGGGCCTCTGAGAGGAATTTTATCAGGGGGTACAAAATTTCTTTTGGACCCCTTTACAAAGAGGGAGGGGCGAAACAGAGCCAGGGAGGGTGGTGACGGGCAAGCAGAATAGGGGCAGGGAGGGGGGAAACAGGGTAGGGGGAGGGTAAAGACAGCTGGAAAAATCTCTGAAGCCCAGGTCTACCAACCTATGTGGCATCAGTAGTGTCCCCAGCATCCCATGCAGGCAACAAGTCTGAGTAGATAGGAAAACATAACATCCCAGGAAATTTCTGGGCCCCCTCCTTTGGCTCCTGGGCCCCCCTTTAGATCCTGGGCCCGGGTACAAATTACCCCCTTTACCCCCGTCTCCTAGGCCCTGCTTTCTGGCAAAACCATATGTACCAGGAGGCAGTCCATCTGGATTATTATACCAGCCCAACCTAGCCCCCCCCCCAAGTCACCCTCACCTTCTAGGTGTATAGCAGGAGATAATACTGATTTGAAGTTGCTCTATAGTAACTGTGAGGTCCCTAGCTCAAGCAGAGTGACTGTGGTAGTTCTTGCAAAGGTTAATTTGAGCCTTCTCTCATCAGGCTTGCCACTAGCGTAGCTTTCTGTTCTTAGTGGGAAATAAGTGCTTTGGTGAACAGAGTGGTTAAGACAAACCATTGGCTTCTGTCTCCCTGCTCCAATCTGATCACATTGACATAGTCACTTGGAAGGAAGATCCTTCAACACTTTTCCATTTTGCCCAGTGGAGCAGGTGAATTTGAAAAAGTCAAGGTGGAAAAAAAGAAAGGACTGGGTTGCGTTTATTGGCTGAGGAAAAGCAAGCCAGCTGTCACATGTATCTCCTCAGCTGATAAATAATAATAACTAAGTATTTATATAGCGCCTTTCTGGTCATCGGATTACTCCTCTGACTTTACTCAAGGCAGTTTACATAGGCAGGCGTTTCTAAATCCCTCAAGGGGATTTTTACAATCACAGAGGTTCTCTCTTTCAAGAACCAACAACATTTCAGAATGGATCTTCCTGGTTTGGTCTCACTTCTGGCCTCCAGTTCTCCCACGCAGGCTGACACGCAGCTCCATGTCTCATATGGAGGGCAACCAAGATGCTTCTTGCTCACACCAAGAGCAGGTGGAATCATTCAGCCTGGTCATCAAGGTCTCGCCATTCTCAGCTGTTCAGGGAGCTGCCGGTGTCCTCCAACAGGCGACCTTCTGATGTTATCTTCGGGCTAATGGAGGCTCTGCCCTATAGACCAGACCTCCTGCCCTGATATGTCCTGATATGACTCTCAGCAGGTGCAGGGCCAACACTGCAGGCACAGGGATAACATATGGCAATAGCCATATTGCTTTTGTGCCAAGGACATCCTGACAACTAGAGAAAAGCATGAATGAGCCTCACTCAGGGCACTGCAACAGTTTCACTGTGATGTATTTGGTCTGACTGGTCTAAGAAACAGGATAAAGTTATTTTTACAGCAACCTTGTAAAGTAGATCAGTATTATCTCCATATTGGGAGGGGGTGAGGTAGGTGTGGGGGCTTAGCCTGGGATATATACCACCTTGCTGGAATTAAGTTAAAGTTGAAAAGAGTTCAAGGCAAAGGCAAGGTCTGAATCTGCCAGATCCTGAGTCTCAATCAGTACTTAATGTTCTTATACATCTGGTGATCAAGTACATTGCGATATCCATCAAAGATGTAGATGTGAATCCTGCTTATTCTTATGTTAAAATGTCTGCCTCCACTCCACAGAGAGAAACAGAGATGGTTTCTGTTTCAGATGGCAAAGTTAGCTGAATACCTAGAGAAGTTATGGCAGACCATAGCATGCCTTAATGGAACCAGCCATATAGCCTGGACAACAAATTGATGCCAAGTCAGTATATATGTAAAGGTTTAAGCAACATTTCGCCTGTAAATGTTTTCAGATAAAGACTCACTGTCAAGACACCATGCACTTTAATTCCCAGTTTCAAGAATCAAAAAGTCATGAATGGCTGGAGTTATTCAGAAGACCAAAGCAGCCAGAAAAAGAAAAAAAAATGTATGACCAGTTTAGCTGAAACCTTCCATTAAACCCCCTTTCCTAGAAGAGAACAAACAGGAAAATTATTGATTAACTTGTATTACTCTATGAGAAGAACAAATTATTGCTGATTAAAGCCATGCAGGTGATAAAGGAACTTAAGCAACCAAAAGCTGCCAGCTTTAGGTTAGGAACCAGCTGTGCCCCTAATTATGCAGCCTGATTTATACTCTATTAAATCAGTATATAAGTAACCCATTTCTCCGAAAGCATTTAAACCTCTTATATTCCACCAAACACAGCAATTTTATTTGAAATAAATGTATCCAGCTCTTTGGGGAACATATGGTATATTTCTCACTTATTAATAATTCAGTTCAAATGAGCAAAAATTAGTTGGTGCAGTTACAGCTGATTTTGTCCTGAAAAGATCTGCATTAATTTTAGACGTTTTGTAAATTGGGCTATTAAATAAAAGCATTATATGTGAATTACCCTTTAAATTTTAACCAAGTTGGTAGTTTAATGGTATTTTCTAGTCAGATTCATTTTCGATCTTTAAAAAAATTAGGCTCATTATGGTAAGACAAATTTTTGAGTCTGGCTGTTTCCATCCAATTACATATTGTACTAATAAGTAAACTAGGAAACTTTTATGCTTCCATGCTAGTATTTTGTCCTACACATCAGTAGTTGAATTCTGGTATTTCTTTTGTTCTGGAGTAAAAGGGAGTGGAGCCTGGCCTCATATCTCAATGTGCTAAAATTCCCTCGGTTCGTTCTAGACATTGCTTTATCATCATCATTATTTTTACTAGTTGTAAATTGCACCCTTCATTTTAGGTCGTATGCACAGCAGCATGATGATGTTCAACTAGAGGAAATTAGGAGGTAAGCCGGCACCTGTTTTCTGGGAGAAAAATGTTAGCATGCTGTAGTGTTAGTCTAAGATGATCATCAGATGATATATTCCTCTCTCAATGCAAGTGCATAACTTCTATTAGCGTTAATGGAAGCCGTGTTCATGAATCAAGAGGAGAATATGCCTCTGGATGTTTCAGCTTTACTTTGACTGTAACAGGTTAGTTTGAAAATTTGTGAGGGATGGAGCGATATGGCCTACCTAGCATCAATAAAAATATAATACAATCTCAAGGTTTCAAATACACCCTTTGATTAAAAGATTGATTTTTTTTGATCCACTGTATTGACAAAGAGAAAAATGAATCTGGCATATCATAGCCAGGCATTTTGAAGTGGTGACACAGGGTGGATCCAAGACATCAGACTGGCACCAAGACTGAAGTTCATCACTGTTGCATCAGGAATAGCCGCTGTAGTCCAATTATCAAAGTAGTTGCATCACACAGGAGCAGAAAATCAGTAGGACCGTGACTAAACCAAAGGTGATTCATCTTTGGGATATGACATGCTAAAGTTGCAGCCATCACAATGAATGAATTGCATCCTCTCAGTCACAAACCTGTATGTCTGCAGTACATTAGTAAGATGTCTCAGGGCCCAATCCTACCCAACTTTCCAGTACTGATGCAGGTGCAACGCAGTCCCTAGGTAAGGGAACAAATGTTCCCTTACCTTGAGGAGGCCTCTGTGACTACCTTCCCACTGCAAGGTGCAGTGCATGCCCTGTTGGCACAGCTGGACTGGCACTGGAAAATTGGATAGGATTTGGCCCTCAGTGTGTTCAGACATTACATTTTGCATTGTAGGATGAGTTCACTCCACTAACCAAGCATAGAATGCCCATGCTGTTGTAGCTACATCACCCTAAATAAGTGTGCATATTGATGGCGTAGTGGTTCTGGAATTGGATTTGAACCTCGAAGATCCAGGTTCAAATCCTTGCTCAGCTACAAAGCTTCTTGGGTGACCTTCAGCCTGTCACTGTCTCTCAGCCTAACCTACCTCATAGGGTTGTTGTGAGGACAAAAGTGGGGGTGAGGTGGAAATAAACTAGGTACACCATCATGAGTTTCTTGGAGGTAGGGTGGTATAAAAATGTGAAAAATAACTAAATAAAATAATTAATGGTAGAACTGAGGTGGCTGGTTGCAGACACCTATAAATCATTTAGCACTTTTACAGAGCAGTTCTATACAGGACCAATAGTGATGACCCTTTCCATGGTGGTGGGATACCAGTGCTATGGCCACTGATTGCAGTAGTTGCCTAGAGGAAATGGCTAATGGAAAGGCCCAACCCGTCCTGTGAAGACATAACCCAACCAAGCCCATCCACGGTGGCCAAGGAAGTACTGCCAGGTGTACATTTGCTTCTATAATACATTAAGAGCAGCCAGAGGGCTCAGGGTGGGAGAATTGCAGAGTGGTGCTGGGAATTCTGGAGGGTGCATGTCACTGGGGTACTCTTCCTTCTCCCTGGGGAGGCACTGAGTGAGACCAAGAGGACATGCAAGGATGGCTCACAAGGCAGGGTTGAAAAATCTCACCCACAGACCTGGGGCCACAGCCAGGGGATATGGCACCCTAATCACACATCTTCAACCCACCCTCCAACCTTTATAGGATGATGCACATTCCTCTCATTGAGAAAGGGAGGAAAGTGATGCTGTGTGTTATGCCATGTCCAAGAGAAGCACCCCTCTTGCGCAGAAGGTCCTTTTCTTCCACCATCTAGAGATAGGGAGCTTCACCGAGTCATGTGAAGGCACATTTGATGGTAAAGAGGCACTTTCAAAAGTGCTAAAGCACAGGAAGAGTAACTGTCTCTCTTGACCACAGTACTGCATCTTTTCCAGTGGCGGATGTTTTTTTCTGCATCTTTTTAGATAATGAACCCTTTTGGGACAGGGAATAATTTATTTATTGACTTTGTATGCAAACCACTTTGTGAAATTTTTTGTTGAGAAATGGTATATCAATATTCTTCATCATTCTACAAAATAAACAATGTCACAGTCATCCCCAAGCTGCTGTGTTGATGTCATTCCTAACATGATGCTCCCCCCACTGCCTTGATTTCATCGCCTTGCCCATTGCTGAGGCACTTTGGCGATGGCTGTCTGATGAGTTCTGTACCATCACAAGTTTTTCAAATGTGATCGCACTAGTCAATGTACAATGTATGACCATATTCAAAGTGTATCGCATACTGGGGCCCGAGATGACTTGCAATGTATGGGCCATCTCTCCAACCCTTTTTCTGAACATCCGGCCTTCATGAGACAACTCTTGGTCCATCTAGACTGGCTTGGCTGAAGTGATCTGATGCCTAAAAGTGGTGCCCAAATTCTTCCCCCTTGGGAGGGAGATATGTGCCAAAACGTGCTCCCTGCCTCCCCCATTCCCATCTCCTTCTAAGCTTGCCAGGCAGGAGGATTTCTCCCTGCCTGCCAGTCTAGAATCAATGGAAGAGCAGAGGCAACAGTGGTAGCAGTCCACTTCTTGATCAGGAAACAGAGTCTCCAGGGTGGCTTCCTCCTTCAGCTCTGCCACATGGCCACCAGGCTACTTTCTCCCACTTCCTAAAAAGGGGAGTAAATCCTTTTTTGGAAGGAGGGCATTGCGTCTCCTGGATTCCTTGTTTCATCTCCACTCTGCTGCTGTATTTCAAAATAGAATGCAAGCAAGAGGTTTTACACTGGGGCAAATGGTGGCAGAGTGAAGTGACTGTGGGGTTGGTCAGTGTGCCTGCTTGCCATTCAAACTATTTATCTTGTCTCATGACTGATCTAGCCTGTGTCTAGCCCAGTACCATCAGGGCCTTTTCCCATCATCTACTGTCCAACTCTTTAACTGGAGGTGGTAGGTAGAGATTCAACCTAGGGCCTTACACTTGCAAGCCACATCTCTCACCACTGAGCTGTCATCCCTCCACTGCTTGCCATAATCTCTACTATTGGGGGGGGGGGGAGAATAGATGCAATTCCTAATTTCTGACTATGTACAAACACAGCAGATTCTTCAAGGTGTTCTCTTCTTTCCTTCAAGGGCCTCTTCAGCCTAGAAAAGAGACGCCTGAGGGGAGACATGATTGAGACATACAAAATTATGCAGGGGATGGACAGAGTGGATAGGGAGATGCTCTTTACACATAACACCAGAACCAGGGGACATCCACTCAAATTGAGTGTTGGGAGAGTTAGAACAGACAAGAGAAAATATTTCTTTACTCAGCGTGTGGTTGATCTGTGGAACTCCTTGCCACAGGATGTGGTGACAGCATCTGGCCTGGACGCCTTTAAAAGGGGATTGGACAAGTTTCTGGAGGAAAAATCTATTATGGGTTACAAGCCATGATGTGTATGCACAACCTCCTGATTTTAGAAATGGGCTATGTCAGAAGGCCAGATGCAAGGGAGGGCACCAGGATGAGGTCTCTTGTTATCTGGTGTGCTCCCTGGGGCATTTGGTGGGCCGCTGTGAGATACAGGAAGCTGGACTAGATGGGCCTATGGCCTGATCCAGTGGGGCTGTTCTTATGTGTTCCTCCCAGAATGCAATTTGTCTTCCTACTTCAATATACAACATGGCACAAGCAACAAGGCATTGAGAAATACTTGCTAGAATCACAGAATGGGTCCATCTTAAACAGCTTAGAGAGGCATTCCTTTGGTATCCAGTAGATTTTGCCAGCATTTCTTTAAAAGGGGGAAGGGCTTCCAGTTTTCAGCATATCTCTTACAAGCAAGTTTCATTGTGTTCAGTGGAGCTTACTGTATATAGCAGTGTCTCTCAAACTGTGGGTCGGGACCCACTAGGTGGGTCACAAGTCAATTTCAGCTGGGTCCCCATTCATTTCAATATTTATTTTTAATATATTAGACTTGATGCTACCCTGGTATGTGACTGCATTTGGGAAAATGTTACAGACCTGTACTTTTAATAAGCTACTATATTCTTTATAATAAACTTTTAATAAGCTACTATATACTATATTTAATAAGCTACTATATTTAAAAAGCTACTGTATATTCTTTCAACAATAATAATAAATGGGACTTACTCCTGGGCAAGTGTGGGTAGGATTGCTGCCTAGGATTGTTAAAAATTTTCCTGCTTAATGATGTCACTTCCAGTCATGACATCACTTCTGGTGGGTCCTGACAGATTCTCATTCTAAAAAGTGGGTCCTGGTACTAAATGTGTGAGAACCACTGGTGTACAGGATTGCAGCCTCAATGACACATTTGTTGCAACCTGTCATTGCTTTGACCTAAATCTCATGTAGCAAATTACTCTTTAGTACTGCAATCTTGTAATATTTCTTTACACAAAATCTATAGATTTACATCTTTCTGTAGTCAATCACTATGTAGCTTGCTACAGGAGTTGCCATTTTAAACATACTTATAGAGTTACATGCAAAGAGTATAAAAATTAATAGGAATGACTGGGAAGACAATATGAGGTCTTATAGAATATTTTAAGGCAATCCACAATTACAATTACTATGAACACACATTCCGCCACAACCCCTTTAAAAAAAAAAAAACCGAGAGAACAACTTCTGGTATATGCAAATAAGCTGTCATAGACCATCCAGCGTCATAAAATGGAAGCATTATTATCTGCCCAGGGGATGGGTGGAGGTATAAGTAAATAAATATAAATATGTTTTAGTGTCCCACAACTTCATTTTATATTCCAGATGATGATTCTGCTGGGACACTCTGAGCAAGGGGACAACCCTGAGTGGGACTGTATCCTCTTCCCCTTTCCTCCCTTCTCTTATCCACAGTTTTGCACCGCTTCCTATTTACTGCAGGTCCAATCATTTTGCTGGCCTATTGGGAATATAATGGCATCATGCAGTTGCTAGGCAACCAATACTCACCCTTCTCCCAAGCCTCGGAAAAGGCTGAGCAAGAGATGAAGGCTCAAGGGTGCTCACCAAACTGCTTCTTCCAAGCTCCCTGCAGACTTAGGACCCAATCCTATCCAACTTTCCAGCAACACTGCAAGCACAATGCAGCCCCGAGGTAAGGGAAGAAGTGTTCCCGTATCTTGAGGAGGCCTCTGTGACTGCTTCCCCACCACAGGATGGAGTGCATGTCCCATTGGCACGGCTGCACAGTCAGTGGAACATTGGATAGGATTGGGCCCTCAGCCATGTGTTTCAGTGACTCTAAGGATCATCTGGTCCTATTTATCCGAAGGTTATCCTGAATTGGGAGCAATCCAGGTTCAACATATGGGTTTACAAATGTTGAAAATCTACTAACTCGAAACCAGTGAGATTGTTAACTCTAGATTTCAAATGGAAAAGTGTTCCGGAGATTGGAACCAGGCAGGTTGAGGGTGCAGCCTAGCAGAAACTGACAGATAAAATTATGAGAAATATTTCTATACAGTACAGCTTGGGGCAGGATGTGCATGCCCTCACTGGGACAGGCTGGTGATGGTGCCATCCAAATTGGCCCTGTGCTGTATTCAGACTCTTTAAACTTGTGCACTGTGTCC